>NC_043963.1:11543189-12145689 GCF_902148855.1 Sphaeramia orbicularis | reverse complement strand
CTTAGGTGATTGTGAAATTAAAAAAATGCATGCCAAGTCGCTGGTGTTCCTCACAATGGAGACTGAAATAGAGCAGCGCAGTCTGATTAAAATAGATGTAACCGTTTAGATTTGATTAGTTTTTCTATGCGCGACTTGTTTGCAGAAGCAGTTTATTTTAAAGTTACTCGTCTTTTCCTGCTGGACTTGAAATATGTGAATATGTGTCGTTTTCACTCATTAGTTCCCTGCTTGCTGTTCTCTGACTCCATCATTTGTTTGTTTTTTATCACTCTAGCAGCAAAACTATTGGTTGAATTCTTACCAGATTTGGTTTATAGATTACCAGTGACCCAGAATAGATGTGATTACATTTTGGGAAAAGTAGGTCAACATTAAATTTTTTTTAATGAATTTTTCTTTTTTTTTTTTCCCCATTTACTTGTAATGGGCAAAATTTTAAATGTCTGTAGCAGCAAAACTATTGGTTGAATTCATACCAAATTGGGTTTATGGATTGCCAGTGACCCAGAATAGATCTCATTACATTTTGGGAAAAGTAGATCAACGTTAAAAATTTTGTATAAATTAAAAAAAATAAATGTTTCCCCATTTACTTATAATGGGTGAAAATTTAAACGTCTGTAGCAGCAAAACTATTGGCTGAATTCATACCAAATTGGGTTTATAGATTGCCAGTGACCCAGAATAGATGAGATTACATTTTGGGGAGAGTAAGTCAGCATTAAAATTTTTTAGGAATTTTTCAATTTTTTTTCCTCCGTTTACTTATAATGGTCAAAATTTTAAATGTCTGTAGCAGCAAAACTATTGGTTGAATTCATACTAAATTGGGTTTATAGATTGCCAGCAACCCAGAATAGATCTCATTACATTTTGGGAAATGTAGGTCAAGATAAAAAATTTTTTTTATGAATTTTCTTTTTTTTTTCCCCATTTACTTATAATGGGCGAAATTTTAAATGTCTGTAGCAGCAAAACTATTGGTTGAATTCATACCAAATTGGGTTTATAGATGGCCAGTGACCCAGAATAGATGAGATTACATTTTGAGGAAAGTAAAACAACGTTAAAATTTTTTATGAATTTTTCAAATCTTTTTTTTTCCTCATTTACTTATAATGGGCGAAAATTCACATGTCTGTAGCGGGAAAACTACTGGTCAAATTGATACCAAATTGGGTTTATAGATTGCCAGTGACCCAGAATAGATGTGATTATATTTTGGGAAAAGTAGGTCAAAGTTCAAATTTTTTATTAATTTTTAAAATCTTTTTTCTTCTCCCATTTACTTATAAAGGGTGAAATTTCACATCTATGACAATATCGATATTGTTTCAATTTCCTTCAAACTTGGCACACATATAGAGACAGTTGACATCAGCGCACGCGGAGACATGATGACGTCAGCTGGATCGATGCCAAAATAAGCTACAACACATGCAAGGGGTGGGGTTTAAGAAGGTGATGATATTTAGCCTTTGATTTGGACCAAGAGGAGAGATCTGCAGAAGGACGATGTGCATTTCTGGTATGTTTTCAACCCTGGTTTTAGCTCCTTCAGCTTTAATCTGTTCAGGTCTAGACTCATTTCTCAGCTAAAAATGACATTCCCAAAATGAAAGCAGCATAGTTCATTAACAACAACAGGTTTTTCTCAATAAATGACGGTTCAATAGAAAGACACGTGTGAGATTGATGTAGAAGTGTGTAAATCATTATCAGATGTACTGTTTTAGAGTCAATGCAGCTAGAATACACCATAAACATATCATTTTCACTTTCGCCTAAAAACAAACACAGTATATATGATGGAAAACCCCTGAATAATCATGGTTTAATGAGTAATCGGGTTAATATTAACTCCACACACTCAAATATAATAGGCGACAGTGGCTGAGTGTCCATAAAATGTCATGCACATTTGAAACACACTTTTAAGAAGATGCAACAATGAAAATGTGATAAATGTGTGTTTGGAGCTTGTATTCTACGCGTCATCGTTTGACCAGCAGGTGGTGCTCTAGTCTATGTTACACATGGATTTAATAAACAGACATGAAGAAGTAGAGAAAATGGCTCTTTTTTATGAATAAGACATAAAATAACTGTCATAACCCTCCTCATTAGTCCATAATACATGTTTATACTACACTTGTTTTAACACTTAATAAGTAAATCCAGCAAGACAAGAGTTAAATGTTTGCTATGTCTGTTATAAAGGTGTTAATGTTTATTCTCCTCATGTACATTTACACTTGTGTGAAAAAAAAACCCACATCAATCAAGACACTCTTTTACCTCTTTTTACCGAATAAATATGTTTATTTAACCTATAAAGACCCAAACATCCACTGGCAACCAAAAGCATCTACTTACGTAAATGTTTAATACCTGCCGATCCACTAATAATATCAATACATGCAAATAATTGATGTAAAATACAGTTTGTCATCTTTTCATGGTCATCAGATATGACCCATTTGGATGTTCAGAGGCTCCGTAGTTACCATGGAAACACCGTTATCTTCTACAACATTAATTCACCAGTAAAACCCATGGAGTTGGATCAATGACAGCGGATGGAGACACTTGGTTTATGTTCAGTTAATGATAGATTTGACTGAAAAAGTAACTTTTTCATCAGTTTTCTCTGTTTCTAATAAAATAACCCTCATTTTTAATCGGAGCTTTAATTAACATCTACATGATCAGTGAAGTAAATATAGGAAAATATGTGATTTACATGGAAAAAACACAAAATAAAGCAGATAATATGGCAATAAATAGTGATAAATCATTCAGGAGAGGTTAAATAGAGAGGAAAAAAATCATTTGGGAACTGATGTAAAACTAGTACTGGGTCTTTTTGGGTTAAATGTACCTGTTGTGGAGAAAATTATTAGACCACCCCTTGTTTTCTTCAGTTTCATGTTCATTTTAATGCCTGGTATAACTAAAGGTACATTTGTTTGGACAAATATAACGCAACGTGCTGTGAGCGGAGGGAATATTAGCAAATGTGGGAAAAAATATAAAAGTGCAAGTTTCAGCAGAAGTGACAGGAGGAGGAACTATTCAGAACCTTCAAAACTGTCATAAAACTATATATAAAACTGTATCTACAGTTGGACATGGGCATTAAATTTGTTTAAATTGGCATTAAAAAGGGCATTAAAGTAGATTTGCTGATACCTGCAGAAATCCTGATAAAATATGCTACTCAGACCATTATTGATACCCTTTTTCTTTCCAAAAAAAAAAACAGAACAGTGTACTTTTATTGATGTCCTGTATAATGTCTTATGAGACTGTTGTGAATAAAAATTTGAATTAACCTCCTAAGACCCAGGAAATGTCAGCAAAATACAAACTTTTTTTGTTTTTTGTTTTTTTTTTTATTAAATAAGTGCCTATATTGGAAACATCATGATACAACAGTTTGTGGTGGACGGTTTTCTTCTCTTTCTTTTTTTTTTTGTTTGTTTGTTTTTTGTATAAAATTGTGAAACTCTTGTCCACAAACATGGACAGAAAACCCATAGCTGGGTCTTAGGGGGTTAATAAAATAAAAAAAAATTTTTTAAATTAACAGGAGAGAGCAAAGACTAAAAAAAAAGGAACGTTTTAAGGATAGCAGTGTAGATGAGCTACACTACAAAACAAAAAGTTAAGTATATTTCTCCTTTTTTTGTCGTTTTTGTGTCATTTTTGCCATTTGTAAATAAAACTATGTCCGGTCATTTAAAAAATGTGTTTCAATTCACACACAAAAAACGTAAAAAGCACTGTGCAAGAATCCCAACTGAAAAAAATAGCCCAAAATTGAAAAATATCCTTAACTTTTTCTTTGTAGTGTATGTGCTATGAATGAATGATGGCTTCAACACTTAGAACTATTTTTGTGGTGACTTCCAAATAAATGTTTCTCTACAATTAACCCTTTCATGCATGAATTATGAGAACCTTTGTCAAGATTTTTTTTTTTCTTGAGTGTTTTTATTCCTCCTTAGGCATGAAAAAAAACAATGCGATTGAGTTATTTTTTCTGTGGAATTAGTAAAATGTTCATGCTTTTAATTTTTGAAGTAAAGAAACGTGTTTAAAACCCAATATCAGAAAGCGATATGAAAACAATGAAATAAAAACATTTTTAATGCTGCTAATCTGATGTTTTCTCACATTTTAACATATTCTAATGCTAGTAGTTACTCACTTCATGGAGATAATATGCAAAAAATAAAAAATAAAAAAAACTTTTTTGTCTAACAAATAACAATTGATTTACACTCAAACATGTCACTGCAGATCAACTTTATCAAGAACAGCACAGTTACAGTAATTGTATGAATGTCAGTGTGTGGGATGGTGCATAAGCATCACTGTGTTGGCTGATATGGAACTAAAACAACAAAACCCATTAATATACAAGAGAACAGTAGGGTGGTCCAACAATCATGGTGAAAAAAATAAAGTTTCAGATAACCTCCATAAGAACCCTGCATTAGGTTTTGGCATTCAAAAGATGATTTAGGAAAAAAATTGGAAGAAAAAGAAGATGTTTTAGAGGTTCACAAGTTGCTGGAAGTTTCCTGGAAATGGACTAATTTTGCATTTTCAGCATAGCCAAGCTGACCTGTAAGAGAAGCAGCAGTACGAGCAAAACCAAGGTTTGAGTGCTTCATCTAGCAATATATGTATGAAGTAAGGCCGCCCACATCTGTGGTACTGGAGTGAAGAATCAGTTGTCCTGGCATTCTTGGACTCCAGTGTGACACAAGAGCAGAAACAGCTGATGGTTGACAACATGATGGAAAATGAAGGTTCTCTGGGTTCCACTAAAGCGTTGGGATGGCCTTAATCAAGCAGATTATGAAGGGAAGCAGATCAGTGATGTTGTCACCACCAGCACCATGCGTTTCTTTGAAACTTTGGATCTGCCACAAACATTCTTCAGAATTCCTCCAGAAGACTGGGCTGATGATGAAGACTTTCAGAAGGATGCGAAAATTGTGCATTGTGTCGATGATGTTGCTGAAAGAGGGGTGGAGCTTATTCAAGACTTCAGCTGTAGCCGAACAAAAAATGAAGATCACAAACAGCACTGGCTCCAAGTTGTCAAAGAACGCAGGAACATTTTTTATAATTTCAATAAAGTAACAGTGGTGGCTGGACTTTCTAAGTAACATTTTTATGCGAGTTGCAGTTTGATTTTGAGAATACAATTGCAAATTATTCTAATATGCCTTATTCATTTGGCTAGTTATGTTATACAGGGTGTCCCGTAAGTCTCCATACATAGGAAAAATAAACGTTTCTTGACATAAACCATTTTTATTTATATAATATGCTTTATATGACTGCCATTTTGTCGGGAACACATTTCAATGCGTGTCCTCCACTGCTGAAGAACTATAAAGAAGAAATATAAAGAAATACATGTTAGAACCATGTATATATGGAATGTATTATGTCTCCTATGTGTGGAGACTTATGGGACACCCTGTAGTATATAGAGCAGGGGTCACCAATCCTGGTCCTCGAGGGCCAGTATCCTGCATGTTTTAGATGTTTCCCTCTTCCAGCACACCTGACAGTCATTATCAGGCTTCTGCAGAGCTTGGTGATAGGCCTATCATTTGAATCAGGTATGCTGGAAGAGGGATACATCTAAAACATGCAGGATTCCGGCCCTCGAGGACCAGGATTGGTGACCCCTGATACAGAGCAATCTTCACGTGTCTTGTGCAACCTCTAAACATTAATTAATTTGCATAAAATTTGGACCAAAGTAATTTGGCCATATATGGAACCAAATGCAGGGTTCTAATCCAGAGAATCTTAAAAAAAAAATTTTGGACCACCCTAGAGAACAGCTGGAGAATAACTGTCCACTGTAGTGACCTATGCAAGAAAGGGTTAAAAAAAAAAGTAATAATAATAATAATAATAAATAAAATATGCTACTCGGGTTGATTGATATAACTGATATTTGTTATGAAATAGTTTTAAGAGTCGACGCTGACAGGAGGAAATACAAGCAAATCAGTGGAAGCGATCATTTTCTTTGCTGCTGTTTCCACCCCTGGCACCTTCCTGTTAATGCAGATCTATGACATCCTCTCGGCCAGCGAATGCCTTGTACGCAGCAGCATCCTGAATAAAGAAAGGCCTGTGGATTGCATTGTTTAGTGCCGTCTTGTATTAACAACAGACAGTGTAGTGCGGGGAAGATTCCTTTTGTCATTCCATTTGTTCTGCAGCCAAACAGGCTCATTTCTCTGGCCGGGCGGCTGCATATGTGTGCAACCGTGTGTGTGTGTGTGTGTGTGTGTGTGTGTGTTGTATCCCTCTTCTCCTCCCATCTATCTGTCAAGGTGTCTATTGATCATTACCTCGGCCCCAGCTCTATTCATACAAATGGGCTCCATTACTTTCTAATCAACACTGATGGCTGGAGATGAGCAATCTGACAGCTCATCATAGGGGCCTGCAGAGGGTGGAGGTGGGGGTGGGGTGTTGGGTGGGCGCCGCACCTGCTCAGAGTGATACTGTCCAAAATGAGAAGCGTCATGTTTGGTTGATTTTAGGAGGAGGTTTGGTGTTTTTGTATGTTTAGTTTTTTTTTTTTTTTTGGGGGTCTTTTAAGTGCAGCCAAGGATGTTTTCAACCTCGACCCCTGTTCTTCCACGTGTCAGCTTGTCTGTTTATGTGTATGTGAAGTGATGCAAAATAAATAGTGAAGGCTGTCAGAGCGAGGATAGACGGGAAATTAAATCTATGCCTCCTCATTACACAGTGAGAATCGGTATGCTAAAAAAGGTTTGCAGCAGTCGACGGCTCGGAGTGTCAGAACTGCAAACGGACAAGCAGCGCTGTAGTCGAGTATCTGAGACGGAATTAAACAGGGCAGCAAAGGGCAACTGGGAGATGTTTAAAAGTTCAATGTCTTATGTTCTGTCATTTAAGGGTTTTTTACGGCACTTTTGTAGTCATTTCACTATTGAGAAAGTGTTTAATGCTAAGGCCTATAATGGGAAAACTCCTTACTCTTGATAAGCAGTAAAAATGACAAACTTTACTATTTTTCTTCAAAATGAAACCCTGAATTAGAATAGAATAGAATAGAATAGAATAGAATAGAATAGAATAGAATAGAATGGAATAGAATAGAATAGAATAGAATAGAATAGAATAGAATAGAATAGAATAGAATAGAATAGAATAGATCTTTATTGTCACTGTCACAGGAACAGTGAAAATCAATTTAGCAGCAAAACGCTTGTGCAAAAGGGACTGTATAAGAAAAATAAAACAAAATGCAAATATCACAGTGTTAAAAAGCGAACTGTGCAAAGGCTTCAGAGTGAAATATTAATACACATGTGCTACTAAAGTAAAAAGTAATGCTAGAACTCCTGACATGAACAAAATATACCAAAGCTAGCTCTATACTACAGATGAAAAATATGTACAATGAATAGGATATATACGGGTGGTATGAATTCACTAAATGCATGATTATAGTCTATATTATATTGGCTGTGATTAAAAATGTGGTTTTAATGGGAGTTAATGGGACATTTTTGTGCCGATTAAGGTAGTAAATGTTAAATTTGATATTGTGAATAAAATTATGATACATGAAAGTCAGTGTACTTAATTTTTGACATTTCCAAGACTGGGATTTAAAAGAAAACGTTTTACCCAGCATTTATTTTCTGGAAAATAACAAATTTTTTATGTTTATTTTTAGTAAAAATGTTGAATTCATCACAATCACAATGACAACTCCACTTTTTTTTGTTTTAGTGCAAAAGAAGTACATTTACAAACTATCCTTTCACAGAAAAAATGTGAATAACCTGAACAAATATGAACAACATGAAATATCTTAAGTCACAGGTGTCAAACATGCGGCACCCCAGGGCCAAATCCGGCCCCTTGGATGAATTTGTGAAATGCAAAAATTACACTGAAGATATTAACAATCAAGGATGTTAAAATCATTTTAGGTCATTTTAGTTTAAAGTGGATCAGACCAGTAAAATACTATCATAATAACCTATAAATAATGAAAACTGTAAATTTGTCTCTTCGTTTTAGTGTAAAAAATGTAAAATTACACAAAAATGTTCATATTTACAGACTAGCCTTTTACAAAAAATTTGAATATCTGAAATGTCTGAAGAGAAGTATGTGGAATTTTAATAATATTCTCCCTGTTATTTAATGTTTTGTGTATTTGTAGATCCACTGTGATCTCTAAGTTGTGATTCACATGTATAAATGATAAACTAAGGTGTAATATTATTAACATTACACTTATTTTACAAACGAATTTTCAGGTTCATAGTTGTTCATGTTATGTTCGAGTACAATTCGTAGATGTAAACATTTTCATTACGGAATTTACTTTTTTCACTCAAAAGTTCTTATCCTATTATTTAGATTATTTTACTGGTCCGGCCCACTTTAGATCATATTAGGCTGAATGTGGCCCCTGAACTAAAATGAGTTTGACCCCCCCTGACTCAAGGGAAGTAAGCTCAGTTTTAACAATATTCTACCTTTTTTTTTTTTTTTGTTCACAATATTTTTATTGGTATTTAAGTTTTACATAACAAATATGAATCAAAACAACATAAACACTCATACACACACCCATTCACACCACGTAGACTTGCACCAAATGATATATAAATATATATATATAAATAACATACATATATTCTTATGAAACTGTACATATATGTAGGAAAAAATTATAATAATGGTAGTAATAATAATAATAAAAACATTAAAATACAGCAATCATGATATTAAAAAAAAATGTAAATAAAATTAATTAAACAATGCTAATTTGTATGACATGTCCCTATTTTCCCGATACCATAATGTTCATATAAATATTCTACCTTTTACTAAGTATTTTGTGCCTTTGTAGAAACACTGTGATCTTTAAATGTGTAATTGAGAATCTGAGGCATAATATTGTTAAAATTGCACATATTTTTCTGAAGAAATTTTAGGTTGTTCATGTTATTCACATTTTTTAAAGGAAGATGTCAATATTCATAAAATAATTGAACTTTTTTCACTGTTCTTATTGTAGTGATTTGGCCCGTTTCAGATCATATTGGGTTGTATTTGGCCCCTGAACTAAAACTGAAACACTAACTGGAGCTGATGTTTTCCTCCTCAGACGTACAACGACCCTGAACCAAAAAGTGCCCAGCAGACCAGCCAGCCCTCCCACCTGCTGCCCCCGAAGCAGCCCCTGTACAGCGTGCCCCCCCAGCCCTCCTCTCCATACCTGGGCCCGCCGGGCTCCTTCCCCCTGTCGGACCTCCAGAGCTACGCCGGGCCGCCCCGCCACGCCCTGGCCCAGACCCTCAGCCAATCCCAGATGCTGCCGCCCAGCATGAGTGCCTCTCCCCCCGCCCCCTTCCAGATCAGCCCGCCGCTGCACCCCCACACCCAGCTGTCCCTGCACCAGAGCTCCCTGCTCAACCAGCCAATCCGCATGCAGCAGTCACAGCCAATCATCTCACACCAAATGGGGCTCCAGGCACCTCTGCATTCCCCCCCACTCAGCCAACAGGTGGGTCTGAACATTAGCAAAAAAAAACGGTGAAAATGATCAATAATTATAAGCATGCTGGTACAATTCTGCTTGGCTTTTTATTATATTTTAACCCTTTCATGCATGAATTATCCGAACCTTAGTCAATATTTTTTTCTTGAGTGTTTTTATTCCTCTTTAGGCATGAAAAAAACAATGCAAATGAAATTTTTTTTTTATGAACCTATTTTTCGTGGAGTTCCAAAAATGTCCAGTCAGCTGGACACCATGTGTTTAATTTTTGAAGCAAAGAAACATGTATTTAAAACTCATTCTCATAAAGTGATATACTGTGTGAAAACTATGAAATAAAAACATTTTTAACGCCGCTAATTGGTAAATCGCTAACGTTTTCACACATTTTCTCATACTCTAATACTAGTTATGACTCATTTCATGGAGATAATATCCTCCTGAGACCCAGGAATTTGACAGTTTTAGCTTTTTTACATTAAAAAATTGTCTTGATTGGAATCTACATAATGCAACAGTTTTTTCAGATACATTTTTAAAATAATTTTTATTGATTGAGTTTTTTAATGGAATATCCTTTGTAATGCACAGCATTTTTTAAGTACAACTGTCAAACTTTGTCCCCTACAGAGGACAAAAATGCATTACTGGGTCCCAGGAGGATATGCAAAAAAAAAAAAAAAAAAAAAAAAATTTGTTTCAGAAAACTGTTGATTACAGTCTAATAACAATTAGCAACTGATTTACACTCAAACATGTTACTGCAGATCAGGTTTTTCTAGAACAGTAAAGTTACAGTAATGGTATGAGCTTCATTGTATGGGATGATGCATAAGCGTCCATTGTGTTGGCTGATATGGAACTAAAACAACAAAACCAATGAATATACAAGAGAAGAGCTGGAGAAGAACTGTCCACTGGAGTGACCACTGTGCATGAAAGGGTTAAACGAGACTCTGCTCTCATTTCTGTTTTTTTATTGTTTCATCTTGTTTGTCTCTTCGTAATGTTTTTATGACTGATGTACAGCACTTTGTTTCAGCTGCGGTTGTTCTTAAAGTGCTCTATAAATAAAGTTGAGTTGAATATCGTCTCCTTCTTAAAATAACTGCTTATGTCATTTTTTTCAGATTTTTCAGGAAACAAAAAAAACTTGACCAGAAATTGTGTATTTGGTGATTTAGGCAAAAAAGTTATCTTTATTTTACGAATGTGATGATATAGATATAATCAATAAAGCAATGTGTGTGTAAAACATTCTAAGAATAGAAAGCATTAATGTTTACATCAAGTTAATCCTTTATTTGTCCCAGAATTTGCAGTATTTCAGCAGCATAAGATTAAAAGTAAAGATTAAAATAAAAATATAAAGGAACAGTCAGTGACGCAATAATAATAAAGTACAGAGAATATGTAAAAGACCGAAATGTGAACATTACATTTGATGATGTAACTATTCTTCAATTTGCACAGAAGACCATAAATAAGGCTTTAAACATAAAAAAAATAATGATTTCACAATTATTACAACAATTATTCATTTTAGCTGTTAGAAATTTTTTTTTCATGGTAGCATTTTTTGTCTATATCACATGAAAATGGCACATGATATGAATTTTGCACAAGAAATTAATAATCTATAACATTTATTTATATATATATCAATCACTTAATATGCTGTTAAAATATATGCTAATACTTCCTACAAATTTTGGCTTTAAAAACCTTTCTAACTGTAATATTATGTGTTATCCACCTTTTCCTGTTTCAAAGCAAGAAAAAAAGGTTAGATTCACTCACAATTTATCATGTAATAGTTCACAGAAATATTCTAAATAAAGATCGCTTTATCAGATTTATTGTTTTCATAAATTTACTTGCAAACCGACTATTTTAATGTGACTCTGAAACATCTGTGATAAAACACAAGTGTCATGATAGGAAAACAAGTGTAATTTACAATCCTGTTTATGTTTATTTCATGCATAAAATGAATTAAGCAGGTAAAAAAAAAAAAGTAATGTATTTCATTAATGAAGCTCAGAGTCAGCGCATAAACAATGGTTTAAAGTCATGACTCAGCAGAGTGTAATGCCAGTGTAGAAAACTATAACCAAAGCTTTGATAAATGATAATCCTGCAGCAGATTAATGAGTGTCTTTCCTCCTCTCGTTCTTGCAGGGATTCTCCCATATTCAGGCTGATTATCAGAACAGTGTCGGGGGCTCGCAGTCTCCGGGAGCCCCTAACCCGGTGCACGGCCAGAACCCCGACTGGGATAGTGAATACTGCAACAGGGACTGTGGACCCAACCACTGCGGGTGAGCCATGAGTCACGCATTGTGTCAAGATGGAAGTGACATTTGTAGAACAGTTTGACAACTAAAAATAAAAATAAATCCAAATCATGTCCAGAGCAGATCAAATATATATATATATATATATATATATATATACACACACACACACACACACACACACAGGGTGGGGAAGCAAAATTTACAATGAACATTTAGTTGTTTTTTCTCAGCAGGCACTACGTCAATTGTTTTGAAACCAAACATATATTGATGTCATAATCATACCTAACACTATTATCCATACCTTTTCAGAAACTTTTGCCCATATGAGTAATCAGGAAAGCAAACGTCAAAGAGTGTGTGATTTGCTGAATGCACTCGTCACACCAAAGGAGATTTCAAAAATAGTTGGAGTGTCCATAAAGACTGTTTATAATGGAAAGAAGAGAATGACTATGAGCAAAACTATTACGAGAAAGTCTGGAAGATACTATTAAAAAAGAATGGGAGAAGTTGTCACCCCAATATTTGAGGAACACTTGCGCAAGTTTCAAGAAGCGTGTGAAGGCAGTTATTGAGAAAGAAGGAGGACACATAGAATAAAAACATTTTCTATTATGTCAATTTTCTTGTGGCAAATAAATTCTCATGACTTTCAATAAACTAATTGGTCATACACTGTCTTTCAATCCCTGCCTCAAAATATTGTAAATTTTGCTTCCCCACCCTGTATATATCAGCTAAAATTCACTCAGGGGGTTTAAAATGAGTGGCCATTTTTGTCTCCACAAAATAACCAAACAATGTATACAAAAGAAACAAAAATATCTCTACTTATAAAACCTAATAACACAAAATTATAAGTATATTACTCATTAAATGATGTTAGTGATCTACAAAATAAATCCTTACCAAAGAATAAATTGTTTAAAGTGAAACCTATTGTTTTATTTCGGATAAAATTTACTTAGGGGGTCAAATGAGTGGCCATTTTTGTCAAAAAAAAAAGTTGTAAGAAATGCATAGAACTGTGTTGAAATAATGCTAATACATTTGTGCACAGACTACTGATATTATTTGACAGTGGAAGCTATATTTTCAGAAATATTGGATTTTGAATAGCACGTGTATGTGAAAACTTTTGCTGGTAGACGGAGGTGACAATCAAGGTTATAATAGTTTTGGATTTTTAATTATAGTTTAGTTTTAATTAGTTTTGACTTTTTTTTTCTCTTATTCAGTTAGTTTTAATTAGTTTTTAGAGCAGGTTTGTTAGTTTTTATTAGTTATCGTTTTTTTTCTGAATGCTTAGTTTTAGTTTAGTTTAGTTTAGTTTTAGTATTAGTTTTAGTTATTTCATATATTTTATCTTCCTCATCATCCTATTCAAAGAAATTAGTGAGGCGTGGATATGTGTTACCCTGGACACTTTATTTGGGGGTCGGGTTAGGGCGGCTCATGGACTGAGCAGAGACACAATGTACCGTACAATGTCTAAATTCCCTATAGCAGGTTGAGGTGGGGTGCAATCCATACACAACGTCACTTACGTGAAACAATGCGAAGATGTGCAAAGCATGAGAGGAGATGCACAAAGCAGCCAGCAGTTAAACCAGATAGAAACATATATAAACCAGCTAACCAGCAGTTAAAGCAGATAGAAACATATATAAACCAGCTAACCAGCAGTTAAAGCAGATAGGAACATATTATAAACCAGCTAACCAGCAGTTAAAGCAGACAGAAACATATATAAACCAGCTAACCAGCAGTTAAAGCAGACAGAAACATATATAAACCAGCTAACCAGCAGTTAAAGCAGATAGAAACATATATAAACCAGCTAACCAGCAGTTAAAGCAGATAGGAACATATTATAAACCAGCTAACCAGCAGTTAAAGCAGACAGAAACATATATAAACCAGCTAACCAGCAGTTAAAGCAGATAGGAACATATTATAAACCAGCTAACCAGCAGTTAAAGCAGACAGAAACATATATAAACCAGCTAACCAGCAGTTAAAGCAGACAGAAACATATATAAACCAGCTAACCAGCAGTTAAAGCAGATAGAAACATATATAAACCAGCTAACCAGCAGTTAAAGCAGATAGAAACATATATAAACCAGCTAACCAGCAGTTAAAGCAGACAGAAACATATACAAACCACTTATAAACATATATAACCCAGTTCCTCATCAGTAAACCACACCTTAGCAGATCTCTCATCTCTTAATCATCTGCAGTTCCATTATTAGCCAACTTTGCTTCAGTTCAGTTCAGCTAGCTGTAGCTAGTAACATCAAACGTTTTTTAACATTCTAACAGGTTCCATACCTCTGTAATTGGATTAGTTTTCCTCCTCCTCTTTTCTCCTCTTCTAAACTGTGCAGTTCAGGGCTTGGAAGGCCTTTTCATGGTGATAAACTCTCCAGTTTTAACCTGGATGCTAGTTCAACACTGACTCTGTCCTTTAGCTCAGCTCTGTCTGTCACTCACGCGCACACACACGGTACGCCAAAAAAAAAAAAAAAAAAAAAAAAACCCGACCCATGTATCACTACAGTAAACCCCAGACAGGACTGTGCTGCTGTGTCCCAGCTTTAGTCTGTATGTTCCAGGTAGAGTGGGGACCAGAAGACGACTGGAAACCACCAGTGACCAGACATGACAGACTGTGAAGTGTTGTATGGTGTCACCAGCTCAAACTGCTGAAGTGAAATAAATTAATTTCATATCAATCCGACATTGACAAAGACGAAAACGAAGGGAATTGTATCCATAATTTTTATACGTTTTAGTTAGTTTTGTAAGCTCACAATACAGTTTCAGTTAGTTATCGTTTTTTTCTTTTAATTAGAGTTTTTATTTATTTCAGTTAACGAAAATGTTTTTTCAATTTTAGTTTTCGTCATTTCGTTCGTTTTCGTTAACGATAATAACCTTGCAGAGCATCATGGGTATTGTCACCAAGCTAAAGGACAGTCAGTGTTGAACTAGCATCCAGGTTAAAACTGGAGAGTTTATCACCATGAAAAGGCCTTCCAAGCCCTGAACTGCACAGTTTAGAAGAGGAGAGAAGAGGAGGAGGAAAACTAATCCAATTACAGAGGTATGGAACCTGTTAGAATGTTAAAAAACGTTTGATGTTACTAGCTACAGCTAGCTGAACTGAACTGAAGCAAAGTTGGCTAATAATGGAACTGGAGATGATTAAGATATGAGAAATCTGCTAAGGTGTGGTTTACTGATGAGGAACTGGGTTATATATGTTTATAAGTGGTTTGTATATGTTTCTGTCTGCTTTAACTGCTGGTTAGCTGGTTTATAATAGGTTCCTATCTGGTTTAACTGCTGGTTAGCTGGTTTATATATGTTTCTATCTGCTTTAACTGCTGGTTAGCTGGTTTATATATGTTTCTGTCTGCTTTAACTGCTGGTTAGCTGGTTTATATATGTTTCTGTCTGCTTTAACTGCTGGTTAGCTGGTTTATATATGTTTCTATCTGCTTTAACTGCTGGCTGCTTTGTGCATCTCCTCTCATGCTTTGCACATCTTCGCATTGTTTCACGTAAGTGACGTTGTGTATGGATTGCACCCCACCTCAACCTGCTATAGGGAATTTAGACATTGTACGGTACATTGTGTCTCTGCTCAGTCCATGAGCCGCCCTAACCCGACCCCCAAATAAAGTGTCCAGGGTAACACATATCCACGCCTCACTAATTTCTTTGAATAGGATGATGAGGAAGATAAAATATATGAAATAACTAAAACTAATACTAAAACTAAACTAAACTAAACTAAAACTAAGCATTCAGAAAAAAACGATAACTAATAAAAACTAACAAACCTGCTCTAAAAACTAATTAAAACTAACTGAATAAGAGAAAAAAAAGTCAAAACTAATTAAAACTAAACTATAATTAAAAATCCAAAACTATTATAACCTTGATGCTCTGCTCAGTACCAGTACTTTATTAGGAATAAACTTATATACTTACTAATGCTAATTCTCCTCTTATTCATAAATGTTAGTATTGTGGATCTAAAACAATAACAGCTGACACAAAAACACAAAATGTGGCAGTGGACGGATGTGACATGGTTGTTACAGATCCCATCATACTGATGCTCAGCAGCCATGTCACCGTTTACACTAATGATCCCTGTGCAAAAACTAGGATCAGAATTATTTATTGTATAGTTTATCATCAAACTAAAGAGGAAATAACAATATAGAATTGTTATTTCTTTATAAAAATGCTTATTATTAGAAAACTGTTGATTTAAAAAGTGACGTGTGACATTCTTCATGTATGTATTGGCGTAACATAAGCAGGATGGAGCAGCACCATACTCCATATTGAACCTGTAAAAATAAAACGTGATATGTAGGATAGAATCTTGTAAGAAAAACTGGGGAATCTAAAAGAATAGAATATTGGTTTTTCAGGTAAATTCAGTTCAAATATAACTTGGCCATTTGTGACATGAAAATATAGCATTAATTGTGATGAAATTGGACATTTTTGAGCTGAAAACATAGTTCATATGAACATCAACATGTTGAACAGAACTGAAATCCTGTCAATTTGCAGAACTTGCATTTACCAACACAAAGTTCCTTTGGGGATTCACTTCTATTGATTTCTTATGCACAAAGACACAAATAAGACCTCTAAGCAAATTTTAGCCGATATACAGAGTGGGGAAGCAAAATTTACAATATTTTGAGGCAGGGATTGAAAGACAGTGTATGACCAATTAGTTTATTGAAAGTCATGAGAATTTATTTGCCACAAGAAAACTGACATAATAGAAAATGTTTTTATTCTATGTGTCCTCCTTCTTTCTCAATAACTGCCTTCACACGCTTCCTGAAACTTGCGCAAGTGTTCCTCAAATATTGGGGTGACAACTTCTCCCATTCTTCTTTAATAGTATCTTCCAGACTTTCTCGTAATAGTTTTGCTCATAGTCATTCTCTTCTTTCCATTATAAACAGTCTTTATGGACACTCCAACTATTTTTGAAATCTCCTTTGGTGTGACGAGTGTATTCAGCAAATCACACACTCTTTGACGTTTGCTTTCCTGATTACTCATATGGGCAAAAGTTTCTGAAAAGGTATGGATAATAGTGTTAGGTATGATTATGACATCAATATATGTTTGGTTTCGAAACAATTGACATAGTGCCTGCTGAGAAAAAACAACTAAATGTTCATTGTAAATTTTGCTTCCCCACCCTGTATATATATAGAAGTGAATAGAACTAAGTGTCGTTGCTCCTGAACTGCACATGAGCACAGTTTTAGGAATAGAAATACTTTAATGTCTACTTTTTTTTTTTTTACAAAAAGCAGAAATTTGCCTGTTCGCGTCCTTTACAATCAATCATAAATCAATACACAGGAAAAATATAAGTCCGTCAGATATAAAAATGCAGAAATATAACATGATAATGCTCAAAAAACTACAGGTGTGAGCAGTGTTAAGTTCTATGTTTGGATTAAACCGATAATAGGGTGCTTGCACAGGTTTAGAAAGTCTTAAAAAGTGTTGAATTTTGAAGCGCTGTTTTCCAAGTCTGGAACTGTGTATGAAAGTCTTATAAAAGTACAGAAAACAGTTTCTTTCATAGTCGAATTTTAGAGAATGCTCAAAGGCACACAATCTTCTAAGATAAATTAAAAATACATGAGGAGAACATATTAGTTACTTGGTTTCAGTTTATTTCAGATATGCAACAAAACAAAGTAATCCTACTTTAGTCCTTTGAAATCAAACAGATTGCAAGAAAACATGAAAAACTTCAAACTTGTGAAAATTCTTTGTGTGATATTCTTTCTGTTACTTAATATGTCGTAGCTTTGCTGAATGTGTTGTGAAGACTCATAGCAGTGTCCTGTGAGATGATGTTTTTGATTTTGGAGGAAAATCTGGAACAGGATGAGTAACGACACTGGACTGTGATTTACTTGCACAACTGCACAACTCTGCTCAGTTGTTATTGGGATGTTTCCTGTGTTTTTTATTGTAAATGTGTAATTATCCTAACCCCAAAGGGGAGGCAAGGGCTATTGTTTTTGGTTCAGTTTGTTTGTTTGTTTGTTAAAACTCTAGCAGCAGAACTATTGGTTGAATTCATGCCAAATTTGGTTCATAGATTGCCAGGGACCCAGAATAGATCTCATTACATTTTGGGCAAAGTAGGTCAAAGTTACAATTTTTTTGGAATTTTTAAAATCTTTTTTTCCCCATTTATTTATAATGGGCACAATTTCAAATGTCTGTAGCAGCAGCACTGCTGGGTGAATTCATACCAAATATGGTTTATAGATTGCCAGCGACCCAGAATAGATGTCATTACATTTTGGGAAAAGTAGGTCACAGTCTCCATTTTTTAGGAATTTTTAAAATCTTTTTTTTTTTTCCCATTTGCTTATAATGGGCAAAATTTCAAATGTCTGTAGCAGCAAAACTATTGGTTGAATTTATACCAAATTGACTTTATAGATTACCAGTGACCCAGAATAGATCTCATTACATTTTGGGAAAGTAGGTCAAAGTTACAATTTTTTTTTGGAATTTTTAAAATCTTTTTTTCCCCATTTATTTATAATGGGCACAATTTCAAATGTCTGTAGCAGCAACACTGTTGGGTGAATTCATACCAAATATGGTTTATAGATTGCCAGTGACCCAGAATAGATGTCATTACATTTTGGGCAAAGTAGGTCACAGTCTCCATTTTTTAAGAATTTTTAAAATCTTTTTTTTTTCCCATTTGCTTTTAATGGGTGAAATTTCAAATGTCTGTAGCAGCAAAACTATTGGTTGAATTTATACCAAATTGACTTTATAGATTACCAGTGACCCAGAATAGATCTCATTACATTTTGGGCAAAGTAGGTCAAAGTTATAATTTTTTATGAATTTTTAAAAAACCTTTTGTTTTCCATATTTTCTTACAAAGGGCGAAATTTCAAATGCCTGTAGCAGCAACACTGTTAGGTGAATTTCTACCAAATTGTTTTTATAGATTGCCAGTGACCCAGAATAGGTCTCATTACGTTTTGGGAAAAGTAGGTCGAAGTTACAATTTTTTAAGAATTTTTAAAATCTTTTTTTTCTCCCATTCACTTATAATGGGTGAAATTTCAAATGTCTATAGCAGCAACACAGTTGGGTGAATTCATATCAAATTTTGTTTATATATTGCCAGTGACCAAGAATAGATGTCATTACGTTTTGGGAAAAGTAGGCCACAGTCTCAATTTTTTATGAATTTTTAAAACCTTTTTCCCCCCATTTACTTATAATGGGCAAAATTTCAAATGTCTCTAGCAGCAAAACTATTGGTTGAATTCACACCAAATTGACTTTATAGATTACCAGTGACCCAGAATAGATCTCATTACATTTTGGGAAAAGTAGGTCAAAGTTAAAATTTTTTATGAATTTTTTAAATCTTCCCATTTGCTTATAATGGGTGAAATATGTGCGAGGGGTCGGGTTTGTTGTGCCTGGCACCACTTGTTTGGATTTTTCTCAGGGTTATAAAAGTGTTGCAGTGCAAACAGGTGAGTTACAAACCTGTAGGAATCATATCCAGTGTCTTTCAGTCAATCCCACAGACACAGTAATATGTAAAATTACTATTCAACACAGAAAAAAGTGCATTTTCAGTCCGTGTTGCCGTAAGTCTTGACAGTTTTCATTAGGAAACAGAGTAAAGTGTCAAACTGACAACATTTAGACTGACGTCTTCATAAACAGTGACATAAGGATGTGTGATTCTGATACTACTGACAGTTTTATTGACTTTTGACACATATACTAAGCTTTTTGAGCAGATAATCTACTGTGTTTTTCAGTTTGGGAACATTGGTCTAAGAAATGCACTTACTATTGTGTAAACTTTAATGAACCGACTGAGACAAACTGTAAAATACAACACATTTTAGAATTAAATTAGTAGCTTACAGTCTTACAAAATGCAGATTCAGATGTCTGTAACTTTTTACAGCTTCATCAAGTAGCATATCTTTTTCCTCTCAGTGTTGATTTAATTTTAATAAATCTTCATATGATTCAATATCTCTGCAAATATCAAAGATTAGATAGAAAGTCCACAAAATTAAAACAGAGTTGTGCGTCAGAAGTTTGTTTTTCTTTCATTAATCATGTGTCGCTGTTGACAAAACTAAATATAAAGTAGTTGAAAGTAACTCTAGAATAATGATAATAAAAAAAAAACCTGTGCTTTCACTTCAACACTTTACTCTCACTTTACTTTTTTTAATATATTTTATTTAAGGTTTTTTAATATAATAACATTGAACAAACACTGACACTAACACCTTTACATATAAACAGAATAATAAAATAACACAAAATAAACTAAAATCAAAAAAATCTAAATTAACCTTTAAAGAACACACCACTGTCCTAAACCATTGAATAATATAAAATGTTTAATACCTGTTAACCCACTAATTCTATCAATACATGTAAATAATTGGTATAAAATACAGTTATTCATCTTTTCATCCTCATCAGATATGACCCATTTGGACGTTCAGATGCTTTGTAGTTACCATGGAAACACCGTCATCTTCTACAACATTGATTCACCAGTAAAACCCATGGAGTTGGATCAATGACAGTGAATGGACGCACTTGTTTTTATGTTTAGTCAGTGACAATTTTGCTGAAAGTCGCTTTTCCCTATTTTTTTTTTCTGGTTTGATATAACAACCTTTGACTTTATTCTGAGCTTTTACAACCATCTACATCACGGGTGTCAAATATGCAGCCCGGGGGCCAAAACCAGCCCACCAAAGGGTCCAATCCGGCCCTGGGATGAATTTGTGGAATGCAAAAATTATAATGAAGATATTAACAATCAAGGATGTGAAGATCATTTTAGGTCAGTTCAATCTGAAGTGGGTCAGACTAGTAAAATACAATCATAACAACCTATAAATAATAAAAAAAATGCAGATTTGTGTCTTTGCTTTAGTGTAAAAAAAAAGTAAAATTACACAAAAATATTGATATTTACAGACTATCCTTTTACAAAAAAATGTAAATAACCTGAACAAATATGAGCAATATGAAACGTCTTAAGAGATGTATGTGGAATTTTACCAATATTCTGCCTGTTACTAAATATTTTGTGTATTTGTAGATCCACTGTGATCTGTAAGTTGAGATTCACATGTATAAATGATAAACTATAATATTGTTAAAATTGCACTTATTTTTCTTAAGAATTTTCAGGTTGTTCGTATTTGTTCATGTTATGTTCAAGTACAGTTCGTACATGTAAACATTTTCATTACAGAATTTTGCTTTTTTTCCACTCAAAAACATAGAGAAAACTTTGGTGTTGACATTATTTATAAGTTCTTAACCTATTATTTATATTATTTTACTGGTCCGGCCCACTTTAGATCATATTAGACTGAATGTGGCCCCTGAACTAAAATGAGTTTGACACCCCTGATCTACATAATCAGTGAATTACAAACAGGAAAATACAGGATTTACACTGAAAAACTGAAAATAAAGAGGATAATATTACAATAAATGGTGCTAAATCATTTACAAAAGGTTAAATATAGAGAAAAATCCATTTGACAACTGCCACAAAAGTACCACTGGGTTAAAAAAAAAACATTCCCACACATAACCACATATGTATTATAAAAAAAATAATAATAAGTAAATAAAATGGCTGCCAACAACTATCAAAACACATAGACACTCAAATTCTCTCTGTACAAACATCCCAGATGGTCAATTAAATGATATATAAAACAAAAGTTCTTAATGGTGGTACTTTTTACTCTACTTTTACTTGTAGTCTATTTGAGAATTGACTTAAAAGTACCACTGGATTAAAAAAAAAAATTGTCATACGCATAACCACATATGTATTATAAAATTAAATAAATAATAAGTAAATAAAATGGCTGCCAACAACTATCAAAACACATAGACACCAAGGTTATAATAGTTTTGGATTTTTCATTATAGTTTAGTTTTATTTAGTTTTGACTTTTTTTCCCTCTAATTCAGTTAGTTTTAATTAGAGCAGGTTTGCTAGTTTTATTAGTTTTCATTATTTTCTAAATGCTTAGTTTTAGTTTAGTTTTAATTTCTTTATATCTTTTCTCTTCTTCACCGTTGAATTTAAATAAATCCCAGACAGGACTCTGCTGCTTTAGCCCAACTTTAGTCTCCATGTTTCCAGGTAGAGTGGGGACCAGAAGATGCTTAAACGACAAGTGATGAGAAGTGACTAAATAGTTAAATATCATACGGTGCCAGCAGCTAAAATTGCTTGAGGGAAATAAATCGATTTTATCTCAATCCGATATTGACAGAGACGAAAACGAAGGGAATTTTATTCAGAATTTTTATACGTTTTAGTTAGTTTTTTAAGCACACAATACAGTTTCAGTTATCGTTTTTTTCTTTTAATTATAGATTTAATTTATTTCAGTGAACGAAAATGTTTTTACAATTCTAGTTTTTGTCATTTTGTTAGTTTTCGTTAATGACAATAACCTTGATAGACACATTCAACTTCTCTCAGTACAAACATCCCAGATGGTCAATTAAATGATATATAAAACAAAAGTACTTAATGGTGGTACTTTTTACTCTACTTTTACTTGTAGTCTATTTGAGAATTGACACAAAAGTACCAGCCAGGTTAAAAAAAAACTATTCACACACATAACCACATATGTATTATAAAATTAAATAAATAATAAGTAAATAAAATGGCTGCCAACAACTATCAAAACACATAGACACCAAGGTTATAATAGTTTTGGATTTTTCATTATAGTTTAGTTTTATTTAGTTTTGACTTTTTTTCCTCTAATTCAGTTAGTTTTAATTAGAGCAGGTTTTCTAGTTTTTATTAGTTTCATTATTTTCTAAATGCTTAGTTTTAGTTTAGTTTTAATTTCTTTATATCTTTTCTCTTCTTCACCGTTGAATTTAAATAAACCCCAGACAGGACTCTGCTGCTTTAGCCCAACTTTAGTCTCCATGTTTCCAGGTAGAGTGGGGACCAGAAGATGCTTAAACGACAAGTGATGAGAAGTGACTAAATAGTTAAATATCAGCTAAAATTGCTTGAAGGAAATAAATCGATTTTATCTCAATCCGACATTGACAAAGATGAAAACGAAGGGAATTTTATCCAGAATTTTTATACGTTTTAGTTAGTTTTGTAAGCACACAATACAGTTTCAGTTAGTTATCTTTTTTTTTCTTTTAATTATAGTTTTTATTTATTTCAGTTAACGAAAATGTTTTTACAATTCTAGTTTTCGTCATTTTGTTAGTTTTCGTTAATGATAATAACCTTGATAGACACATTCAACTTCTCTCAGTACAAACATCCCAGATGGTCATATATAAATAATATAAAACATTTATATGTATACATATACAGGGTGGGGAAGCAAAATTTACAATGAACATTTAGTTGTTTTTTCTCAGCAGGCACTACGTCAATTGTTTTGAAACCAAACATATACTGATGTCATAATCATACCTAACACTATTATCCATACCTTTTCACAAACTTTTGCCCATATGAGTAATCAGGAAAGCAAACGTCAAAGAGTGTGTGATTTGCTGAATGCACTCGTCACACCAAAGGAGATTTCAAAAATAGTTGGAGTGTCCATAAAGACTGTTTATAATGGAAAGAAGAGAATGACTATGAGCAAAACTATTACGAGAAAGTCTGGAAGATACTATTAAAGAAGAATGGGAGAAGTTGTCACCCCAATATTTGAGGAACACTTGCGCAAGTTTCAGGAAGCGTGTGAAGGCAGTTATTGAGAAAGAAGGAGGACACATAGAATAAAAACATTTTCTATTATGTAAACTTTCTTGTGGCAAATAAATTCTCATGACTTTCAATAAACTAATTGGTCATACACTGTCTTTCAATCCCTGCCTCAAAATATTGTAAATTTTGCTTCCCCACCCTGTATATAAAACATGTGTGTGTATATATATATATATATATATATATATATATATATATATATATATATATATATATATATATATATATATATAATAGATAATAATAATAATAATAATAGATATATAAAACAGAAGTACTTATTGGTGGTACTTTTTACTCTACTTTTACTTGTAGTGGAGTATTTTTTGCATGGTTTCGGTGATAGTTTTACTCCAAAAAAAGTCCTGATCCATGCTCACAAAGTCAAATAAGAAAAAGTTCAGCCCTTCTTATAATATAATCCAGGACAATTGATTGGTGAGAATAGTAAGTAGTTGTCTGACAGTTGCTCATTTTCCAAATCAGTTACTCTAGACCACTTCACTTTCACACTTAGGGAGTCAGACAGTATTAATCATAAACTGTGATTTTCTTCAGCTAAAGCACAAGCAGAGCGTCTCCTTGAAATTGAAATGAGTAATGCAGGAGTAGAACAATGCTATTACTGACTCTTGGAAAGAGTGTGACATCCAATTAAGTTTCCTGTGTTTGGCTCAGTACACATTGCCTTATTGAATCAAGCTATTCAAGCAAAGTGGTGGGGGGGGGGGTTGGGGGGGCATTGTTTTGTCTCGTACCTGAAACCGGATGTTGCTATTCTGAGAGTCAGTCAGTATCTCCTGTATTTAGAGCTGATTCATGTGTGCGTGTGAAACGGGATCACGCCTCGGTCAAATCATGTTTGACGCCCTTTGAAGCAGATGGAGTTTTTCTCTTAAAAACCGTCTCCTTCGCTGTCAGATCGTCAGAGTTCGGAGTTTTTGCCGAGAACTGAATCGGCGCCGGCGTGTCAGTAAAGATAACTGGAGAACAGAGTTTGCGTTTGACATTTCAAATACAGACTGACCTGCAAATTTTGACTTTAGTATCTTAGTTTTCTTTTGTTATTTGCTTGTTTGTTTTTGGTCGATTGATGCCTGTTGTTTGCAGATGGCTTTCATGTTTGTTTTTGCAGCTTTCTTAGTTCATTTGTACTATTACTTGTTACTGTAGTAGTACTATTGTTACTATTATTTGTACTAACAGTTGCAGTAATAATAATAATAATAACAATAATAATAATAATAATAATGATTGATGTATTTATTTCAAACATGAATGTCAAACAGAAGAAAATAAACAAATCACTTAAACATAAGACATATAATACATATTCGAAAAGGAGTGAGAAGAAGTACAACTTATAAACTCCCACCCCTTCTCCTAATATATAATTAATAACAATAATAACCTTCCTAGTCTAATCATATCTATACACTATGCCATAATATGACTGATACTTACTAATAAATAATTAGGTTTCTGGCTTTATATTATTATGAACAAATATAATATGATTTACATAAACACGTAATACAATAATAATAATAATAATAATAATAATAATAATAATAATAATAATAATAATAATAATTACACTGGGTTACAAAAAAATGTTTTTTGCAAGTTGTCTAGGTTTTTTCAACTGAATTAGGACCATTTTGCACCACTAAATCCAAAAATGACATCTGTTTTTCTCATTCAGGTCAGGTTTTTTTGCTAATTTGATTTTGAAAAATTTGATCTTCTCACAAAATTGATTACATTTTTGTGACTTTATCAGTTGATTTTTTATATAGTTCTCACCCAAAATAGGTTTTAAGAGAAAAAAATCATTTTCTAACAGGATTCCTGTTAGGTACAATGGTGTTTTCATCACAGATGTACCAGAATACGTCAGGCTTATTTTTGCAAGATCTTCTAGTCGAAGCCATTTCATTCACCTGTAATATTAAAAAAAACATTAATCATGAATTGGCAAAAGTAAAATCTTCAGAACTTGTTTATTGCAAGAAATATGAAAGAATTTTGTATCATATGATGTGAAAATGCCCATAAATGTAAGCAAAAATGTTAAAAAGCCAATATGTAGCATAGTTCAGAAAGTTGACCTGATTGAGCAAAATGAATGTGATTTTTTGATTCAGCACACCAAAATTATCCTGAATCAGCTCAAAAAACTTAAACAATAAATTTGTTGTTGACCAGTGTAATAATAATAATAATAATAATAATAATAATAATAATAATAATAATAATAATAATAATAATAATAATAATAATAATGGATTAGATTTCTATAGCACTTTTCAAGGCACCCAAAACACTACATTATCGATCTATTATTCATTTGCTCTCACATTCACACTCAGTAGTAGTATATCCACTGTTGTGCTTGTATTTGTAGTACTATTAACAGTTATGGACATTTATTGTAGTTATTGGTAATTATACTGGCACCAGCTGTTCTACCCCCCCCCCCCAATCAGATGACCATCCTCCAGGAGTCAGGGTCTGCTCCAGGTTTCTTCCTGTTAAAAGGAAGTTTTTCCTCATCACTGTCACCAAGTGTTTACTCCAGGAGGATTCTGTTGGTGTCTGTAAATTGGCTTAAAGGAGTGATATTTTGCTTTTTTAAAAGGAATTATGCATTTTCAATCATTTCCCTGTGGTCTACATAAACTGTAAATGCTCTGCTTGGGTCTGAATTCTTAGCTCTATCGGCCTGCCGGCGGGCCTAAAAAATTATATTAATATTCATCTACTATAAAAATATAATAAATCAGGACAATGGATGTTTTAATTCAACTTTTGCTCAAAGTTTAGACCCTAATGTTAATAAAAGTACATGAAAAGTGTGTTTTAGTGCAAATTTTAATGTTCAAACACCATTTTTAATCTTTGTGGAGGTGAAATATACGCTATTAAAAATCTCCGACACGAACAATTAATTTATGCGTATCATCGTCAATCCAGCCGAAAAAAAAACAGGCGAGGATAAAAAAATTCGAATTTCTCTTTTAGTTTGTTACAGTTTACTCAGGCATAGTAATAGATACAATATTTTAGACAATGGGAATAGATTCTGTGAGGTCTCTAAATGTCCATAGACACCAAGAACATCCATATGAACCTTATTATTGTGGAGTAATTCTTCATTTACTTTGGGTATGTCTTTTTAGGCGTTTTTCCCCTGAAAATATGGTCAGGGTTTAATTCAACTCCACAGGTCCATCTTCAACCCTATTTCTGACTAATGACACCAGAAAGGTGGTTTGGAGCGCTGGCCCTTTAAATGCACATGACCCCACCCCTTCCAGGTTGTTGACTGTGCTTTCTGTCCCGTTCAGCCACTTGTGTTCGTTAATACAACCAACAACTGAACATTTTAGGTAATCAACTCCAAGTTTGGACATATTTTCAGTTTTTACTACAACTGCTGCGGCTGGCAAACAATTATGTCGTACTCGGAGGAATGTTCGTAGGAAGTCTTGACCTTATATGTGCAAATGTCATGACGTAACTAGTTATAAAATGTAACAAATTAAGCAGGAATGGATTGTAGGAATCCACTAGATTTTTGCCAAAATGAATATGAAGATAGCTTTGCAGCACCTGGAGGGTTCAAATTCAAACTTTATTAACTATTAGTGTCCAAATACACAAATAAATGAACCAAAGACTAATAAAAGTGGGTTTAGCAAAATATGAGCCCTTTAAGAGTGTAGTTTCGACCAGCTCTATATGTAAAGTGTCATGAGATAACTTTTGTTATGATTTGGCACTATATAAATAAAGTTTGATTGATTGATTGATTGATTGATTCGTTGATTGGTTGGTTGGTTGATTGATCGATCGGTGGTGCAGTGGATTGCACTGTCGCCTCACAGCAAGAAAGTCCTGGGTAAATGATTGATTGATTGTCAGATATCGTTGAATGTACTCATCAGGACCCATATTTGTACTTGTGTTTTCGGCGTATGTGCTGACGTTCTCCTTTCTGTTTCCTCAGCAGTGGCATGGGAGCGCGGGACAAGCCTCTCTACCTCACTTGAAGTTGAAAGACCTCCAAATGTCAGACTCCAGGGAGCTTTTCCAACATAACAACGTCATCTGTGTATCGCTTCTACACCATTTTTATTTTTCTTTTTTTCTCTGAAGGATTTCAAAAGTCCCAAAGACTGCTACAGTAACTTCACCTATTTGCCAAGCACTTAGATCGGCCTGAAGCCCGGGGGCACTTCTCTCGCTTTATTTTTATTTTATTTTATTCCTTACTTGTCGGTGAACTTTCCTTTTTTTTTTTTTTTTCTCTTTTTTTTTGGCGAGGGCAGTGAGCTTTAAGCTTATGCCAACGTACTGGAAATGAAGACCAAAAAAAAAAAAAAAATTATAATAATAAAAAAAATAAAAAAAAAAAAAAAAAGTCTTCTCATTTTGTTTTGAATTTTTTAAAGATGCTTTCTCTTCCTCTTTCGCTCCATTACTCTGTTTTTTGTTTTTTTTTTGGTGTTTTTTTGCCATGGACTGCCCTCATCGGGGAAATGAAATGCTCCAAGCATACTCAAAGTGTAGGGGTCTTGGGTAGAAACTAGAAGATAGTTACCTCAGCAGGAGTGGATGTACTTCAGGACGGAGACGGATGGAAACACCCTGACTGAGTCCACGCAAATTTTTAATCGAAATCATCGCGAATACATTAACATCCACGCCCCTGATGTTTAAAGACTCCTCCATTTCCTTTGTTTCTCACAGAGTGATTGTAAATATCACCAAAATGGATCCCTCTTATGTGTGTATTTAGCTGCAGTCCCTTGCTTTAATTCTTTTTTTTTTTTTTTTTTTTAACTTTTTCTTTTTTTTTAGGTTATGTGATTTCTGTGCAGGCGGATTCAGTGAGGGAATACACACACTAAAACTTGTGTCGAAACTGTGTTCACTGATCTCGTTTCTCTCCGGAAAAAGAGAGAGGGAAATGCAAAAGACTGAAAAATGTTCCTCCAGTGGTTTCCTTTTTGCTGGCGGAGCTCCGGTAGAGAGTGTCGCTCTCTTCACATTGGCCTCAGGACTTCACAGAACTGTAGAGGTCAAAGGTAGAAACCTCTCCTTTTAGCTCCTCCTCCTGATGGTCAATAGGGACCCTATCCCACCTGTAACCCCGCCCACTCCCCCACCCCCCTCTTTAGTCCCGACACCACTTGTACAGGTGAATAAAAAAACATAAGTTGCTAAATGTGAAATGTTACTAAAGAAAAAAAAAAAAAAGCATAACAGTGGGTTTTAAAGTTTTTGACTAGTTTTATTAGGTGTTTTAGAGTTGTGTTGAACTCATCTTTCTCATTTTTTGTGAAGAAAAAAAGAAATCTTAAGATATTTTGTTTTTCACTGTAGCAGGATTTGTGTTTCGGAGGAGCGGTCATGGGAGTAGATATTTTAATTTTGTGTATAAACCTGCCAAATGTACTTCTTTAATTTGTAAAGCCAGTGATGAGAGAACCCTTTTTTGTTTTGTTGAATATCATTTGTTTTACAAAATGGTCATTATATTTAAAATTGGTTGCAGGTTTCACATCTATTTATGAATGATATGAAGTAACATTTTGGCTTATTTTCATCAGGGTGCATTATTATTATTATTATTATTATTATTATTATTATTATTATTATTATTATTATTAATGATCAAACTACATGATTATTAGAATAATAAATATTTTTTCAAAACTTCTTGTTGGTGCAACACCGATGTACCAGCATTAGATTCATTTTGTGTCACAAATACTTCTTTTGTTTTCTTTTGTCTGTAATAAAATGTTTAAAGTGGACGTGCACGTCTGTTTATTTTGCCGTACTTTGCATTTACGTCACGTAGCACAAATATATACTTAAGCTATCTGATATTTAATACAGACTTTGCATTTCTTTTGCATGTGTCAAAGGTTCACAGGAAGAAGTGTGAGGAAGAATAGTACATGATGTTAATGCGCTATGGCAGTGTTTTTCAACCTTGGGGTCGGGACACCACGTGGGATCACTTGAAATTCAAATGGGGTCACCTGAAATTTCTAGGAATTGATTAAAAAAAAAAAAAAAACTTACTAATAAAAAATATATGGTGAGTTGAGAGAGACAATCACAATCCATAAAAGACATGACAAACTGAGTCTGAAACTGCAGCACTGTGGTTCTGTTTATCTGTCAAATGTTCATTGTGGTCGGTTTCAGATGCTGCAGCTCTTTCATAATTCATAGTTTGAGTTCTTGTTTGTTCAGTATTAATTGTCAGCCTTTTAAATCCAAGCTGGACTGACTGTACATATCCTGACCAAGGAAAATCAAATCCTCACTTTGTGCAGTAATCTACACCTGGCTTTTCTGCCTCCGTCCATAATAATATACATTATATTGACTAAATGTCCTCTTAACGTTAACCTGTATTTGTAACACAGTATAGCAAACTATTACATGCAAAAAAATGTCTGGGGTCGCCAGAAATTTGTGACGTTAAAATGGGGTCACGAGCCAAAAAAGGTTGGGAACCACTGCGCTATGGTCATACAAATGTAACATTGCATGCAAGAATATTTTTATAAATGCAAAAGAAAGAAAAGGTGGATTTGGTGTAAGCGCTGTCATGTGGCTCATTAGATGAAGAGTTCAAGATTTCCAGAGGGTCTTAAGTCAGTGAACTCTAGCCTTTTCCATTATTTTTTACCCCAACATGATCAATATGAACATGAAGCTACATTTTACTGCCCACTGGCCATGTTTTTCTGTGAAGATGTGATGATGAAACTCTGACTTAATGCAGCAGTACATGGTCTTTCAGAGAACTACCTGAGAAGAAAAAAACAGCCTGCCTCTTACTTATGAATTTCACAGTTGGATTAAAGACAGAATAGAAATGGTATCACCCCTCCCCTCTATCTCCTCCCCTCCCCTCTCCTCTCTCTCTCTCTCTCTCTCTCTCTCTCTCTCTCTCTCTCTCTCTCTCTCTCTGTGGTGGTGATGATGATGACGCAGTGCCCCCTAGAGTTCACTTATAAAACAACCCCCTCCCCTCCTTTTACGCAGAAAAAAAAACCCCACACAGTGACAGAGGATCCATTCATTAAATGCTCATATATTTTAAAGACACTGCAGGACGTGAAATGCTTCGCTCATTACCGCACCGACGTGTCCTTGAGCAAGGCTTTCAACTGGTTGAATTGGGAGGCTTCCAAGTGTTGTGTGTTTTTGCACTGAAACAGGCTGTATTGCTTTCAACAACTGGTTAAATGGAAAAAAGAGCCCTTGAGAAGCCAGTAATCAGCAGATGAGACGGTCCTTTAAATTCCACTAAAGAAGAATGAGATGCATTCACACATGACTTAAAAGGAAATAATGTATTTATTTAAAGAATAGTTGTGTGAAAGCAGTAAATGAAGGTGGTGATGGTCTATGATCTGGGCTTCTATTGATGGGACTCTGTCGCCATCTGCTGGCAGTAATAGGAGCTGCTGGTAAATGTTATATATCATATAAATATCAGAATCCAGTGTATTTTACAGCATAATGTTGGAATACTAATAAGTACAGATTAGTGTTCTGGTGCTGGAGATTAGCCTTGGTTTCTTTTCCATCCAAGTGCTATTTAGCTCAGTTTTAGGCAAATATGATTCAGGATTTCATTTCAAGATCAGTCAAAACCACAGGTGCACAGATGTCAGGTGCATTATTTAATGTAATTGTTCGATAAAGTGCACTTTTACAGTATGAGGAACTTGTGACAGGTGCAAAGTCATAGAAAATGCATGCAAAATAAAATAAAATAAAATAAAACCAGTGGTGCCAGGCACAAAAATTCATGCCCTTTGCACATATTTTACCCATTATAAGTAAATGGGAAGATTTTTTTTTTTTTGATGGGTTAGGGTTAGGGTTAGGGTTTGTTTTTGGTGTCAGTTTTGGACCACCAGAAAAACAAGTCAAAACACCCAAAAACACTTTGAGGAGGACTGCCTGAGGGCTTAGCAATCATCTAAGGTCTATAAATGAACATTTTAAAAAATCGTCAAGAAAGGACCATATTTTGATGACATACTATAGTATAGCCTTAGAACTGCACTTTTGGAGTCAGTTATGGACCACCAGAAAAGGAGGTCAAAAGACCAAAAAACACCTCACAAAGGACTTCTTGAACATCAAACAATCATCTAAGGTCTTTAGATGAACATTTGAAAGGTCTTCCCAAATGATCATATTTTGATGACATACTATAGTATAGCCTTATAACCCTTTTTGGAGTCAGTTTTGGACCACCCGTAAAACAAGTCAAAACACCCAAAAACACTCTGAGGAGGACTTCCTGAGGGTTTAGCAATCATCTAAGGTCTACAAATGAATATTAAAAAGTTAGTCAAAAATTATCATATTTTGAAGACACATTATATAGTACAGCCTTGTAACTCCACTTAGAGTTACACTTAGACTTAGAGTCTGGTTCTGACCAACTCTATATGTAAAGTGTCATGAGATAACTTTTGTTATGATTTGGTGCTAGAAAAATAAAATTTGATTTGATTTGATCTATCTCTCCTTTATGTGAAGCACTTTTTAACATGTTGTTTTAAAAAGTGCTATATAAATAAAGCTTTACTTACTGTTGGAGTCAGTTTTGGACCACCAGAAAAAGATGTCAAAAGACCAAAAAACACCTCACAAAGAACTTCTTGAACATTGAACAATCATCTAAGGTCTTGGATGAACATTTGAAAGGTCTTCCCAAATGATCATATTTTGATGACATACTATAGTATAGCCTTAGAATGCTTTTTGGTGTCAGTTTTTGACCACCAGAAAAACAAGTCAAAACACCCAAAAAAACTCTGAGGAGGACTTCCTGAGGGTTTAGTAATCATCTAAGGTCTATAAATGAACATTTAAAAGTTTGTCAAAAAATGATCATATTTTGATGACATACTATAGTATAGCCTTAGAACTTGACTTTTGGAGTCAGATTTGGACCACCAGAAAAGGATGTCAAAAAACCAAAAAACACCTCACAAAGGACTTCTTGATTGTCAAACAATCATCTAAGGTCTTTAGATGAACATTTGAAAGGTCTTCCCAAATGATCATATTTTGATGACATACTATAGTATAGCCTTATAACCCTTTTTGGTGTCAGTTTTGGACCACCAGAAAAAAAAGTCAAAACACCCAAAAACTCTTTGAGGAGGACTTCCTGAGGGTTTAGTAATCATCTAAGGTCTATAAATGAACATTTAAAAAATCATCAAAAAAATGATCATATTCTGATGACATACTATAGTATAGCCTTGTATCTCTTTTTGGTGTCAGTTTTGGACCACCAGAAAAATAAGTCAAAACACCCAAAAACACTCTGAGGAGGACTTCCAGAGGGTTTAGCAATCATCTAAGGTCTATAAATGAACATTTAAAAGTTTGTCAAAAAATGATCAAATTTTGATGACATACTATAGTATAGCCTTATAACTTGACTTTTGGAGTCAGTTTTGGACCACCAGAAAAAGATGTCAAAAGACCAAAAAACACTTTGAGGAGGACTTCCTGAGGGTTTAGTAATCATCTAAGGTCTATAAATGAACATTTAAAAAATCGTCAAGAAATGATCATATTTTGATGACATACTATAGTATAGCCTTAGAACTGCACTTTTGGAGTCAGTTTTGGACCACCAGAAAAAGATGTCAAAAGACCAAAAAAAACCTCACAAAGGACTTCTTGACTGATGAACAATCATCTAAGGTCTTAGATGAACATTTGAAAGGTCTTCCTAAATGATCATATTTTGATGGCATACTATAGTATAGCCTTATAACTCTTTTTGGTGTCAGTTTTGGACCACCAGAAAAACAAGTCAAAACACCCAAAAACACTTTGAGGAGGACTTCCTGAGGGTTTAGTAATCATCTAAGGTCTATAAATGAACATTTAAAAGGTCGTCAAAAAATGATCATATTTTGATGACATACTATAGTATAGCCTTAGAACTCCACTTTTGGAGTCAGTTTTGGACCACCAGAAAAAGATGTCAAAAAACCAAAAAACACCTCACAAAGGACTTCTTGACTGTTGAACAATCATCTAAGATCTTTAGATGAACATTTGAAAGGTCTTCCCAAATTATCATATTTTGATGACATACTATAGTATAGCCTTAGAACGCTTTTTGGTGTCAGTTTTGGACCACCAGAAAAACAAGTCAAAACACCCAAAAACACTCTGAGGAGGACTTCCTGAGGGACTTTGGAGTCAGATTTGGACCACCAGAAAAAGATGTCAAAAGACCAAAAAACACCTCACAAAGGAGTTCTTGATTGTCAAACAATCATCTGAGGTCTTAGATGAACATTTAAAAGGTCGTCAAAAAATGATCATACTTTGATGACATACTATAGTATAGCCTTAGAACTTGACTTTTGGAGTCAGTTTTGGACCACCAGAAAAAGATGTCAAAAAACCAAAAAACACCTCACAAAGAACTTCTTGAACATCGAACAATCATCTAAGGTCTTGGATGAACATTTGAAAGGTCTTCCCAAATGATCATATTTTGATGACATACTATAGTATAGCCTTAGAACGCTTTTTGGTGTCAGTTTTCGACCACCAGAAAAACAAGTCAAAACACCCAAAAACACTCTGAGGAGGATTTCCAGAGGGTTTAGCAATCATCTAAGGTCTACAAATGAACATTTAAAAGTTTGTCAAAAAATGATCATATTTTGATGACATACTATAGTATAGCCTTTTAACTCCACTTTTGGAGTCAGTTTTGGACCACCAGAAAAAGATGTCAAAAGACCAAAAAACACCTCACAAAGGACTTCTTGACTGTCAAACAATCATCTGAGGTCTTAGATGAACATTTAAAAGATTGTCAAAAAATTATCATATTTTGATGACATACTATAGTATAGCCTTATAACTCTTTTTGGTGTCAGTTTTGGACCACCAGAAAAACAAGTCAAAACACCCAAAAACACTCTGAGGAGGACTTCCTGAAGGTTTAGCAATCATCTAAGGTCTATAAATGAACATTTAAAAAATCGTCAAGAAATGATCATATTTTGATGACATACTATAGTATAGCCTTTTAACTCCATATTTGGAGTCAGTTTTGGACCACCAGAAAAAGATGTCAAAAGACCAAAAAACACCTCACAAAGGACTTCTTGAACATCGAACAATCATCTAAGGTCTTAGATGAACATTTAAAAGGTCTTCCAAAATTATCATGTTTTGATGACATACTATAGTATAGCCTTATAACTCTTTTTGGTGTCAGTTCTGGACCACCAGAAAAAGATGTCAAAAAACCAAAAACACCTCACAAAGGACTTCTTGACTGTTGAACAATCATCTAAGGTCTTTAGATGAACATTTGAAAGGTCTTCCCAAATGATCATATTTTGATGACATACTATAGTATAGCCTTATAACGCTTTTTGGTGTCAGTTTTGGACCACCCGAAAAAGAAGTCAAAACACCCAAAAACACTCTGAGGAGGACTTCCTGAGGGTTTAGCAATCATCTAAGGTCTACAAATGAACATTTAAAAGTTTGTCCAAAAATTATGATATTTTGATGACATACTATAGTATAGCATTATAACTTGACTTTTGGAGTCAGTTTTGGACCACCAGAAAAAGATGTCAAAAAACCAAAAAACACCTCACAAAGGACTTCTTGACTGTTGAACAATCATCTAAGGTCTTAGATGAACATTTGAAAGGTCTTCCCAAATGATCATATTTTGATGACATACTATAATATAGCCTTATAACTCTTTTTGGTGTCAGTTTTGGACCACCAGAAAAAATAGTCAAAACACCCAAAAACACTTTGAGGACGACTTCTTGAGGGTTTAGCAATCATCTAAGGTCTATAAATCGACATTTAAAAGTTTGTCAAAAAATGATCATATTTTGATGACATACTATAGTATAGCCTTATAACTCTTTTTGGTGTCAGTTTTGGACCACCAGAAAAATAAGTCAAAACACCCAAAAACACTCTGAGGAGGACTTCCTGAATGTTTAGCAATCATCTAAGGTCTATAAATGAACATTTAAAAAATCGTCAAGAAATGATCATATTTTGATGACATACTATAGTATAGCCTTAGAACTCCACTTTTGGAGTCAGTTTTGGACCACCAGAAAAAGATGTCAAAAGACCAAAAAACACCTCACAAAGGACTTCTTGACTGTTGAACAATCATCTGAGGTCTTAGATGAACATTTAAAGGGTCGTCAAAAAATGATCATATTTTGATGACATACTATAGTATAGCCTTAGAACTTGACTTTTGGAGTCAGAGTTGGACCACAGGAAAAAGATGTCAAAAAACCCAAAAACACTTTGAGGAGGACTTCCTGAGGGTTTAGTAATCATCTAAGGTCTATAAATGAACATTTAAAAAATCGTCAAGAAATGATCATATTTTGATGGCATACTATAGTATAGCCTTAGAACTCCACTTTTGGAGTCAGTTTTGGACCACCAGTAAAAAGATGTCAAAAGACCAAAAAACACCTCACAAAGGACTTCTTGACTGTTGAACAATCATCTAAGGTCTTTAGATGAACATTTGAAAGGTCTTACCAAACGATCATATTTTGATGACATACTATATTATAGCCTTATAACTCTTTTTGGTGTTAGTTTTGGACCACCAGAAAAATAAGTCAAAACACCCAAAAACACTTTGAGGAGGACTTCCTGAGGGTTTAGCAATCATCTAAGGTCTATAAATGAACATTTAAAAAATCATCAAAAAATGATCATATTTTGATGACATACTATAGTATAGCCTTATAACTCTTTTTGGTGTCAGTTTTGGACCACCAGAAAAAATAGTCAAAACACCCAAAAACACTTTGAGGACGACTTCTTGAGGGTTTAGCAATCATCTAAGGTCTATAAATGAACATTTAAAAGTTTGTCAAAAAATGATCATATTTTGATGACATACTATAGTATAGCCTTATAACTTGACTTTTGGAGTCAGATTTGGACCACCAGAAAAAGATGTCAAAAGACCAAAAAACACTTTGAGGAGGACTTCCTGAGGGTTTAGTAATCATCTAAGGTCTATAAATGAACATTTAAAAAATCGTCAAGAAATGATCATATTTTGATGACATACTATAGTATAGCCTTAGAACTTCACTTTTGGAGTCAGTTTTGGACCACCAGAAAAAGATGTCAAAAGACCAAAAAACACCTCACAAAGGACTTCTTGACTGATGACCAATCGTCTAAGGTCTTAGATGAACATTTGAAAGGTCTTCCCAAATGATCATATTTTGATGACATACTATAGTATAGCCTTATAACTCTTTTTGGTGTCAGTTTTGGACCACCAGAAAAACAAGTCAAAACACCCAAAAACACTTTGAGGAGGACTTCCTGAGGGTTTAGTAATCATCTAAGGTCTATAAATGAACATTTAAAAAATCATCAAAAAATGATCATATTTTGATGACATATTATAGTATAGCCTTAGAACTCCACTTTTGAAGTCAGATTTGGACCACCAGAAAAAGATGTCAAAAAACCAAAAAACACCTCACAAAGGACTTCTTGAACATCGAACAATCATCTAAGGTCTTAGATGAACGTTTGAAAGGTCTTCCCAAATGATCATATTTTAATGATATACTATAGTATAGCCTTAGAACGCTTTTTGGTGTCAGTTTTGGACCACCAGAAAAATAAGTCAAAACACCCAAAAACACTCTGAGGAGGACTTCCTGAAGGTTTAGCAATCATCTAAGGTCTATAAATGAACATTTAAAAAATCGTCAAGAAATGATCATATTTTGATGACATACTATAGTATAGCCTTTTAACTCCATATTTGGAGTCAGTTTTGGACCACCAGAAAAAGATGTCAAAAGACCAAAGAACACCTCACAAAGGACTTCTTGAACATCGAACAATCATCTGAGGTCTTAGATGAACATTTAAAGGGTCGTCAAAAAATGATCATATTTTGATGACATACTATAGTATAGCCTTAGAACTTGACTTTTGGAGTCAGAGTTGGACCACAGGAAAAAGATGTCAAAAAACCCAAAAACACTTTGAGGAGGACTTCCTGAGGGTTTAGTAATCATCTAAGGTCTATAAATGAACATTTAAAAAATCGTCAAGAAATGATCATATTTTGATGGCATACTATAGTATAGCCTTAGAACTCCACTTTTGGAGTCAGTTTTGGACCACCAGAAAAAGATGTCAAAAGACCAAAAAATACCTCACAAAGGACTTCTTGACTGTTGAACAATCATCTAAGGTCTTTAGATGAACATTTGAAAGGTCTTACCAAACGATCATATTTTGATGACATACTATATTATAGCCTTATAACTCTTTTTGGTGTTAGTTTTGGACCACCAGAAAATAAGTCAAAACACCCAAAAACACTTTGAGGAGGACTTCCTGAGGGTTTAGCAATCATCTAAGGTCTATAAATGAACATTTAAAAAATCATCAAAAAATGATCATATTTTGATGACATACTATAGTATAGCCTTAGAACTCTTTTTGGTGTCAGTTTTGGACCACCAGAAAAAATAGTCAAAACACCCAAAAACACTTTGAGGACGACTTCTTGAGGGTTTAGCAATCATCTAAGGTCTATAAATGAACATTTAAAAGGTCGTCAAAAAATGATCATATTTTGATGACATACTATAGTATAGCCTTATAACTTGACTTTTGGAGTCAGATTTGGACCACCAGAAAAAGATGTCAAAAGACCAAAAAACACTTTGAGGAGGACTTCCTGAGGGTTTAGTAATCATCTAAGGTCTATAAATGAACATTTAAAAAATCGTCAAGAAATGATCATATTTTGATGACATACTATAGTATAGCCTTATAACTTGACTTTTGGAGTCAGATTTGGACCACCAGAAAAAGATGTCAAAAGACCAAAAAACACTTTGAGGAGGACTTCCTGAGGGTTTAGTAATCATCTAAGGTCTATAAATGAACATTTAAAAGGTCGTCAAAAAATGATCATATTTTGATGACATACTATAGTATAGCCTTATAACTCTTTTTGGTGTCAGTTTTGGACCACCAGAAAAATAAGTCAAAACACCCAAAAACACTCTGAGGAGGACTTCTTGAAGGTTTAGCAATCATCTAAGGTCTATAAATGAACATTTAAAAAATCGTCATGAAATGATCATATTTTGATGACATACTATAGTATAGCCTTTTAACTCCATATTTGGAGTCAGTTTTGGACCACCAGAAAAAGATGTCAAAAGACCAAAGAACACCTCACAAAGGACTTCTTGAACATCGAACAATCATCTAAGGTCTTAGATGAACATTTGAAAGGTCTTCCCAAATGATCATATATTGATGACATACTATAGTATAGCCTTAGAACTCTTTTTGGTGTCAGTTTTGGACCACCAGAAAAACAAGTCAAAAGACCAAAAAACACCTCACAAAGGACTTCTTGATTGTCAAACAATCATCTAAGGTCTTTAGATGAACATTTGAAAGGTCTTCCGAAACGATCATATTTTGATGACATACTATAGTATAGCCTTTTAACTCCACTTTTGGAGTCAGTTTTGGACCACCAGAAAAAGATGTCAAAAAACCAAAAAACACTTTGAGGAGGACTTCCTGAGGGTTTAGTAATCATCTAAGGTCTATAAATGAACATTTAAAAAATCGTCAAGAAATTATCATATATTGATGACATACTATAGTATAGCCTTAGAACTGCACTTTTGGAGTCAGTTTTGGACCACCTGAAAAAGATGTCAAAAGACCAAAAAACACCTCACAAAGGACTTCTTGAACATCGAGCAATCATCTAAGGTCTTAGATGAACATTTGAAAGGTCTTCCAAAATGATCATATTTTGATGACATACTATAGTATAGCCTGATAACACTTTTTGGTGTCAGATTTGGACCACCAGAAAAACAAGTCAAAACACCCAAAAACACTCTGAGGAGGACTTCCTGAGGGTTTAGTAATCATCTAAGGTCTATAAATGAACATTTAAAAAATCATCAAAAAATGATCATATTTTGATGACATACTATAGTATAGCCTTAGAACTCCACTTTTGGAGTCAGTTTTGGACCACCAGAAAAATACATCAAAATTCACCAGTAAAATATGTAGTTTGACGAATGACTTTGGTTGGAGATGGCAAACAGATCCCGTCTTACATCCTGTTAATATGATCTAACCTGCTCATACTTCCCTTCTGTTTTGCATGTTCATACTCCATCATTCTTACCAGTGAAAGCCTGACTCTGTTTCCATTTTTTATTATAATTATTTCACCTTTCTTGTTGCTTTTCCTCCTCCTGGATGTGTCAAAATAGTCCTCGTCACTCATCCAATATTGACTCTTCCCAATCTCCCATCACTAATATTGTCCCTTCAGCTCTGATAGCGGCTCCATCAGAGCCTCTCATTTCCTGTTGGGGCGGATATGAACTGCACAGCCGTCGCCGTCATCATTGTCTGGCAGCCGACAAACAAGAAAAGACAGACCGTTTCATACAGATCACTGCCCAAACACTTGATGGTTTAGACGATAATGCCTTCAGACAGGCGGTTTGAGAAATCAGGCTCTTTTGGACACAATGCATGCATTTGAAGGTGCTATCTTTAAAAAAAAAAAACAAAAAAAAAAACTAAAAACATCCAACTGGCCTTTTGTTAACTGATACACATATATCATCCTCTACCGACTTTAAAAACACAAACAACCAAAATTTCAACAAAAATATTTTTATTCTTACATGTACCTGCCATGGTCACTGACATACAACAGTAACAATTATCCACAGAGGTGCTTTCAACATTTCAGATTAAAAATATGCTTTTACTGTACTTTTCTCCCTATATTTCTTCAGGTATAGTAAAGGCGTCATCGATTCATACATACAGTTACACTTTGTACACAAAGATACAGGATGTTGTGCACAGTTTACAGTAAAATGTGTCATATAATGAGGAATTTGTGTATGAAGCGATGATACAATATGGATTCATCAATTTGTTTTAAATGGAAAAAGGCAATACTTTAATCAGTTTGTTGTACTTACTGCCCATCACTATTAAAATATGTTGAAAAAAAAGCAGCTTTGGGATTAAAAAAAATGTAATAAATTTTGCTGTTATCACATCAAATCACAGTCCTCTTGATTGTTAATTATCACACTTTTAATCTTCCTCCAATTTGTTGTGAAACTTGGTCTTATTTTCTGTTGAAGCTGTTGCGTTATTAGAATTAATTACCGTCTCGGTCTTTTTTTCTGCCTCTGTGAGAACCTTTAATGCTGCTGGAATGGCATTCTTTCTTTTCATGTCCTTAACTAATAAAGGTTTCCGCTTCTTTTCCTGCAAACCCAAACTGTCAGCACATTAAAAAATAAGTTGATGCTGCTCATACAGTTTCCAGAGGTGGGTGTTTATGTTTACAAAGTATAGAGACGTCTCCTTACTCGCTTCTTTTATACCGTAAAAATAAAAATGATTTTCCATCTTAGAGTAAATGTGCAATAACTTTGGGGGAAACTTCATATACTGGCTTTGAAAAGTACGATTTTTATAGGTTCCAGTAAGGATACAAGTGGATTTCATGTCACTAAGTTAACATTCAATCTGGTCTGATAGTGACAATAATTAAAAAAAAGAAAAAAACAAAAACGACTGGAATATCAGCACTGACACTTCTGGCACAGATAATATGTACAGGCATTACAAAAACGCTAACACTACAATGGAGTTTTACTGAATACAAGTGCAAGAATGACATCTATATAGGTCTGCTTCACAAACAGATGCTGGTATCCATTCACTTCAACAAATATCATCACATTTGGGGTCTTTGTGCTGATTTTTTTTTTTTTTTTTTTTTTAAACATGAGGTGTACACAGATGAATAAACAGACTCGCTTCACTGCAACATTGAAAAAAATAGATCGCACACTGCTTTATGTCACCGTAGTTTGTGCTTTAAGGCAGTGTAGGAAACAGCTGGAAAAACAAGCTACGGTAAATACAAATGTAAAATGAACTATAAATTAACATAACTAAGTTTAATGGAACCAGTGTTTTACTAACCCTGACCTTGTTTCTACTCTGCACTGTCAGTGATTGTGTCTTAAATGAGGTGTTTTTTTTTTGTTTTTTTTTACATCGTATGTTCTAGTAAAATCCTCCATCTGATTTAAAAATTCACATTTAGCTTCTATAAACTCTATTTTAGACTGTGCGTTAGTGTTAGTAGTAGAGAAAGTCGATTCTTTAAAATATCTACACACTAATTATTTGTACACTTCAGGTAAGCAGGAAACGTGCACATTTTAGGCCACTAGTTTCATGTCAGTAGCTTCTGATGCTGTGCTTGTGTTTAATTATTAATAATGTACCTCTGACATTTAATCACATTCGAGAGTTACCCTCCATTCAGTCATTCACATGCAAGATATATGAGCATGTTTCAGTATTAAAGGGCATCTATCGTCAAATAGATTTAGGATTAAAGCAGTGAAAAACGTCTAAAAGGCAGAATTTGAGTAAGATTTTTTTGATATTTTATAGATTTTGTAGTGTAAGCCCATATACTTTGTATATAAAACATAGACTGTATATGAAGATGGACACTGTGGGAGGTCTAAGAAAGTGATGTGTATTTCGGCTAAAATTTGCTTAGAGGTCTTATTTATGTCTGTAGTGCATAAGAAATCATGCAAGTTCTGCAAATTGACAGGATTTCAGTTCTATTGTAACATGTTGATGTTCATATGAACGATGTTTTCAGCTCAAAAATGTCCAATTTCATCATAATTAATGCTATATTTTCATGTCACAAATGGCCAAGTTATATTTAAACTGAATTTACCTGAAAAAACAATATTCTATTCTTTTAGATTCCCCAATTTTTCTTACAAGATTGTATACTACATATCACGTTTTACTTTTACAGGTTCAATATGGAGTATGGTGCTGATCCATCCTGCTTATGTTACGCCAATACATACATGAAGAATGTCACACATCAATTTTTACACCAACAGTTTTCTAATAATAAGCGTTTTTATAAAGAAATAACAATTCTATATTGTTATTTCCTCTTTAGTATGATGATAAACTATACAATAAATAATTCTGATCCTAGTTTTTGCACAGGGATCATCTGTGGAAACGGTGACATGGCTGCCGAGCATCAGTATGATGGGATCTGGAACAACCATGTCACATCCGTCCACTGCCACATTTTGTGTTTTTGTGTCAGCTGTTATTGTTTTAGATCCACAATACTAACATTTATGAATAAGAGGAGAATTAGCATTAGTAAGTATATAAGTTTATTACTAATAAAGTACTGGTACTGACCAGAGCATCATGGGTAATGTCACGTCCGTCTACCAGCAAAAGTTTTCACATACACGTGCTATTCAAAATCCAATATTTCTGAAAATAGAGCTTCCACTGTCAAATAATATCAGCAGTCTGTGCACAAATGGATTAGCATTATTTCAACACAGTTCTATGGATTTCTTACAACTTTTTTTTGTGACAAAAATGGCCACTCATTTGACCCCCTAAGTAAATTTTATCCGATTTGTAGTCGTAGCTGTCATTTATTATTTTATTTGTTTGTTAAGCCTGATGTTGTTGTGCTGAAATAAATCTAATTTCTGTGTCTAAACTGTCAACAACAGCTGAGCCTTTTTGCTCATTTGCTTCAGGTTTTTTCTTTAGTGAAGCGCCAGTTATGGTGTTTAAGGAACTAAATTAATTTATTTAAGACAAATACAGTTATCAGTGCACTTAATCGTGATTTTAAGCCTCTTAAATATTCTTTCAAGTCCTGGTCTGTTTACAGCAGTACATCGCTTCACTTCATGCTCACTTGTGTATTGACATAAATCATTACTTTAATTCCCTTCCCCTGAACTAGACAGCACAGATAAATGACCAACAAAAAGTACGGTGTAGAAACATGACACGCCTATAAAAGCCTTATTCTATATCGGGGAAATCCATTGAAATCCAGTTTGGCAGTTCCACAGGGAGTTAGCAGGAGCATGCTAACATTAACTAGCACCAATGTCATTCGATTTAGACTTGTATCTTTATTTATCAGCTTCATTTAGGTCCTCTGTTCTTTATCGTCACATGTAAAGTGGTGAAATAACAATTAAATGTGTTTAATGGACTCAGGGGAATGAATATAAGTGGAGCCCCAAACAGGAAATGACATCACGTCTTAACAAGTGAATTCTATGGAAATTATAACCTCAAAATAAATATCAAAACATATTACATTTCATGTCAGTTACGGTCTTTTCAGGTAGATTTAACGAGACTAATTTGTGTTGGAATCAGCATCTATTTATGAAGTTTATTAATAAGGTATTTAATGTTGTAAAAACAGCTGCAATGACCAGTCACGGTCCTGAAACTATCAGTTTGTGGAACAGTTTAACATCAGACAGGCATGTTCTGTAGAGGTATTTAAAGCAAAGCTGGAGGTCCACTTGTATATTGTTATATATGAGTTCTGAGTTGTGTTGTTTTGAGTCTTACGGTGTTCTCTGATCTTAACTTTTTCTCAATCGCTGTTACTGCCATTGTATTTAATTATTTTATTGAATTTTTAGTTTTTACTGTGACCTTAATCTTTGATTTTGTTGTCTTGTTAAACACTTTGAAAGGGCTAAATAAATAAAATGTATTATTATTATTATTATTATTAGACATTGATGACGTTCCTACATCCCTACTTGAAGCTTGTGTTTTTTTCCCTTTTTTGGAGTATTTTCTCAACATAGTAAAAAAAAATTGTGCTTGGTTGGTAAAAAGGAAAAAGAAAAGTTCCTAGTTCTTGACATTTACCTATTATTCACCTCCTTGATCCTCACCTGTGACGTGGGAATTAATCAACGCGCAATTATTCATATATATGTAATATATATGACTTTGATCCGAGAGGAATTGGAGGTAAAAACTGGAAGATAATAAGAGGGATCTGGTTCTAAATTCCATCAGGATCGTAGCAGCTCCTGTAACTTTTAGAAATGTTTTTTTTCGAGGTGTCCGTCTTCATATACAGTCTAAGATACAAAGGCATACATTCATGTAAACCCTCCTCTGACTCCATCCCCAGGCCACAACCACCTGCCTGGTTCAATAAAGGATGAAAACAGTTGTAACCAAACCACAAGGAAATAGCGACTAAATGTAAACATGTCATAAATGTAGAAATGTTCAGGTGAAAACAATGAGTCCTTCATGTTGCCCAGCGTTACTCAGCCGCCTTGTGTTGCTCCTTCTCCTCAGGAACAGACATGAAGATCTTCTGACAGAACATGGTGAAGATTTCTGAGGAGAAACAACTCATCTCGGTCACTACAGGTCAACTCAGACTTTGTTAAACATTAGACTGACACCGTCTTCGAGCACATAAACAAAAAACATGTATCGGTGCCCGCAGCTGTTCCTGAGCAGATATCCTTACAAGAATGTCATAACAAACTGTAATGAATGCTTCTCAGGGCTCCGCTGAACAAACAGACGAAGCCACTGGAAAAAGAAACAAGCTGCCTCACTCACCCAGCATCTTCTTGACCACATGAGGTTTCTTCCACTTGTAGCCCAACAGGTACGCTGGGATACCTGTGAGAATAATGCTGCTGCCCACGAGGCACTCGAAGGGAGCGGCCCAGAAGGACACCACGATCATGAAGACGCAGCCCAAAACAAAAATCACAGGGACGAACAGATACACCTGAGAGGAAGGACGAAAACACGCAAAATAAAGATGTTTATTACAGTTAGGAAAGAGGAAGGAAGGTGAGGACGTTACAACACACAGATGACAAAACAACCACAGTTAGAAAACCAGTCCTGGAATTTGTTGGCTCACGCACATGTAATGTTTCTTAAGAAGATAAATTGCTACATTTGCATAAAACAGTGTTAAAGTCAGCCAATTTCAAACTGTCCAACTTGAAATATTACCTCATTTGAGCACACATTAATTCCCTGTTACATAATAATAATATTAATAATAATAATAATAATAATAATAATAATAATAATAATAATAATAATAATAATAATAATAATAATACATGAAACAAAAAACATTAGACACAATTAAAACAATAAAAACACAATTTTAAAATTAAAGATATGTGCTATAGATATGTAGTGAAGCAAGAATCATCTGTAATAATATACTGAGCACAGCATATTATATTCATGTACAGCTTCTTTGCCATCAATAAGTCAAGAGTCAATACGTGTACATAAATACATCGTGTAATTTAAATAGATATTGTTGATAGATGGATTGATAGATCAATTTATTTGTGATCTATTCCAGAATATTTTACATTTTAATGCATTAGTGTTAAGTCTGATAAATATATATTTGTTTTTTCATAGAAAAGCGCTATATAAAGCTAATCCATTAATATTATTATTATTATTATTATTATTATTATTATTATTATTATCATTATTATTATTATTATATAATTTTATTGTATATGTATTATATTTATTTATGATTACATTGTGTCAGTTATCTATAGCAGTTAGGAGATATGATTGTTACTATTTAATTTTATATCAAGGTAAAGGTTAACTCACTTTATTATCCTCTTATGGAAATGCTAAAGCTAATGCACCTAGCATTAGCATTAGCATATGTTTCTAAAACATGAAAAAAAAAATATTTCAATGTTTAACTTAATTCTATTCATGCATGTTTTGATGTTGAACAAACATCTTATCATTTTAATCTTTTCAAAGTGAAATGTTCTGATGTTCTGTGTCCAAAAATCAACCTCTAACATTTATCAGAGTAAATCAATATCAGCTAATAAGATTTTTAGGAACATTTTTGTCCACATCTTCTATTCGTGCAGTATTTTTGGAAACATATCAGCTCTGCTTCTAATATAATGTGTTATTTGCATGTCAGACTGAGTTTAGATGCTCTGACGGTTTCTTATTTCGTGACTAGTTCACACATAAGGGTGTATTTCAGGAGCTCCACTGATTCCCTGTAAGAGGCTTTTCTTATAAAACAAATGGGCCGAGATCACTGAGGCTCAAAGTAGAGATGAAAGAGTCCACGGTAATATTCCCATGATGAAACAGAACAAAGGGTCATCTATTCGTGTAAACGCTGCCTCTTCCTATCATGAAAACACACTATGGTGCTACTTTCAGACTAATAACAAGAGCAGAGACACAATGGTGCCTTCATGGAAACACAGCGGACGCTTTATGAAACCAGGACAAGTGGGATATCAACTAGGCTAATGTAAGATTATATGATGATGCAGTTCTCACATCACCTTTAAAACTCACGGTTGTTTCTACATCGTTAAAACTTTCCCTGGGAGTTCCATCTCGGAGTTACTGTACCTTAATGGGCCGTCGGAGATCCGGTTTGGTGATCCGCAGCCAAACCAGGCCCGCGATGGCCATGCCGACGCACAACCACGTGAAGAAACTGAACAGGTTGATGACGGAGAAGATGTCCTGAGAGATGGCGTACATCATGGACAGGAAACACTGAGAGGACACGAAAGACAACCCACCATTTACTTACATGCATACGGACTCAATACTCCATAAACTCTATGTAAATAAATACAGGGGTTGGACAAAATAATGGAAACACCTTCACCTCAAGATGATAATGCCCCAATCCATACAGCTAGAATTGTTAAAGAATGGCATGAGGAACATTCTAATGAAGTTGAGCATCTCGTATGGCCGGCACAGTCCCCAGACCTCAACATTATTGAGCATTTATGGTCAGTTTTAGAGATTCAAGTAAGACGTCGATTTCCACCGCCATCGTCTCTAAAAGAGTTGGAGGGTATTCTAACTGAAGAATGGCTTAAAATTCCTTTGGAAACGATTCACAAGTTGTATGAATCAATACCTCGGAGAAATGAGGCTGTAATTGCCGCAAAAGGCGGACCTACACCATGTTAAATTATATTTTGTTGATTTTTTAAGGTGTTTCCATTATTTTGTCCAACCCCTGTATATGTTCCATTATTCATTTACAGTCGCAGAAAAAATTATTAGACCATTAAAAGTCATCATAAACAATAGTTATGCAACGAAGTCCTGACTCTTGTGTGGATCATGTGACTAAAACTGACAGAAAAGAAAACATGGAATGCCTAAAAGCACTGTTTTTGTCAGTACAATGTCATAGATCAGGGGTGTCAAACTCATTTTAGTTCAGTTCCACATTCAGCTAAATTTGATCTGAAATGTGCCGAACCAGTAAAATAATAACGTAATAATATATAAATAATGTCAACTCCAAACTTTTCTCTGTTTTAGAGTGAAAAAAGTAAATTTACATTATGAAAAGGTTTACATCTACAAACTATCCTTTCAAAAGATGTGAATAACATGAGCAATCTGAAAAAATAAGTGTAATTTTAACAATATTATGTCTCAGTTTATCATTACACATGTACATTATAACTTACAGATCACAGTGGATCTACCGACACAAAACATTTAATAACAGACAGAATATTGATAAAATTTAAAAAAAAATTCTGAAGGCATTTCAGGTTGTTCATATTTGTTCAGGTTATTCACATTTTTTGCGAAATTATATTTTGTTTTAGTGTAAATACATGAAAATATTTACATTTACAAAGAGAAAAAATTGGAATTGTCATTATTTATATGTTATTATGATAGTATTTTACTGGTCCTGCCCACTTGAGATTGAGTTGGTCTGAATGTGGAACCTGAACTAAAAGGATTGTTAATATCTTAGTGTAATTTTTGTATTTCACAAAACCATCCTACCGGCCAGATCGGATCCTTTAGCGGGCTGGATTTGGCCCCCGGGCCACATGTTTGACACCTGTGCCATAGATATTGATCTAACAACTCAAGTGATTTTGGTTATTATCAAAAAAACCACGGAAAATGGATAGATATCAGCTCTGAAATTAAACTACTATGAGCTGTTTTTGTTGTTATCCTTATATTTTTCCAAACAAATGTACCTTTAGTTGTACCAGGCATTAAAATGAACAAGAAATTGAAGAAAACAAGGGTGGTCAAATAATTTTTTTTCCGCGACTGTATTTTTCTCCTCTCAAAACTCACCTTTATAGAATTACATTTAACTTGTTCTGATGACATGGAGTACTTATTGTTTCTTGTTCTTTTGTTCAACATGTGATGTTTTTCAAGTGTTTTTATTAAAATTATTCCACAATTTTTCTATATTCTATAATCTATGTTTTTTATACTATGAATGTTGTAAATGTTTCTTTGTAACTATTTGCTCTAACTTATGTAAAGTGTCTTACAGCGTATATAACAAAACAAAATGGATTATTATTATTAGTAGTAGTAATGGTAGTTGTAAAAGTAGTAGTAATAATAATAAGAATGATAATGATAATAACATTATTTCTAAATTACTACACTGGACAAATAAGATACACCTTGTTTTAATGGATTTTAGTTTTTTGTTTTTTTTGTGTTTCTACATTTTAGTGCTTCTTCTAGTTTACATTACACACAGACATATATAACATTTTAATGGAAAAATCAATAACAATTTATGTCCCTGTACTGAACAAATGAAACAAATCCCCCCTTTATTTTAGATTCAAGCATTTTTTTGGATAAAATCTGCATTTCTTTCAATAAATTACATGTTATACAATTATGAATGATAACTAATGCTAATTATTCATATGATTAAAAGGTCTTATATCGCATCTGAGAATGATCCTTTCTCATAATTCAAAGACCATCACGAGGTGTTTTGTAAAAGATTTTTATTCAACAAAGCTTTAATTAATATGACTTAGATTCTTCCCTATAGGTGCTGTATCTTTGTGGTTTCAGAACTAATTTTTATTCTATACTGTGTTTTATACTATGATGAATATTGTACATTCTTCTTTATACCACCTAATTTTAACTTATATAAAGTGTGTGTTTCTTGAAAAGCACTGTACAACAAAACAAAAGGCATTATTATTCTTATCATTATTCTTATTATTCTTATTAATAAAGGATTATTTCTAAATTACTACACTGGACAAATAAGATGTGTACCTTGTTTTATTGGATTATTTAGTTTTAGTGCTTTCTTTAAATGTTTTTAGATTTTAGTGCTTCTTCTATTTTATATTAACATTTTAATGGAAAAATTTTTTTCCCAAAGACTTCATGACACAAGACCTGGTGACTCCAAATCAATATCAATTTATACCATTGTACATGACAAATGAACCCCCCCCCCCTTTTTTTTTTTTATTGGATTTTAGCTTTTTTTTTTTTTTTTGTTAATATATTGCATGTTATGAAATGATGACTGATAACTAGATTTAATTTTCCTCATAATTCAAAGGTCTTTTCTCACAATTATCTGAGAATGATCTTATCTCATAATTAGAAGACTGTGACTCAAAATTGCGTCATAAGCTCTTTATTTTGTAAAGCTTTAATTAATATGACTTTGATTCTTCCCTATATCTTTGTGCTTTCACAACTAGTTTTTGGCCTTTTTTAATCTTTATTTGCTAATATTAAAATTAAAACATATCTTCCATAAACCTTCATGCTGATCATGCTCACCCTACAGTGCTGATTCTACTGCTGAACACATGTACTGTGAATTGTTTTCAGTAGCGGGGTCTTACTGTGAATATGAGGGACGGCACTGGTGTGAAGAGATCCGTGTGAACCAATCCCAGAGCAGCAGGGAGTTGACCTTCTCTGGCTCCGGCATAAAACAACCTACAAGAGAGAGAAAGCCCGGTATTGATTATTGATTACTCTGTGATGGAACGGTTGGCCTATATAAGCCTCACAGACCCTGCTGACATATTATTATACACATATATCAACCAAATATTCCACAATTAATGAGAGTACGAGCAACATGAGAATTAAAACGGCTGATGTAAACGACGTAATCAGATGAAACTGGTGTGTTCAGAAGGAAGTTTCACCATAATGAGAATGAGAGGGGTGGTGTGAATGTTTTATTATCTGATTAATAAAATGTACACACTGTGTTCATGCTTTATCCACATGGAGGTAAATTTAGTTCCAAAAAGGACAGAAAAACAAAATTCATGTGTGGCTGATACACATGTTCTATGGATTCTATGGATTCTATGTAGCATTGAAGTTCCAAACTCTCCCCAGCAGGGGGCAGTCTGGTACAGAACACACTTGACCCTATAATGCTGAACGTATCATATTTGATACATGAGTTTTGAAGCCCTCTGCATGATGAGTGAGATTTTTTTTTCTTGTTGTATGCTGATAGATGTAGCTGTTTTTCTTGTTTTATTTTATTTTTTTGTCGATGTATACAATTAGATACATGCAATGCACAGATAATCCACCAGGGGGGAGGAATTCGTTCTCTGGAGGCCTTTCCAGTGACACTACAAGACTGTCACGGAAGTAAGTGCCCCACCCCCACCCCGCTCGACCTCCTGGGACACAGAATTGTGACATTTGTTACATTTCAATGACGTACAGGTTACATAAATGCGACCTGGCTGTTCAGACTGAAGTCGCATAGCAAAATATTGGATACGTATTGGATTTAGGACCCCATATGAAAGTGGCCTGAAAAAATCAGATTTGTGCTGTTCAAACTGTCTTCAACAGATTGGATACAGGTCACATATGGGCAAAAAAAATGATTTGGGCCACATTTGCCTGCAGTCTGAATGCAGCCTTAGATAATGTATACTTTGAGCTGTTCAAACTGTCAGATACAGGTCACATATGGGCAAAAAAAAAGATTTGGGCCACATTTGCCTGCAGTCTGAACGTAGCCTAAATGTCACCAACCGTGCTGAGGTGAAGAGGGATCCATTAACGGCTCCGAAGCAGGAAAGTCCGACAAAAACTGGAATGAGCCAGGACATGACACCGAGATGGTACTCTCCAAAACTCTGTCAGACAGGATAGTCATTGATGGTTATAAACGAGGAAGTGCATCACGTAGATCTGGGTTTAATTCTGCGAGTGTTATGTAATCATGTCGATGCTCACCACGGCAACGGCCTCCGACTCAACCATGGCTTGAGGACTGATGGTGGTGAAGTAGGCCAGGTTGGTGAGAACGTAGACCACAGTTACTATCGGCATGGAGATGATGATAGCCAGAGGCAGATTCCTGTTTGGGAAAGGTCAAAGGTCATTTCAGACAACACCACATATACTTTATTAAAGGTGCGGGAGACTTTCGTGACCAATTTTTCATCAAATCTGTAAAACCTCAGTCACAGCCTAAGTGTCAAGAATCTGTTAGTCTTTCTGTGATTACTCACCTGAATCTCTTGCATTACGGTGAAGAATTTCGAAGCGCCATCCACCATAAACAAACCCTTTGTTTACAAACAGAGCCGGGAGGTAACTCAGGCATCTTTGGAAGTTTGTTGCGACGTGCATTGTGGGAAACACCAGTTCGCGCCACTGTCTGGCAGCGACAGCTGCTAAAGACACGACACGGAAACGGCAGAAACTCCCTTCCCTCTATGCATATTCCTCCAGCTGTTTCCGCGTTTCAGCCGTTTTCGAGTCGTGTGTGTTTCATCCATATAATATCATATCAGTCAGGGAGCCAAAGTCTCAAAAATGGGTTGAACCTGACATGGTCTGCCACACTTTATTTGTGTTTTGTTTTTTTTTGTTAATTTTGATCCTAAGGACCAGTAATTGGAGGGTCTGCTCTGCTGGAAATATCGCGGAAAAAAAATTGTGGCCTTATTAGTGTATGTACCCCTCATTTTTTGATATGAAATTTTGAAAAATGAAAATTTTCCTTCAATCCTCAGTGGACTGGGTAAGCTGTCAATAAATGCATTCCACATGCAAAAAACACATATGGTGACAACCTTTAATGAAAAAAATATTCTTAAAACACACTTCTACATGATTTTGGCTCAATTTAATGCAAAAAAATTAGGTGTTTTCTCACTTTTTTCCAATATTTTCAACATAACTTCACTGGTAATCAACTATTCCCCCAAGTTATGACATCAGCCAATATGCCATTCTTTTCACCAAACAATATACTCATTCCACAGAAAAAAATTATAAAAATCCAACTAGAATCAATAGATCTGTGATGATTTCTCTACTAGTTGGCAATACTGGCCCAGAACCTCAATAGAATTTTAAGCTAGTCTCAAAATTCCAAAAGACACACTGGATATTTAACATGGTTGTTAATGTCCACATTATTAAAAATCATGGCCTAGGCATCTTTTTAATTTCAACATAACTCTGTTCTTCCAATAGAAATGTGCCACACAAGAAACTGAAATACAACAAAATGACTTTATTATGTCATTGTTTTATTGCATCAAGCAGGTGGCACCCTGTAGATACTGCTCTGGGATAAACCTTCACCCTCACCACCCAAGAAGACAGCAAAAAAGACTGGCAGGGTGGGTTAAACAGCATTGTAATAAAAGATGCCCACCCCCACCCTCTAACACACACGGACGCAGCCTACTCAGTGAATATGCTGGAAAGATTGCTGTATGGGGCAACATTACTTACTTATGTTCAGATGAATGAACACAAACTTTTATATACAGTACACACTGTGGCTGAGTGTGGATGTAAAATGTACTGTAGTTTAACCCTTTCATGCATACTGGTCACTACAGTGGACAGCTACTCTACAGCTGTTCTCATATATTCATGGGTTTTGTTCTTTTTGTTGTTTTTGTTTTGTTTTTTTTCACATATTTTTATTAAAGTTTTAAGACACTACATATCTTTTCTGACATGAACTGGTATCACTATGTAGATCTCTCCTGAGCATAAACCCCCAGAATCACAAGCCCTCCCCATAGTTTTCAAACAATTTATCAGTAAATACATGTTTCTGTGCATCAAAAATTAAACGTGTGGTGTCCAGCTGAGTGGACATTTTTGCAACTTCATGAAAAATAGGTTAATAAGAATTTTTTTTTTTTTTAATGTATTTTTTATTTTTTTTTTTTTTTTTTATTTACTTTTTTTTTTTTTTTTCAGAAGAAAATTTTCAATCGCATTGTTTTTTTCATGCCTAAAGAGGAATAAAAACACTCAGGAAAAAATTTTGATTAAGATTCTCATAATTCGTGCATGAAAGGGTTAAAGTTGCAATAAAATGAGTCAACCATTCCAGTAACATGATCTGATTAGATATTGGTCCTTAGGATGAAAATTAACAAAAAAAACACAAATAAAAAATATGGCAGACCATGTCAGGGTCAACCCATTTTATTGAGCTTTTGATACTTCGGCTCCCTGGCTATATGGTTTTGCTGCCGCTGTCAGGTGGCTGCGCGAACCTCCCTTTCCCACAATGCATGTGGCGACAAAATTCCGAAGATGCCCGAGTTACCTCCCGGCTCGGTTTGTAAACAAATGGTTTGTTTATGGTGGATGGCACTTCGAAATTGTTCACCGTAACGCAAGAGATTCAGGTGAGTAATCACAGATTCAGTAATCACAGTAATTACAGATTCGTGCTACTGAGGTTATGACTGAGGTTTTACAGATCTGATGAAAAATTGGTCAAGAAAGTCTCCCGCACCTTTAAGTATGTCCTTGGTAAAAAATAGCTTTTCATGTTATCTGATTAGTGACAGAACTGTTAATTATCTGAGTAGCTGTGTCTAGTGATGAGCCATGCTAATTAAATGTTGTAATCTTAACATGCATCATTATTAAATTCAACACTTCAAGCACCAACTGGGACAATATAAGCATTCATTTAGTGTAATGACTTGGTATGAATGATTGTTCCCATCTCTATTATGATAATATGATCAACACTAATTACACATTGGACTAATTCTATTCAAAGATTTCCAATGCATATATAGCAATATCATTTACTGTGTCTGTAGCATTTTTAAGACCTTCGAGTTTAAGAATAATTAAGGCATTAATTTAGGACAATCACATTTATGACTTTTTAAGGATTTGCTGAACACCAAAATAACTGTTACCTCTGCATATTTCATCGTCGTCTTTAAGAGGGAAGTAAAAAAAAAGTATTAAAAGAGGTGAAAACCACTATAGTCTGGTCATTTTGTACCTCAAACATCTTCAGAGCCTCAGAATAGATCATAGATATATCAAACTGCAACTTTCTTGACGTAAAATTCTCTTTTAAACCAACAAACATCATATGTGTAAATGATACATAAATAATGAAAAGGGGATCAAAAAATTGCTTTTCTCTCGCCAATACCAATTCTTTTCCAAAAAAAAATAGGTCCCATGGGGTCCTTCCGGAAGAGATGAGTAAATACATAAATAAACACTCTTTTTCTCATTTCCTGGGCTTATTACGTGGGATGTGTATGAGTGGGAAACTGAGAGATGCCAGAAATAGGCAGCTGCAACAGAGCTATAGCTTTAAAGGAGTGATATTTTGCTTTTTTTTTTTTTTAAATGGAATTATGCATTTTAAAACATTCCCCTGTGGTCTACATAAATTGTAAATGCTACACTTAGGTCTGAATTCGTCATTAATTCAACTCCACAGGTCCATCTTCAATCCTATTTCTGTGTAATGACACTAGAAAAGTCTTTGGTTGGTTCTCCATGCAATCAGCTGATGGTGAACAGGCTCATTTATAAAGGAGTGTTATCATGCTAATTCTCAAAACAACCTATATCACATTTAAGTCACCTCTCTGGATTGATCATCTCTTCGGTTACGTAGTTCAGGTAGTTCCTGGAAAAGATCAACACAGTTCAAGGTGAGTTTTTGTCAGAAAATAAAAGCTGAAATTACAACACAGATTTTTTTTTTTTTTTAAACATCGAATATGCCTTACCAGCCTCCAAAAGCAAAGAGACCACTGTACAGAGCCAGGACAATGTGGTCCACTCCCCATTTGCTGCCCTCAAATGACTTTTCTAGAGTCAGATATGGAACATCACCTACACAGAAAAAATATAAACACAAAAAGGCAACATTTTAAGAGTTTTTATGAAAGTTATTAGGTGTTAAAAGACACTGACTTGTGGAAATGATGCACAAACGGCTGTAAACATGAACCAACTTGAAATACACCAAAGATCTGTACTTTACTAAAACCTACAGACTTACACTATGAGCAAACACACACCAATAATCATTTTTATTATTATTATTATTACATCCCATGTTGCCTTTAAATGAAACCAAATTTATATAAAGTAACACATAAGGCTGTGTTAAACCGACTCAAACATCACTGAATTCAACCAGATTACTTGTGAGATCAGAGATGTTGGAAGCAATTAAGTACAAGTACTTTTATTACTTACGTTTCAGCCTAAATATATGTTCTTTCCACTCCTTGCATTTTGAAACAGGTTCATTATTTTGTTCTTAATGCATTCAAGGAGGATTTACTTGCATTATTGTGCACAGTGATACATCATCAAGACTGATTTTAATATAAATGGATTTAACAATAACACAAAAAAAATACACAAAAAAGAAAAAAGACACAAACAACGTAAAACATAAAAAAGACTTAAGATGAAAATCACATAAAATACACTAAGACACACACTTGTACCCTCTGATTATGGAATTTAATGCTTGTTTCGTTCATTTTATCGGTTTTGATTTAAGCTTATACTGGCTTTTGTGACATCAATAGCATAAGAAAGAAAATAACTGTAATCTGAGGTCTTATTCAACATGACAAAAATGAGGTAAAGGGCAAAACAAGGCGTAAAATGTAAAAAAGAAAAAAGTTACAAGTTACAGGTCTTTTTTTTTTGCACAAAACCAGTACTTCGTTTTACTGCAATTAAGAAAGTACATCAGTACTTCTGTGTGAGTCATTGTACTTGTACTTGAGAACAGTCTGTGTGTACTTTTACCACTTCTGGTACTAACAGCATTACTTATTTTGAAGTAAATACCTTTGGGTTTTTCTTTACGATTACAGTTCAGGGTTTCTGCAGGTATCAACAAATCTAATTTAATGCTTTTTAATGCCCTTTTTAATGCCACTTTAAACAAATTTAATGCCCATGTCCAACTGCAGATACAGTTTATGCATAGTTTTATGACAGTTTACCATTAACAGGCTTTAACCAGGTTCTGAATAGTTCCTCCTCCAATTACTTCTGCTGAAACTTGCAATTTCCTATTTTTCCGACATTTGCTAATATCCCCTCTGCTCTTTCACCACGGCATGAGCACACTCACAGCATATTGCATTCCAAGCATCCGGTGTTGTGACTTCGTGTATCAGCCATAAACAATAGACAATTAAAGGGTTCTGCCTGTCAATCATTACACTATACTTCCGATCAAAATTATTAAATGTTTATAGAATCAAAATAAATGGTGAATAACAAAGTTTTTTTTTTCCCATCAAGTGTATCTAATTTTTTAATACCACTGGACATCGAATTTAATACTTTTTAATGCCATTTAAGGCCTTAATTTTCACAAAATCTATTTATTGACTTTTAATGCTTTTTAATGACCCGCATAAAACCTGCTTCACTGATCAGTTATACTGTATTATTGTGCAGTACTTACATACAAATTATTTTCTTATTGTATCATTTGTTGCAACTTATTGTTATATTTTTCTTTTTCTTCTGTTATACATTGTGGTTCATTTATTTTGTGATGTGTGAATGCCTTCTCTTGTTTTTCTCTGTGGATCCTAAGGAGTACAGTTTAGGTACTGTGGTGGTAACTGATCCTAAATAAAGAATAAAAACTGTCTTAGTCTGCTGTTATTATCGAGCATGGTCAGTGTCTGCTGTGTTATTGATAGACGTGACATTTTCAACCAGAAAGTATCCGGTCTAAACTCTGGGTCAAACATCTCTTCTGATGTGCCTGTACCATAATGAGGTTCTGCTCGGCTGACATTTAGAAATGAGCATGAATTTTTTTTCTTTTTTTTTCTTTTTTTTTTTTTTAAACCTCCAATCCTCTTTGGGAACAGTTCAGTCAAATCCACTGTATCTGGGTTTTATAAGTCGATCAGGTTTGTGCTTAAATCCGCTGATATTATTCGGGTTATTCTCATCTGTACCTGCCGTTTTCACATGGTAATGACTTTCCCTTTCCTTGAGGCCTGTTGCACGTGCATTATTTTCACACTCTGTCCTTCCCTTTTTTGGCTCTGAAAGACCATAGTGTGACAACAGCCGGCAAGCCTCGCCGCCTAGTTTCCATGGCGACGGAGTGTAGAGCACAATGGTGGTGGGTGTGGCTTCGCAAGGGGGGTGAGAGGAGCAGATGTAGCAGGAGTAAACGCCGGGTACACGTCCTTCCCGCGCTGTTTTAATTTCAAAGATGCATCAGAAAAACTAAAACCACTTATTTATCACAAAGACGCTTTAGAAAATCTCAATTACACACACAAAAAAAAATCCCTTTAAATAATTTATTACCACATGCAGAGACATGATTTCTTGCCCCCGGCAGTTGTTTTGTATTTCATTTCCACTTTGTTAACCGACCTCATCAATTTCTAATGTTCTGTTAAATACACACTATGCCGATGAGTCACGGGTGACATTAATCAACGCTGGGCGGCAACTTGAAAGTAGACACGCACAGATCCACATGCACATGGTCGGGCACTCACTGAGATGCAATCACATGGCTGCACACACACAGGCCTTGTGTTCAGACTCAGCAGCTGAAAGGAGGGCAGTCTGCTCGGATGGACTCATTAGTGTTGGTCAACAATTTGTTGATCATTAGAGACAAAAGCGATAAACCTGCGTGTCCACAGTCCCATTATAGAGATGTAAGAGTGGAGATAATGTTGTATAAAGCTATTGGACGAGATGAAGAAGCTAAAGTTTACAAGTATTATTTATTTTGCTTGCTGGGAATTAATAAAGTAGTTAATTAGGAACATAAAGCAATGTTTTGCTCTGCAGGTTATTTGCCTCTGAAGGGGTTTTTTACGCTATTTATGAGATCAGAAAAACACATTTATTGGAAAATGTCAGCGAAAGGTATCAACAGAAAACTTTAACAACAAATTGTAAGGTAGAGTTTTACTAATTATTAAGTTATATTTTAATACTGGCTGTGTTTATAAATGTTTTTACCTACAGTTTTGTTAACTTTAAGTGCTCTTACAGTTACAATAGTACAAACAAAGCACAAATAATTACCTACAGTCAAGGAAAAAATGATTACACCATCAAAAGTCATCAAAATAATGGTTATGTAATCAAGTACTAACTCCTGTGTGTATCATGTGACTAAAACAGACTGAAAAGAAAACATAGAATGCCTAAAAGCACTGTTTTTGTCAGTACAATGGCATTGTATTGATGTAAGAAATTAAGTGATTTTGGTTATTATCAAAAAAAACATGGAAAATAGATAGATATCAGCTCTGAAATTAAATTCTTATGAGCTATTTTTGTTGTTATCATTATATTTGTCCAAATAAATGTACCTTTAGTTGTACCAGGCATTAAAATTAACAATTAATTGAAGAAAACAAGGAGTGGTCTAATAATTTTTTCTGCGACTATATTTTTCATCCATTTTACCAGTTGGTGCCACTGGTTAGTTTACTGTAAAAATTCCGCCTCTTTTAATGGATGCGTCTCCAAAATGTCCAGAGTTAATCTTTAACTGATTTCTTTTTAACTGTATTTGACAGGTACAATACATTTACTCTTTGTTACATTTTAAAATATGTAACTGAGGTACTTGTCGCCAAGTTATTCTCTTCAATCAAGTGTCACGAAAATCAACGCAGTTGTTTTTGTGCCTTCAGGAAAAAACACAGATCAATGATCACCTTCTTGGTAGAAGTCGTAACATTAAACTAGAACTGTAGTGTAGTAACTTGCACAACTTGTTTCCACTCAAAATAGAAACTAGATATGTAAACCCAGCTGGTAGCGATGTGTTAATTCTAAATATTAATATGTGACTGTTAAAATTCTGGTCACCATTTGTGGTTTCTTTATGTTTTTGGTGGATTCTTTTTGCATCAGAAAGCTTCACATACACGACTCGAGGAGAACAGTGTCATGATATATGGAAGAAACGGACAATTTTCATTTCAGTGTCACATTACTAAAACAAATTGTTAGTCACAAAGGTTTTTTTTATGGTCAATGTATCCCAAATGTCCCTTATGTTTGTTTTGTATTATAATATAAGTGTAAAAAAAAAAAAAAAAGAAAGCTTCACATACACTCCCTGACAAGTCTAGCTTTCTCTGATAAAAACTCACCAGTGAAAATCTGGATGAACCCGAAGAGGATGATGATGATGAGGGCGAGCAGCTTGGAGGCAGTGAACAGGTCCTGGACTTTCGTGGCTGCTCTTACGCTGATACAGTTTACAAAGGTCAGTGAGGCTGAAGGAAGAGGGAGATGAAAACATATTACAATCAGAAATTTGTTGAAGTACACGGTGTCCATAGAGTTGCTTTACAATTTAACACATTTATTTCAAAAGCAAATAAATAAGCATATCTATATAATGTAGATGTTGAGGGTTTTTTTCCTCATTTAATACACCTTTATATGGACACCATTAGTTGCATGAAGCACATCCAGACGGTAGTGGATTTGTTGCCATGTTGGCTGAATCATAGTCTCGTCAATGGTGTCAATAGCAACAGTGAGCTTTTGCTTCAGGTTGATTATGTCCATACATGACATCTTTAACATAACCCCATAGAAAGAAATCCAGGGGAGTGATATCTGGTGGATGAGGTGGTTAGGGAACTGGGCCATCCCTTCCAATCCACCGGTCTGGAAATGTTTGATTTATGAACCCACCAAAATGCACAGGGTTCCCGCAGGGTCTTAAAGGAATGACATTTTGCTTTTTTAAGTGGAATTATACATTTTCAAACATTTCCCTGTGGTCTACATAAACTGTAAATGCTATGCTTGGGTCTGAATTCTTCATTAATTCAACTCCACAGGCCCATCTTCAACCCTATTTCTGAGTAATGACACCAGAAAGGTCGTTTTGAGCGCTGGCCCTTTAAATGCACATAAGCCATTTCAGGCCCCGCCCCCTCCCGGTTGTTGACTGTACTGCTCTGTCCCGTTCAACCAACAACTGAATATTTCAGGTAATCAGTTCAAAGTTTGGACATATTTTCAGTTTTTACTACAACCGCTGCTGCTGACAAACAGTTATGTCGTACTCGGACAAATGTTCATCGGAAGTCTTGACCTTATATGTGCAAATGTCATGACGTAACTATTTATAAAACGTAACAAATTGAGAAGGAATTGAAACAGGTTGTAGAAATCCACTTGATTTTTGCCAAAATGAATATAAAGATAGCTTTGCAGAACCTGGAGGGGTCAAATTCAAACTTTTAGAACTATTAGGGTCCAAATACACAAATAAATGAACCACAGACTAATAAAAGTGGGTTTAGCAAAATACATCCCCTCTAAAAAGTCTTGAAAGACTTGACTTTGCAAAGCTGCATTTAATAATACCTTTAAAAAGTCTTTAAAAGGGTTTAAATTTGATATAGTAGGGCTTAAGTTATGTTGCCATAAACTTGTTCACTGTATTGTGTTTAAATGTGTCTGGGAAATGTTCAAGCCGCAAAGAAAGTAACATTAGCCAACTCAGTTCCATCCATTCCAATCCATCCATTTCAATTTGTATGGAAATTGAAATGACTGACAAATTTGTAGTGAAACTGAATTGAGTTGGAATGGTGGGAATCAAAATGTTGGAGTAAATACATACATGTCCCCCACATATTTCCTAAATTCTAGGAATCACAAATTTTTGACAGTATGGCCGTGAAATAGGAGGTGAAATTTTAAATTCTGTTTTAAGAAAAAGATCTTAAAAAGTCTTAAATTTACTGTAACTTTGACTGTACCTTATTCTCATTGTTTCTGCTTTTATTATAGTTTTTAACCTCATCTAATCCCTTCTCCCTGATTATCTATCTATCTATCTATCTATCTATCTATCTATCTATCTATCTATCTATCTATCTATCTATCTATCTATCTATCTATTTTTGTCAATTTCTACACAAGTTTTCTCTCCCAATATGTACATAGTTATTGAAATTTAGAAAATATGTGCATGGCAGTAGGTCCCAAACTGCTCATGATATACATGTTATGCTCTGTAATATAAACTGCTGTTCCAAAATAAAAAAAAAAAGTCTTAAATTTAACTTGTAGAAACCTGTAGGATGCAATCCCTAATGTGGTGGTGCACCATCTACCTGGAGTATTTTGGTTGGTTGAAGGTCATCCAGTTGTGGTGCCATATATTCAGTCAAAAGGTCAAGGTAAACATTTGCAGTAATTGATCTCTCATTGAAGAAAATGGACCAATGATTCGACAGCACATGATCCCACAGTGTGATAAAAATGTTGATAACTACTGAGTACATAGAACAAACCTGATGAACATATCTCAATACATTTACAATATAACACAAATGTCAATACAATACGTTTTTTTCATTGTAAAGACACTTTGTGAACAGCCTGTACGTTGATGATCACCCTGGTACTTTGTCGTACTCACTAAGGCAGAGGCAGGCGATGAGCTTGGCGGCGCTGTCCGGAACAGCGCAGCTCGGGTAGAGCGGTTTCAGAAGGTAGGTAGCAAACACCAGCGACACCACGTACTGCGACGACGGCCTGATGATGAGCATCTCCACCCACAGTTTCAGAAAGGCTGCCAGCTCGCCGTACACCTCCAGGATGTATGTGTAGTCTCCGCCCGACTTGGCGATGGTGGTGCCCAGCTCAGCGTAGCACAAGGCGCCCATGGTGGATATGACCCCGCACACTGACCAGACGACCAGGGAGAGCCCCGCCGAGCCGGTCTCCTTGACAACGCCAGTGGGAGTCACGAAAATCCCTGAGCCGATGATGGTGCCAATGATCATCGCCACGCCGTTGAAGAGGGTGATGCTGCGTTTGAGTTCGATCTTCTCCCCTTTGGCGGGGGCTCCGTCGGTGGGGGTGGAGGCTGACGGAGCCGGGACCATGGGGGTGGACGGGGACGTGGGACGCTCCACGATCAGACCGTCCTGATCCGGGTCTGCTTCAGCCGCTGGAGAAAAGAGGGCAGAACAGAAACACAATATGGTTAAATATCTGACGTACATGAAGTTTACTTTGCATTCTTGGTTAATTAAATATAAACGACTGAACCAGAATGATTATGTTAGTTTTATTCAGTCTGTCAGTTCAGTTACAGTTAGTTTTATTCATATTTTGAGATATCAGTTTTAGCTCACTTTTATCTAATTTAAGAGTTAGTTTTTCAGGTATTTAGAGGAAACCCTATGATTGATTGATTTATTTATAGATCATCAAACAAAAACAAATCTGAAGCATAATAGTTAACCCATAAAGACCCAAACACCCACCGCATGCACCAAAAGCATCTACTGATCTAAAATGTTTAACTGTTGATCCATTAATCCTGTCAAAACATGTAAATAACTGGTGTAAAATGCAGTTTTTCATCTTTTCATGATCATCAGATATGACTATTTGGACGTTCAGAGACTCCGTAGTGAACGTGGAAACATCTTCTACAACACTGATTCACCAGTAAAACCCATGGACTTTGATAAATGACAGTGGATGGAGACACTTGTTTTTCTGTTTGGTTAACCTCCTAAGACCCGGCTATGGGTTTTCTGTTCACATTTGTGGACAAGAGTTTCACAACTTTATAGAAAAAAAAAGAAAAGAAAACTGTCCACCACAAAGGACATTCCATAAAAATTTTAAAAACTGCATTTGAAAAAACTGTTGCATCATGATGTTTCCAATACAGGCACTTATTTAATAAAAAACAAAAAAAGCTTGTACTTTGCTGACATTTCCTGGGTCTTAGGAGGTTAATGAAATATTTCGTGTTTTAATGAACCTCTAGATGATCAGTAAATTAAATACAGGAAAATACCTGATTTTCACTAAAAAATGCAAAATTCAGAGGATAATATTATAATAGATGGTGATACATCACTTGGGAAAGACTAACAAAATCATCTGGAAGTTGTGACAAAAATAGCTACGGTCTATACGGGTTACATATTTCCCACATGGTTCCCTGGTTGCAGCTGCTAAAAATGATTGCAATGATACACAAATCCAACATTTATTTGAGATACACAATTGTACAATTTACTGAGGGAAAGACAAGTGATTTTACCTGCATGTATGTCTAAGTTTTCATTTGACTTGTGTGTGTCATTGTACTTAAGTTTTTAGCTTTCATGATTTTTTAAGCTTTTTTATATAAATATATTTCAGTTGACATAATTTTTCATTGCTAGTTTATATTTTTTCCTTAACTATAAAACCCCCTGGGCTACATACACATGGAAAAGAACAGGACAAAGGAGTGGATCCAGTAGATCTTAACGTCATAAACTGCTGAGTATGAACCACTAAAGTGTGGATAAATGCAGGTTAAACTGGTTCAACAGGGTGATTTTAAAGACCTTGGAGTAAACAGTGGTGGTTATCTCACCAATATGCATCTGCTCACATAAACAAATACTACATCAAATATATACAAGGTCTATTTTTATGTAAAACAGATCATATTTCCCCACTTGTCACCTTCTTCATCTCCTATACAATCCTAATGTGTCAGTGTGGTGTCATCAACCAGGATGTAGCTTTGGATCAGGCAATGTTGCATCAGAGCGCATGGCGGAAAATGAAGCTCTGCACCATGTGGTGTCTACAGGAGTGTGAGCATGCACTGTACTCTACCTACCTCCCATCTTCTCCTGGCTTGCCGCCTTGGCAACGCTCTCCCGGCTGCTCCGTGATTTCAGCTCCGGCTCAGCCATCTTCAGTCTTAATCTGGATCCTCTTGTCTTCCTCCTTTTTTTTTTTCTCCTGCTGCCCCTTGTCCTTCCTGCCTTTATGTTCCCTTCCTCCTCCTGTCTGAATTTCCTCTTCTCTCTCTTTCAAACCCTAACTGATTTGTTCTCTCTCAAACACATGCGCCCACTCTCTCCTCTTCATTTGCAAACGCTGCCTCCGTCACTCAGTCTGGAATTCATCTGACCCTGATCCTCTCTCCGGCGCCCCCACCCTCCCTCCTTCTATCTCTCCAGGATACAGCAGGGAGGAGCCCAACCTTTGTGATGCTGCTGCTGCGGGAGCCTACGCCCACTCCACATGAATGATGGGATATCTCTCAGAGAGGGAACTAGGTTACCGGCAGGCACCATTTGGAGGGGCTACCATGTGACGCTTTAATCTTTTTGTTGCAGCCTAATCCAGTGCCGTAACGTATGTCTGTTAGTGCGTCTGTGTTCATGTCAGACTGCGTTAATGAGGATGCTCCGGGCCTCGTGCTCCCTCTGGTGGAGTTGACGGGGAAAAACGGGTGTCTTTGTTCTCCCTCTGTCGTGCAGAAAGGTGACACCACAGGGAAAATGGAGACCCAGCAGCCCTATTCAGTGGAGATAATGCAAAACGACACTGCGTCACACTGTATAGTATTACAATATAATTCTTCCAACATATTAACATCACAATATTGGCTCAGTGTATGATGAAAATGCTGGAAAATATTCAACTGGGAGATATCTACTGCTAATATACACAAACTTCCTATAGCAATAAATACAGAATAGCCACAGATATTAAGGTAACTGATTTGTGTGGATAAATACGACAGTTTTTGTGTGTGATTTGTCTGACAACAAACACTTTTGGGAGAGATTAAAAAATACATAAGGCTTATAATGATTGTTAAGACACTAATTCATTAAATCTAGGAGTGTGGCAATAACTAAAAGTCTGTCTAATGTTTTAATAGATAAAAATGAAATATTAAGCTCATATAAGACACAGGAAATAAAGCTAACTATAGTTTGACAAATAATGGTTTGCAGCAGGATAGACAGAGGTGTAAATAAACCATCTCCTGTCTGTTTCCAGGTTGCTGCTTCAGTTTCAGGATTCTGTTGCTGGTTCACTGACTCAATGTTTTATCAATAAAACATTAAGTGTCCCATGACAGAGTCACATAAGGTAATAATGGTAACTCATACTGTTTCTATAACAATCGGTTAAAATACCCGCAGTGAAAAATGACAACATTTTTCATTTAAATAAAGTGTGCAGAGTTAATCTGATTACATTTTCTGCTTCATCAACTTTAGTTTTTGTCTCGTTTCAAGTTAGTGGTTGCAGGTTACATTTCCAACCACTAGATAGCGCCCAAAACACATGTTAAAAACTGTCTGAGCAGGTCACGGGATGTTTTACATTAGAAATTGTCATAATTTATTCACATTTCTGGTCTAAACCTATGATAACTTTAAGCCCAGGAACTGTAAAATATCATATAAAGATAAACCAGGTAAAATCACGGGCTACACCTGCTGAAAGGTGAGGTCTGGTAACTTGAGACTTCAGGTTAAATGGGACAAATAAGGTTTTATATCACAGACTCTTAAAATATCACAACAGCCAGTTATTAAACATTTTATAGTTATATGTTGTCAATACAAATGTCCTATATTATTATCATTATTATTATTATTATTATTATTATTATTATTATTATTATTAATAATAATAATAATAATAATAATAATAATAATAATAATAATAATAATAATAATATCTTGCTGAACTTGAGCCCCGGAATGCACTTTAAAATGGCACTTTACTGCTGTGCACTTTAGAAATAAAACTTTTTTTAGAGGGGGGGATTGTTATTGTTTTTTTTTTTATATCAGTATTTAACATTTTATTATTTTTATCAGTAATTTATACTATTAACTAAATGCTGCTGATAGTTGGGGACCTGAGAACAATGTTTCGTCTCTGTGTATTCTATATGCTAAAATGACAAATAAATTTGAATCTGAATCTAATAATAATAACAAAAAAATAATAATAGTGGGATTCGAGCTAGCAGGTTAGCCTGCTACATTATGCTAACTGTTAATGTTAGCATAAAGTTTAGCTTTTGAGATTAATTCATTATATTTATTGTTAATGACGTCGTCTCAGAAATGTCACACAAGCAAAGATAATATGCTTAAAATCACTAATGGTTAGAGTTCTTGTTCCTAAAAAACTTGCTAACGACGGTAAAAATTTAACAAATTAGGGAAAAAGGCTTTATTTTTTGCTCAAATAGAGAGAGCATCTTCAACATAATTTTCATATAAACAGTTTATTGAATATAAGAATATCCTACACCATGTACATGAACAGTCCCTTGTGTTGCTGTCAGAATTACTTTAAATCTCTTCCATATCCATCTACATTCACCCATCATAACTGGAGGTAGGTAGTAGCTTACCCACGTGTAGCCGGTCAACATGACAACAAACAAACTTAGCCGAAGTAGCATGAGCTAACGCTAGTGGTTCCAGGATGTAAACACTAACGATCCTTTTTTTTTTTTTTCTCAAAACTTTATTTATATAATGCCGTATACAAATAGATCAACAGAACATGGAGAAAACAATGCTCGAGGTAAGGCAGGAAGAAATTAAATATAAATACATAGACAGGTAAGTTAAATAAATGACTAAATAAATGACTAAATAAATGGATAGATAGATAGATAGATAGATAGATAGATAGATAGATAGATAGATAGATAGATAGATAGATAGATAGATAGATAGATAGATAGATAGATAGATAGATAGATAGATAGATAGATAGATTCGTTATATAAGGCTTTAGTTTTCACAGCTTTAGAGTTAATGCAAAAGTTAAGAGTGTCCAAGTAGGATTTTAAGTAGAATTGAAAAACACTCATAATCATTTCAGTCCAGTTCAGGGGTCTGCAACCTGTGGCTCTGGGGCCACATGTGGCTCTTTAGCATCTCTCTATGGCTCCTCCGGTCTAAAAACATATGGAACATTTTGAAATGAACTGAATGAGTCTTTACTTTTTAACATTATTAGAGGCCTAAATTCATTCATTCATTCATTCATTTGTTTTGAGCAGAAGAAAAAAATCAAACATCTTTTGTGTGCAAGGAACTAATGGAAGAGCAAAAAAATTCATAAACAAAGGTGATCAAGACAAAATAGCAATTGCCATGTACACTAGCAATAACAAAATAAATTCAGTACGTATTGCTCAAAAAGGAGCCGGAAATCTATTCTAACTTTGTCCATCTGCCAAAATGTGCAGACTTTACATGGAATAAAATTATTTTTTGACAACATAAAAAACAAAATGGATTATTTTCTTGCCAAATTCAATACAAGTTCGTAGTTTGTATTTAAGCCACTATATATGAAAGTTGCACTTTTTCTCCCTTACACAACATAATTATGTTTTGGAAATAGTGTCTGTCATTTTTTTTTAAAAAATGTACAAATCTTGAATGTTTTCTTTCTTGTAGTTGTGTATTTTCATAAATGCACCAGACGTTGCATTATTGTAATGGAAATGCAAAGTTAAATAGCAAACTAATCACAAATAGAATACAGCAGGGCAGACACCTCATGGTAAAATGTAGATGGGCTTAAATAGTTATTTCATGGCTCCAGTCAGACTTCTTTCTTTCTTTAACTACTATTACGCAAAAAGTGCATTCGGAGAATGAGCCCCGTTCTGTTAAGCGTCAGTGCCGCTTACTTGCATGACTACGATCAGCTGACAAAGTTGGTCGGTGATTACCCAGCTCAGTTCAACTCAATGAACATCTCCGCTGAATGACGGTACGAGCACCGACCAACACTGGAACTATCCAGAGCACTTTCTGCCACGAGTCCGGGGACTTTCCCCTGGGCGGAGACTGAGAAACTGCGTCCTCCGCATGTAGCCCAGAGAGCAAGTCTTCTGAATGCCCGGATGTAAACACGGAAACGGTGTGGTAATAAAGTACGACAGAGAGGAGACGTTCACAGTTACGGTGTGAACAACTGATTAAAACCGACTTAAATGTGTGACATATATGCTCAAACATCTAAGGGACGTGAAGCTCGAACAACGTCTTGAATGTGATGTTTAAAGGTTTAGCGCGCGACAAAACGAATACCACACCGCAAAGGACCATGGGATATGAGCAAGACGCGTCGAATCAGAGGCTATAACTTTAACCATGTTTTTACCGTTACATTAACAATGCTATCCTCGGGTTTTATGCAGGTACAGATGTGAAAAGACCTAAATTCAGGTGTAGATTATTCAATCCACTTTAACTTGAATCATTATTACAAATAAGACATGACTGAGCGGATATGGCTGAACAATTTATGAGTAACATTTCAAAGTTTTTAATCTTTGTAAATAAATACAGAAGAGGATTAGGGCGACTGGAAGAAAAGATAAAAAAAAAAAAAAAAGGTCCTATCTATCTATCTATCTATCTATCTATCTATCTATCTATCTATCTATCTATCTATCTATCTATCTATATGCATGTGTTTTTTTTATTATTATGAGAAAAAAGTCAGAATCCGCTCTTGTTTTATTTGTGCAAATAAATAAACAAATAAATAAATAAATAAATACTGTCATTATTTACGCAATAATATCTATCTGTTGTATCTGTACCAGACAGAACTGCTTTGTTTTGTTTTGTTTTTTTATTGGCACAAAGCAAATTTACAGAACAAGAATGGGATAAACATTACAAAAGAGACATATAGACATTATAGACAAATATAGACCATTTGAGACATGGTGGAATGGTTAAACACAACTATTACAACTATCAGAAACAAAAAACAAACAAAAAATAATAATAATTTTTAGACATTTGAGGTGTAATGAAAATATTGAAGCGGAAAGAAAAATAAATAACTAAATCAGACTGGACAACAGAGCACAAAGGACTAGGCAAGATGTAATTAAAACAGCAAGGATTTAGATAAACTAAAATAAAGTTTTCTGGCTTTTTTGGACATATTTTCAATATACTTAAGAGATTTGTAATACTTAATAAAATCATATAAAAGCAAGTTAAAGGAGGGGTTTGTATTTTTCCACTTACAAGAATGAATATGATAGTTACCCAAAATAATAACAAGGTTAACTATATCTTTGACATCTATTGAATCCATAAAATAAATAATATCACATAAAGAAAAAGATGTAATATTTTAAATTTTTAAGGACACCAGACAGAACTATGGTATGTCCGTTTGTGAATCAGTTTCTGCAGCTGCGTCATCTTAAAGCGACCAATCACAGACAGAGCTGAATATATACTTCCCAGCATGCATTGGTGTTCAGCTTCACTCTGGATTCGCTGTTTTTGGAGCAATATTCCAAATGTAATCAGCTGCCGTACATATTCTGAATAATTCACTATCTAAACTTCTGGATGTTTATTTTGTTGATAGTATGACACCATGACAGACACCTTCCACTGACTCTCCCTGGTTCTTATAGTTCCTATCCGCCTCACTTCCTCCGGTGGGCGGAAGCTCATTGTAGAGGTCACGTGCTGAGTGCTCGTCACTCCACCAATCACCTCGGGGAAGGTCTGAGACAGGAGCCAATCGTTGTCCTTGCAGGGCATCACCTGATACGGGTGAGCGAGTGAACAGAAATCATTGGCCTAGTGTGCAGTTGTAACAGGAGACGCTGGATGGCGCAATTCCGCTCCTCCAGCTGATGTGACTGGCACTGGCTTGGAATCACTCGCGGCTGGCGAACTGAGTGCGATGTATGAGGTGGAGTACTGCTCCAGAACCCAATTCAGACTACTCTCCTCCCACTTTTTAGATTAACCCTTTGCATGAATTATGAGAACCTTAATCAAGATTCCCCCCCCCCGAGTGTTTTTTATTCCTCTTTAGGCGTGGAAAAAAAAAAAAAAACAATGTGATTGAATTTTTTTTTTTTTTTTAATCAACCTGTTTTTCATGGAGTTACAAAAATGTCCAAATGAATTTTATTCTTGAAGCAAAGAAACATGTATTTAAAACCCAATATCATAAAGTGATATGAAAACAGTGAAATGAAACCATGTTTAATGCAGCTAATCTGATGTTTTCTCACATTTTAACATATTCTAATACTAGTTATTACTCACTTCACGGAGATAATATGCAAAAAATAAATATTAACAATTGATTTCCACTCAAGAACCAACCAAGAACAACAAAGTTACAATAATGGTATGAATTGCAGTTTATGAGATGATGCATAAGTGTCCACTGTGGTGGCTGACATGGAACTAAAACAACAAAACCCATGAATATACAAGAGTAAAGCTGTAGAGGAACTGTCCACTGCAGTGACCACTGTGCATGAAAGGGTTAAATCATTTTAATTTACATTTTACACTGTTTTATTTTTCAGCTCTCTAAAATGAAACATTTAATGATCCATTTAACACAGTGAAAATGAAACATATTATTTTGTATTTTACACACCTTTTTATTATTTGTGCATTCATTTAATCCTGCTCCTCTCACTGCTTTTCAAATATGGGTATTTTATGTTGTTCTAAGTTTTCATTATAGCTTTTATTTTTTAGCCCTTTCATGCATGAATTATAATCACCTTACTCAAGATGTTTTTCCTGAGTTTTTTTTATTCCTCTTTAGGCATAAAAAAAACAACAAAAAAAAAGAAAAAAAAAAGAATGCAATAGAATTTTTTTTTAGGAACCTATTAATCTCAGTTACAAAACTGTCCACTCAGCTTAATTTTAGAAGCAAAGAAACATATATTCACTGATCTACTGTGAGAAAACTATGAAATAAAAACATTTTTAATGCAGCTAATCTGATGTTTTCTCACATTTTAACATACTCTAATACTAGTTATTACTCACTTCATGGAGATAATATGCAAAAAAAGCCAACATTTTCTAACCCCCCCCCAAAAAAAAAACAAAAAAAAACTTGTTAATTACAGTCTAATAACAATTAGCTTTTTTTTTTTTTTACAAACATCTTACTGCAGATCAGGTTTATCAAGAACAGCAGAGTTGCAGTAATGGTCTGAATTGCAGTGTTTGGGATAAGCGTCCACTGTGGTGACTGATCTAGAACTAAAACAACAAAACCCATGAATATACAAGAGAACACCTTTGAACAGCTGTCCACTGTAGTGACCACTATGCATGAAAGGGTTAAGGTAGGATTATTTAGTTTTTGTTGCATATTCAGAATTAACTGAATTAAACTGTTCTCAGTAAATAATAATCAACCTCCCAGACAACTTTGAATTTAATGAAATATTCACATCCCAACTCTTATTTCCTTATTCTCCATTCACTTAACCCTCAGCTTCCCTTCTACTGACATTTATATTTAGAGATATTATAATACGGAAAATTTTTTGTCCATGTGTCTGTAGTGTATAATAGACCTGTAACAGTAACTAACATTAGATTAAAAAAGGAACATTCTAGATGAAACACATACCATAAACTGTAACAGAGACATAATGATCAACAAATTAAGAAAGAAAAATGTACAGAAATGGCTTCTGAGAGTTAATTAAAATTAACATGAAGCCAAAAAAATGTACATTTGTACAAGGAATTTATATAAAGTAAACTATTTGTTATGTAGAAGAGCTTTTTTCTGTTTTTTTTTTTTTTTTTTTTTATCACATATTGACAAATGTAAGAGCGTTTTAAAGCTGTATGTAAAAGGGAAAAAAATCAACAAAAATTCATCATATTATTCAAATATACAGTGAGTTTTTTATGTAAAAAAAAAAAAAAAAAAAAAAAAAAAAAAAACTACAATACTTGACTAAGATGTAGTGGAGTAGAACGATGGGAATAATTAAAGTACACATATGTCGAAAGTTTTGGTCTACTTATGTAAAATACTGACTTAATATAATTATATAATTGGATAAATGCAAATATATAGAACTACTTCTTAACCTACAAATAAGAATTTTCTCTTTATACTTGAATTCAACTCCATTAAAAGTAAGATAATTACCAGCTAAGTTTACTTTCTTCAACAATATAAATACAAAAAAGGTGTTATATAAACTAGAATGGGCTTAAAATACATTCTTGATGTGAATAAACTGATTTGAAAGTTCCACCCGTATGTTTCACAGTATAATAGCAGAATAATTACAGCTTGTATCATCAGTGACAATAGATGTTAATGGAGAGACAGGTCGTGCAGCCGCCCACACTGAAGTGCCAGGAGCCTGGACTATTTTTAGGCAGCATAACATAAACCTACTGTTAGAGAATACATACTTTTTTTTTTTTTTTTTTTTTTACATTTGAGTTGAGGTTTTTCTTCTTCTGATGTTTTCAGGCAGTTGGCAGTGATGATTGAAACTCAATCGGAATTCAATTTAGCACCGTTCTCATTTTCCTCTGGCAACTTTCATACTATATATATATATCTTTTATTCTATTCCACTTGAAGTCAGCCTGGTTTTCTCCTTTCTTCTGGCTTGCAGCCATCTGTCATGTGTAATCTCCTGTTCCAGGCTGCATTCATCTACGTTGTCACCTTTTAATCCCATTATCTCGTTTATATATATATATATATATATATATATATATATATATATATATATATATATATATATATATAAATATATGCTGTATCTTTGCACATGTTCCTCTCTATTTTTTCATTCTTTTTTTTTTTTTTTTTTCGCTTTTTTTTTTTCATCCTGGATTTATTCACTAGATTTGTCTTTTTCTGCTTTTATGGGTTTAATGTTGGAGGGCTGGTGATAAAACCACTGCAGTTGAAGAGCATGAAACGGAAAAGGTTCTTCCAACACACAGAAACATCACACTGATAGGTTACTGTTTGTTTTTTATGTTATAAAACCGTCCGTCCATCCATCCATCCATCCATCCATCGTCTGTCCGTCCGCCTGTCCGTCCGTCCGTCCGTCCATCCATCTCTCCATCCATCTGTCCATCCATCCATCCATCCATCCATCCATCCATCCATCCATCGTCCGTCCATCCATCCATCCATCCGTCCATCCGTCTGTCCATCCATCCATATGTTAATCCATCTATCTGTCTGTCCATCCATCATCTGTCATCCATCCATCCGTCCACCTCTCAATCTGTCCGTCCATCCATCCATCCATCATCCATATGTTAATCCATCTATCTGTCTGTCCATCCATCATCCGTCATCCATCCATCCGTCCATCTCTCAATCTGTCCGTCCGTCCATCCATCCATCCATCCATCCATCCATCCATATGTTAATCCATCTATCTGTCTGTCCATCCGTCCATCCATCCATTAATCCATCATCCATCCGTCCGTCCATCCATCTGTCCGTCCGTCCATCCGTTCATCCATCCATCCATCCATATGTTAATCCATCTGTCTGTCCATCCATCCATTAATCCGTCATCCATCCGTCCATCCATCTGTCTGTCTGTCTGTCCATCCATCCATCCATCCATCCATCCATCCATCCATCCATCCATCCATCCATCCATCCATCCATCCATCCATCCATCATCTGTAGTGGCTCAACAGTGATTTATCTTTAATATCAGTAAATGACTTTGGTCACTGGTGGATCTGTGGGTCTTCACTGGTTAATTTAAACACTTTGTTTTCTTCTTAAACATCCAATCATGCCTCAAACTCCTTTTTGTCTTCTTCTCTCCTCAGGTTTTCTGTCCAAATCTGTGCCAATTTACCGTCTCACTCCTGCCTCCTCCTGTTTCCAAACTCCCACCAACACCTAGACTTCTTTTCATCATTCTTCCCATCAGGTCTCCTCCATCAAACTCTGTCCATTTTCTTGTGTCAAACCCACTCTAACCCTTCCACTCCACTTACTGTACCTCCACCTCTGTGTGTTTCTGGACTCAAACACAAGGACAGGTTTGGTTTTTGGGACATTTCTGGCTCTGGATCAGTGACTGTACCTGTTTCATTTCAGGATTTTTGCAGCATGTTTCTCTTTGTTGCCATAAAACCACGGTTCCAGTCTGTTCTTTGATGTGATTTTCTGCCTCTCTGTGTGATTTCCACTCGGGTGCATGCTCTTGAACCCGTCCTCTACTCTGCGGTTGGTCGAGTGCTTTTTCGTCCAGACCATCCAAATACCGACTCACTCTAATTGCCGTTATCACTTTTTTTTTTTTTAATCCAGTGAATGAAGACAAACATTCAGCGGTGCTTTTCAAGTGATCTGAAACTGTATCTTCCTCTGAAGCTCTCTTCGCAGGGATGTAAGCGTGTGGTTGAGGTATAGTTTCTATTTTTGGCATCACTATGGTTACAAAGACCCAATAACACAGCACTTGAAAGAGCCCTGCTTTCGCTGAAATGCAGACCGACCGCAGGGCTGTTTAATCAGTGGGTGCTTGAGGTGTTTCAAGATGTTTTTACAGCTTTTCAAGTTGGTCTCCAACAGCCTCCAATGGTGGAGTAATCAGTCTATGTTCTGAAAATACTCGTATTGGACTAGTTTTCATGGTTTAGATCAGGAGTGTTAAACTCATTTTAGTTCAGGGGCCACATACAGACCAAAATGATCTCAAGTGAGTCAGACCAGTAAAATAACAGCACAACCTATAAATTATAATCTAAATGTTTCTCTTTATTTTAGAGTGAAAAAAGTAAAATGACACTATAGAAATACATTATATTACAGCTAAAATTTACTTAGGGGGTCAAATGAGTGGCCAATTTTGTCAAAAAAAAAAAAAAAAAAAAGTTGTAAGAAATGCATAGAACTGTGTTGAAATAATGCTAATCCATTTGTGCACAGACTACTGATATTATTTGACAGTGGAAGCTATATTTTCAGAAATATTGGATTTTAAATAGCAAGTGGATGTGAAAACTTTTGCTGGTGGACGGACGTGACATTACCCATGATGCTCTGGTCAGTACCAGTACTTTATTAGGAATAAACTTATATACTTACTAATGCTAATTCTCCTCTTATTCATAAATGTTAGTATTGTGGATCTAAAACAATAACAGCTGACACAAAAACACAAAATGTGGCAGTGGACGGATGTGACATGGTTGTTCCAGATCCCATCATACTGATGCTCAGCAGCCATGTCACCGTTTACACTAATGATCCCTGTGCAAAAACTAGGATCAGAATTATTTATTGTATAGTTTATCATCATACTAAAGAGGAAATAACAATATAGAATTGTTATTTCTTTATAAAAATGCTTATTATTAGAAAACTGTTGATTTAAAAAGTGACGTGTGACATTTTTAATGTATGTATTGGCGTAACATAAGCAGGATGGATCAGCACCATACTCCATACTGAACCTGTAAAAATAAAACATGTGATATGTAGGATAGAATCTTGTGAGAAAAACTGGGGAATCTAAAAGAATAGAATATTTGTTTTTCAGGTAAATTCAGTTCAAATATAACTTGGCCATTTGTGACATGAAAATATAGCATTAATTGTGATGAAATTGTACATTTTTGAGCTGAAAACATAGTTCATATGACCATCAACATGTTGAACAGAACTGAAATCCTGTAAATTTGCAGAACTTGCATTTACCAACACAAAGTTCCTTTGGGATTCACTTAGATTTGATTTCTTATGCACAAAGACAGAAATAAGACCTCTAAGCAAATTTTAGCCGATTATATTACAGATTCATTGATAAGAAAAATAAATAAATTGGTCATTAATTTATAAATGAACTTTTCATCCACAAAAAAATAACGACTTAGCAAATGTGTTTTTTTTTTCAGCATTAGTTCCCATTATTTATTTGAATTCAGCGCATGATGACTTATTTAACCCATAAAGACCCAAACATCCACCGTCGACCAAAAACTTCTACTGATCTAAACTTCTGATCCACTAACCCTATCAACACATGTAAATAATTGGTGTAAAATGCAGTTTGTCATCTGTTCATGGTCATCAGATATGACCCATTTGGACGTTCAGAGACTCCGTAGTTACCATGGAAACACCGTTATCTTCTACAACATTGATTCACCAGTAAAACCCATGGATCAATGACAGTGGATGGAGACACTGGGTTTATGTTCAGTTAATGATGTATTTTACAGAAAACGTCACCTTTTCTTCAGTTTTCTCTGCTTTGATACATTAACTTTTGACTTTACTCTGAGGTTTTTTGAACAACTTCATGATCAGTCAATTAAATATAGGAAATAGATGATTTTCACTGGAAAAAATGCAAAATTCAGAAGATAATATAGTGATAAATGGTGACAAATCACTTAGGAAAGGTTCAATAAAAGAGAAAAATTCATTTGGGAACGGTCACAAAAGTCACACTGGGTCCTTATGGGTTGATATATTTTTCCCAAAAAATTTCAAGTACCCCCAGGCTTCTTCCAAGTACCCCTGGGGGAACGCATACCCCCCTTTGGCAACCCCTGAGGTAGACTATTACCTGAAGTGTTTCAGGTTGGTTCAGCTGGCTCCAGCTAGGGTTGTAGTAAAAGTTTTGGGTTTTTTTTTTTTATTTATATACATGTTCTGAGACCTAAGGAACCACACAGACACAATACAAAAACCCCCCAAAACAAATTATACAACAAACCGACAGACCTATTAACCCTTTCATGCATAGTGGTCACTACAGTGGACAGTTATTCTGCAGCTGTTCTCTTGTATATTCATGAGTTTTTGTTGTTTTAGTTGCATTTCAGCCAACACAGTGGATACTTATGCATCATCCCATACACTGCAATTCATATCATTACTGTCTTTTTGCATATTATCTGCATGAAGTTAGTAATAACTAGTATTAGAGTGTGTTAAAATGTGAGAAAACATCTGATTAGCTGCATGAAAAATGTTTCCATTTCATAGTTTTCCACATTCTGATGATGGGTTTTAAATACACGTTTTTTGGGGGGGTTTTGCTTCAAAAATTAAACACATGGTTTCCAGCTGAGTGGACATTTTTGTAACTCCATGAAAAATAGGTTTATTAGCTGCATGAAAAAAAATTTTATTTCATAGTTTTCACACAGTATCTCATTTTCTGATGATGGGTTTTAAATACATGTTTTTTTTTTCTTCCAAAATTAACCCTTTCATGCACAGTGCTCACTACAGAGGACAGTTATTCTGCAGCTGTTCTCTTGTATATTCATGGATTTTGTTGTTTTAGCTTCATATCATCCAACACAGCACCATCACATACACTACAATTCAGACCATTACTGTAACTTTGCTGTTCTTGATAAACCTGATCTACACTAGTGTGTTTGAGTGTAAATAAATTGCTAATTGTTATTAGGCTGTAATTTAAAAGTTTTCTCAATCAAAAAAACATTTTTTTCCCCCATATTTTCTCCATGAAGTTAGTAATAACTAGTATTAGAGTATGTTAAAATGTGAGAAAACATCTGATTAGCTGCATGAAAAATGTTTTCATTTCATAGTTTTCCACATTCTGATGATGGGTTTTAAATACACGTTTTTTGGTGGGTTTTTTTGCTTCAAAAATTAAACACATGGTGTCCAGCTGAGTGGGCATTTTTGTAACTCCATGAAAAATAAGTTCATAAATAAAATTCAGTCACATTGTTTTTTTCATGCCTAAAGAGGAATAAAAACACTCAGGAAAAAAAATCTCAACTAAGGTTCTCATAATTTATGCATGAAAGGGTTAAATGCATGGTGTCCAATTGAGTGGACATTTTATTAACTCCATGAAAAATAAGTTCATTAAAAAATTTCAATCGCATTGTTTTTTTCGTGCCTAAAGAGGAATTAAAAAAACTCAGGAAAAAAATCTCAACTAAGGTTCTCATAATTCATGCATGAAAGGGTTAAACACAAAAAAGAAGAAAAAAAAAACACATCAACAAAAAACAACAAAATAAATAATATTATCAACTCCTCTTTCCAATGCTCAAGTTGATTTTTCATGAATTCTTCTGTATGTTTATAAAGTGGTTGACAGGATAGCTAAGGCACAAACATGAATTCTCTTCCCTGGGGGGTTTCAGGCGTTTCTTCAGGTGGTCTCCAACAGCTTCCAGAAGTTGCTGGGCTTTATGTTCTGAAAATATTCCCTTTTTACAACAGTTTCCATCTATCTTTTTAACCCTTTCAAGCATTAATTATGAGAACCTTAGTTAAGATTTTTTTCTTGAGTGTTTTTATTCCTCCATAGGCATGAAAAAAACAATGTGATCAAGTTTTGTTTTTTTTTTTCATGAAGTTACAAAAATGTCCATGCATTTGATTTTTGAAGTAAAGAAACGTATTTAATATCAGAAAGTGATATGAAAACAATGAAATAAAATAAAATATGATGTTTTCTCACATTTTAACATATTCTAATGCTAGTTATTACTCTTTTCATGGAGATAATATGCCAAAAAAAAAACAAAAAAAAAACAACTTTTTTTTCTAACAGATAACAATTGATTTCCACTCAAATATGTTAGTGCAGATCAGGTTTATCTAGAACAGTACAGTTACAGTAATGGTCTGAATGTCAGTGTATTATTATGGGATGGTGCATAAGTGTCCACTGTGTTGGCTAATATGGAACTACAGGGTGTCTCATAAGTCTCCATACATAGGAAAAATAAACGTTTCTTGACATAAACCATTTTTATTTATATAATATGCTCTATATGACTGACATTTTGTCGGGAACACATTTCAATGCATGTCCTCCACTGCTGAAGAACTATAAAGAAGAAATGTAAATAAATACATGTTAGAACCATATGTATTATGTCTCCTATGTATGGAGACTTATGGGACACCCTGTAAACAACAAAACCCATGAATATACAAGAGAACAGCTGGAGAAGAACTGTCCACTGGAGTGACCACTGTGCATGAAAGGGTTAAAGTGGTTTTAATCATTTATAGGTGCTTCCCCAGACGCTTCAAGGCTTCTGTCAGATGGTCACCAATAACCTCCCGTGGTGCATCATTAACGCTGTAAAATGTTCTGTGAAAATGTTCATTTTGCAAAGGCTTTGATACATATTTCTTGAGTGTAAATGGAGGTATTGAACACTGTCAAGGACTTTGCACCAATATTTTACAGCCTTTTTCTGATGTCATCTACGGCCTCCGGCAGTGGAGCTGTATTATTCTGTAAATGCTCATTTCAGGCTGGTTTTCATAGGATTTATGAAGTGGCGTATATTATTGCTATTCTCTGTTTAAGGCTGTTTCTAAGGCTTTTATTTCCCAGGCCCTGCTCATATTAACAACAGGTTCCAGGCACAACAAACCCCGTCCTTTGCATATATTGTAGCTTATTTTGGCATCGATCCAGCTGATTTTTTTTTTTTTTTTCCCCGACTTCATTGAAAACATTTAAGTATACAGTACAAAAATTTGAACAAACAACAAAATGTCAAAAGGGAAAAAGCATTTGAACATATAAGTTTAACCCGTAAAGACCCAGCGCTACATCTGTGGTAGATCCCAAATGAACTTTACTCTCTATTTAATCTTCTTTAAGTGTTTTATCACCATTTATTATAATATTATCCTCTGTATTTTGCATCTTTTCAGTGAAAATCATGTATTTTCCTATGTTTAATTCACTGATCATGTAGATGTTCATAAAAGCTCAGATTAAAGTTGAAGGTTATTATATTAGAAACAGAAAAAACTGAAGAAAAAATGACTTTTTCAGCAAAAATCTGTCATTAACTGAACAGAAACCCAGTGTGTCCATCCACTGTCATTGATCCAACTCCATGGGTTTTACTGGGGAATCGATTTTGTAGAAGATGACTGTGTTTCCATGGTAACTATGGAGCCTCTGAAGGTCCAAATGGGTCATATCTGATGACCATGAAAAGATGAAGAACTGTATTTTACACTAATTATTGGCATGGATTGGTTGGGTTAGTGGATCAACAGGCATTAAATGTTTTAGATCAGTAGACAATTTCTTTCAGTGGTGGATGTTTGGGTCTTTATGGGTTAAGAAAGTAATGAAAGATACGAAGCATAATATACAAATAATAGTATAAAAAAGTAAATAAATAAATAAAAATAACAGATCTAACAAATATAAATAAATAAATACAACAGAGAGTTCAGTCAATATTAAAGAATTGTTTATAAATAGCCAGAGTGTTAGAGCTTTTTTTTTTATTATGGATAAATTCTAAAGATTTAATATAATTTTCAAATTCCAATAGGAAGATTTAAAAATTTGGGTGTGTTTTGGAATATTTATTTTCATGTATATGAAATTTTCCAAATAAGATTAACAAATTTACAACAACACTCTCTGACTATCCAATCACAGAGTGTGAATACGCTGACGTTACCGTGCGCCTGCTACAGGGCTTTGGTGTCGCCAGTTCCAAATCTGATTGGTTGAAGCAACAGTTTCATCAACACTTCTGTTTTGCTAGAGGGCCTGCAGAACTGACTGTGAAGGCCTCCAGGCAGACTTCTGTGACGTTGACCCTGCCTGGCAACAAGCGATAGCTGAAATGTGATTGGTTAAATCGGGGATGTCAAACATGCGGCCCGGGGGCCAAATGTGGCCCGCCAAAGGTTCCAGTCTGGCCCGTGGGATGAATTTGTGGAATGCAAAAATTACACTTTAGATATTCATAAAAAATTTTAGTTCAGGTGCCACATACAGACCGGGAAAATTATTATTATACTAACCCCTATAAATACTTCCAACTCCAATTTTTCTCTTTGTAAATGTAAATATTTTCATGTAATTTTCCTGTATTTACACTAAAACAAACTATCATTTCCCCAAAAATGAATATATCCTGAACAAATATGAAAAACCTGAAATGTCCTAAGAGAAGTAAGTGTAATAATTTTAACAATATTCTCCCTGTTACAAAATATTTGTCTTTGTAGTTTCACTGTGATCTATAAGTTGTAATGAACGCGATAAATTGAGACATAATATTGTTAAAATTGCACTTATTTTTCTGAAGAAATTTGAGATTGTTCATGTTATTCACATTGTTTTAAAAGACAGTTTGTAGATGTAAACATTTTCACCATGTGAGGAAATTATTTTTTTTTATAATTATGTTATTATATTATTGGTCCGGCCCACTTCAGTCCAAATTTGGCTGAATTTGGCCCCTGAACTGAAATGAGTTTGACACCCCTGGGTTAAATGCTTTAATATTAAAATACATGTGTGGAAGCAGTACAACCAGGGAAAAGCTATGAAAGGAAGTGGACAGACTATTTGGAATTATTTAAGTAGTCATGGACAAAATATAATTAACATCAGTCTGTGATTCACATATTTTTTTAGGCCAGCACAGAAGGTCTTGCAGGCCCTGACGGCCCACCACTGATTACTCTGGGTTACAAAAAAATGTTTTTTGCAAGTTGTCTAGGTTTATTCAACTGAATTAGGAGCATTTTGCACCGCTAAATCCAAAAATGACATCTGTTTTTCTCAATCAGGTCAGGTTTTTTTTTTGCTAATTTGATTTTGAAAAATTTTACCTTCTCACAAAATTGATTACATTTTTGTGACTTTATCAGTTGATTTTTTATATAGTTCTCACCCAAAATAGGTTTTAAGAGAAAAAAAAAATCATTTTCTAACAGGATTCCTGTTAGGTACAATGGTGTATTCACCGCAGATGTAGCAGAATACGTCAGGCTTATTTTTGCAACATCTTCTAGTCAAGGCCATTTCATTCACTTGTAATATTAACCCTTTCATGCACGAATTATGAGAACCTTACTCAACATTTATTTCCTGAGTGTTTTTATTCCTCTTTAGGCATGAAAAAAACAATGTGATTGAAAATTTTCTTATGAACCTATTTTTCATGGAGTTGAAAAAACATCAGCTTGACACCATGCGTTTAATTTTGGAAGCAAAGAAACATGGATTTACTGATATATCATGTGAAAATTATGAAATAAAAATCTTTTTAATGCTGTTAATCTGCTGTTTTCTCACATTTTAACATGCTCTAATACTAGTCATTAGTCACTTCATGCAGATAATATGCAAAAACAACAACTTTTTTGTTAAAAAAAAAAAAAAAAGTTAATTGCAGTTTAGTAACAATAACAAGCAACTGATTTTTTTTTTGTTTTTTTTTAGTTTACTTTATTTTGAATATGCAACAAGACAAAGTAATCTTACTTAGTCCTTAGGGAAAAAAAACAGGTAGTAAGAGGTCATGGAAGAAAACAAAAAAAAACAAAACTTATATATATATATATATATATACATGACTTCATTTGCACATTCTAAAGGGAGTGAAGGAAGTAGAATTTATTTAATCCCACCCCTTCAACACTCAAACATGTTACTGCAAATCAGGTTTTATCACGAACAGCAAAGTTACACTAATGGTATGAATGTCAGTGCATGGGATGATGTAGAAGTGTCCACTGTGTTGACTGATATAGAACTAAAACAATAAAATCCATGAATATACAAGAGAACAGCTGGAGAAGAACTGTCCACTGTAGTGACCAGTATGCATGAACGGGTTAAAAAAAAAAACCCATTAATCATAAATTGGCAAAAGTAAAATCTTCAGAAGTCGTTTATTGCAAGAAATATGAAAGAATTTTTTTTTTTTCAAATTTTTATTTAGAAACATTGAGAAAAGTTCAACATACATTTAAATTACATTGTGGTCACATAACAAGTATGTGACCGATGACCAAACTTTCCATTCTCAACATTTCAGATTTTCTTTTTTTTTTTTTTGTTAAACAAAACAATTGAACAATGAACAATGGATGCATTGTTACATAAAAAAAAAAAACATATACAAAAGACCAAGAGACTTTGACCTCCTCTCTCTAAAGAAAAGTAAATAAGTAAATAAATAAAATAAGAAAAGTAGAATTAATTAATTACACAAAAAACAAAACAATTCCAGATACTTTGTCATTATATTGTCATTTCTTGTACATTTAGGGTTCCAACAGATTGTGTTTGGTAAGTGTAAACAAAAAATATCCACTTTGACCATAGATCTGAAAATTTGTTCATTTGTAATCGAAGGGAGAAGGTTAGTCTTTCCATCTGGTAAATTTCATTCACAATATCGACCCATTTTTCCAGACTAGGTGGTTCAGGTTGGAGCCAGTGCCTGGTCACAGCCTTTTTGCCAGCAGTTATTAAAATTCTATACAAGTAGGCATTGTTCACTAAAAATTCAGTCTTTCCCATAATTAAGGTGGCAAATTCAAAAGGTAAGGTAACATTAAGTATATATTCTATATTTTTGTGTATATCCTTCCAAAATTGTTTTATTTTTGGGCGGTCCCAGAATATGTACCAGTGATTGGCATCTTGGCTTCCACACTGTCTCCAGCACTTAAGCTCCTCCCCGCGGCAGTAACCTTTTTGTTTAGGAGTAATGAAAAATCTAATCAAGCATTTCCAATTGAATTCTCTCCAAGAATATGAGTTTGTGCATTTCCACACAGATGTACAGTAACCTTGCCATTCTTCATCAGTAATTATAGTGGTGCTGTCCTTTTCCCATTTGATTTTCACATATTGTGTTGAATATGTTTTTTTAATCATAAACCCTTTGTATAATCTGGATATAATACCTTTTTTAGATTTAGCCCTGTAGGAATCTAAGAATTTTGTATCATATGATGTGAAAATGCCCATAAATGTAAGCAAAAATGTTAAAAAGCCAATATGTAGCATAGTTCAGAAAGTTGACCTGATTGAGCAAAATTAATGTGATTTTTGGATTCAGCACACCAAAATTATCCTAAATCAGCTCAAAAAACTTCAACAATAAATTTGTTGTTGGCCAGTGTTATTATTATTATTATTGACGAGGCACTTATTGGTCCTTCCTGAAGTGTTTTCAGGTGTTTCATGGCCTTTTACAGATGGATGCCACTGAATTCCTCTATTATTGCTAGAAATCATGCTGCAAACATTTTTGGTACGTTTTTAATACGTGACATTAAAATGTAAAGTAGCTAAATTTACCAAATCTAAGGAACTATTACTGGGCTGCTCAAGTCAGAGCTCTTATTCTATGGATAACTAATGATAAAAATGCAATATGGGTGGAGATGGAGCAAAGGGCTAGCCCTGATGTGTCTTTGGAGTCACTACCATTTACAACTAGGTCGGTGCAAAAGAAGCTTAAAATTAAAAATGATTTGATCACAGAAACAACGAAAATATGGTCGACAATACAAAAGAAATTAAGTATATCAAGTTCTGTAAGTAAAGCTACAAAAATAGCCAAAAATCCAGATTTTGTACCATGTACTATGGATGCAGGATTTGAGAAATGGACTAATAAGGGGTTAATATATATAGCACAAATCTTTATAGGGCAAACTTTGAAATCATTTGAACAACTCAAACAGGAATTTAACTTACCAAATAATGATTTTTATAAATACTTACAATTGAGACACTACCTCCGGAAACACAATGAATGGGAAAGAATAAGAAAAGTACGAACCAAGGTTGAAGAGCTGTTCATGTCGTTTACAGAAGAAGAGTCAAAAAAGGGGCTGATTTCAAAAATATATAAAACACTACAGTATGAATCCAATGACAATACTATAGATGTTAAAGAGAGATGGGAACTGGAAGCAAATGTATGAATAACGAATGATGATTGGGAAGAAACGTTCAAATCTGGACACTAACAGTCCAACATGGAGGGAGTTTGAATGGAAAGTGAAGATGCGTTACTTTAACACTCCATTTGTCACACTGCAAAATATAGTAAAACATCAGATTTATGTTGGAGGAATTGTGGAATGGTGGGTGACTTCACTCATATATTTTGGGATTGCCCACAGATGAAAGATTTTTGGAAGTGTGTGAAAACAGAAATAAAAAGATTTCTTGGTATTGACCTACATCTTGATTTAACCCGGTATATACTTGGAATATTACCTGAAGATCTGATAGACAGAGATTGTAGCTTTTTATTGAAAGTCTTACTCGTAATAGCAAAGAAAATGATCACAATTAACTGGCTGAAACCACACCCCCCCAACATAATGCAATGGATAGACAAAGTAAAAAAGGTTATTATGGAAAAAACTACTGCAAAGTTACAACTGAAACTAGAAAAATTTGAGAGAAGATGGAAACCAATAATTCAAGCGATACAAGAGCTCTAAATACCTCTTTTTGTTTTTAATATTGCTTTTTTTTTTTTTTTTGGTAACTCAATTATTTTATTCTATTTCTTCTCCTCAGTAGCACCTGTTTTGGTTTTGCAAATACATTTATTTGTGCTGGTGGAATATTAGAAGTCAGATTTCAAGAATGTTGTTGGTATCTGTGTAAAATATATATGACCTTGACATGTTTTTGACCTGTATGTAAAAGGCGTACAGGGTGACCCAAAAAAAAGTTTACACTGCCATAATACAACTTCAATGCCATGTTTATTCAGCTTAGAATTAGAATTTGACCATAAATTATACATTATTGTAAAGAGCATGTACAGTAGATTCTACTTTTCAATGTGTCCTCCCTTAAGTGTCACAACAGCCTCCAGGTGCCTGCGGAATGCTTGACAGGTCTTATTTATGTAGGATGCTGTCATCTTTTCCCAAGATCTAACAATGGACCTCTCCAAGGCTGCCACAGAAGGGTGTGGCTTCTTACAGGCACTGTCCTCCACAGTTGCCCATATGCTATAATCCAGGGGATTGAGATCTGGACTCTGGGGTGGCCACATATCCTTGGACCAGAATGCCTGAGTCCTTTTGGAGGTGTGTGCTGGTGCACCGTCCTGCTGGAACACATAATTCCCATCCGGGTAGTTGGCAAGGATCCATGGCTTGACTTTATCATTCATAATATCCAGATATTTGTCCGTGTTGATGCGCACTCCTGAAGGAATGAACACTGGAGGCATCTTCTTTCCATCTGATGAGATGAGGCCAAAAACCGTGACAGAAGCTGGGTGTTTTGTAGTGTTGGCATACTTTACATTATCAGGGACATCTGACGGATCACCTCCAATCCATCGGTCATTTCTGCGGTTGAGGATTGCATCCACAGTAAAAATCTTTTCATCTGAGAACAAGATCGCACGACCTGCTGCAGCATGCTTGACATCTTTCAACAACACCTTGGACCGACTGACCCGACTTTCTTGTTGAGCCTCAGCAAGCAGTGGAACCTTTACTCTGGCCCTGGACTTCATGTTCAGATCATTCTTGATGAGCTGTTGCATTGATGAGCGGCTCACATCAAGCTCACGTGCCATCTTTCTCATGGACCTCACAGGATTTGTCTTGATGTGCCGTTTGACCTTGTCAATCAAGTTTTTGGTCCACACAGATCAGAGACGACCAGACCCAGGTTTTCGTGAGGCTGTTCCAGTATCTTTCAGCTTCTTTTTAATTTTGTAGACTGCACACCTGGATATTCCCAGTTTTGCTGCAATCTCAGTAGGTGTCAGACCGGCACGCAGCGATTCAGGTACAGCTAAAGTTTTCTTCATTTTCAACAGAAGCACATGAATTGGAGAGAAGAGAAATGACCTGCTGCATTGAGTGACCTTAATGAATCACTGAAGCATGACAACCTATGTAGATATGCTTCAATGGATTTTAAACAAGCAGTCAACTGAGTGTACACTTTTTTTTGGGTCACCCTGTAGTATAAGTAGTTATGAGTGAAAGTAATGTGATATGGATCGAGTGATTTATAGACTGAGGCTGGTGTGATTTTTGTACATCTCCATGTGTTTTATATGGCTGGAATACATAAAAAGTTCAAAAAAAAAAAAAAAAAAAAAAAAAAAGTAAAGCATTAACCGTCAGTCCCTGGGGTTTTTCATGGTATTTCCAAAACCTTTTCCGATCGGTCATCAATAGCCTCTGGTGGAGTTTTAAGGCTGTTCTATGCGCGTTAGAAATGTCAATTCCACGCTGGTTTTCATGTGTTTTAAGTGTTTCGGATAATTGGTGATTAAGACCCAGCCGTTCCTTAAGGTGATTCACCAGTGGTTTGTATGACAGTGTAAATAAAACTAACATGTTTGGTCATTTCAGAGTGGATTTCATTAATATTTCTGAAGTAGTGAGAACTGTTGATGAGGTATTAACAGGTATTTCCCTCAGTTGTTTTAAGTTCTACTTCTTTCCACTCCTTGTGCTTTTACTCCCATCATAAACTTTGGGTCATTGTCTTAAATCTTCATATTAAAATGGAATATTTAAAAAAAAAAAAAACCTGGTGCCTAAAGGGTTAAAATCCGGACTCTTCAGTGTGAATCTGTTTGTTTGTGTCACCTGATGTGGAGCCGACGAACATGAGCCCATGTGATGAGATGCTGTTGGATTCCACAAACACACTGTGAGCCTGAGGCCAGTGTTAATCCCACCCCAGGACGGAAACACGCTGCAAAACATGGAACTGCACTCATCACTCACCTCCCTCCTCCTCTGTCCTCCTTCATCCTCTTCCTCTGTCCTCCCTCTCTTCCATCCTCCTCCTCCATCTCTCCCTGTTTTCTATCCTTCTCCTCCTCCTCCTCCTCCTCTATCTCTCCCTCCGTTCTCCCTCCTCCATCTCTCCCTCCGTTCTCCCTCCTCCTCCATCTCTCCCTGTTTTCTATCCTCCTCCTCCTCCTCTATCTCTCCCTCTGTTCTCCATCTTTCTCCTCCTCCTCCATCTATCCCTGTTCTCCCTCCTCCTCCTCTATCTATCTCTCCCTCCGTTCTCCCTCCTCCTCCATCTCTCCCTCCATTCTCCCTCCTCCTCTATCTATCCCTGTTCTCCCTCCTCCTCTATCTATCCCTCTCTTCTCCCTCCTCCTCCATCTATCCCTGTTCTCCCTCCTCCTCCTCTATCTATCTCTCCCTCTGTTCCCCCTCCTCCATCTCTCCCTCTGTTCTCCCTCCTCCTCCTCCATCTCTCCCTCCGTTCTCCCTCCTCCTCCATCTCTCCCTCCGTTCTCCCTCCTCCTCCATCTATCCCTGTTCTCCCTCCTCCTCCTCTATCTATCTCTCCCTCTGTTCTCCCTCCTCCATCTCTCCCTCTGTTCTCCATCTTTCTCCTCCTCCTCCATCTCTCCCTCTGTTCCCCCTCCTCCTCCTCCATCTCTCCCTCTGTTCTCCCTCCTCCTCCTCCATCTCTCCCTCCGTTCTCCCTCCTCCTCCATCTATCCCTCCGTTCTCCCTCCTCCTCCATCTATCCCTGTTCTCCTCCTCCTCCTCTATCTATCTCTCCCTCTGTTCTCCCTCCTCCTCCATCTCTCCCTGTCCTCCCTCCTCCATCTCTCCCTCCTCCTCCATCTCTCCCTCTGTTCTCCATCCTTCTCCTCCTCCATCTCTCCCTCTGTTCTCCATCCTTCTCCTCCTCCATCTCTCCCTCCATTCTCCCTCCTCCTCCATCTCTCCCTCTGTTCTCCCTCCTCCTCCATCTCTCCCTCCGTTCTCCCTCCTCCATCTCTCCCTCCGTTCTCCCTCCTCCTCCATCTCTCCCTCTGTTCTCCCTCCTCCTCTATCTATCCCTCTCTTCTCCCTCCTCCTCCATCTATCCCTGTTCTCCCTCCTCCTCCTCTATCTATCTCTCCCTCTGTTCCCCCTCCTCCATCTCTCCCTCTGTTCCCCCTCCTCCATCTCTCCCTCTGTTCTCCATCCTTCTCCTCCTCCTCCATCTCTCCCTCTGTTCTCCCTCCTCCTCCTCTTCCTCCACCTCTCCCTCTGTTCTCCCTCCTCCTCCTCTTCCTCCATCTCTCCCTCTGTTCTCCCTCCTCCTCCTCCTCTTCCTCCATCTCTCCCTCTGTTCTCCCTCCTCCTCCTCCTCCTCCTCTTCCTCCATCTCTCCCTCTGTTCTCCATCCTTCTCCTCCTCCTCCATCTCTCCCTCTGTTCTCCCTCCTCCTCCTCTTCCTCCATCTCTCCCTCTGTTCTCCATCCTTCTCCTCCTCCTCCATCTCTCCCTCTGTTCTCCCTCCTCCTCCTCTTCCTCCACCTCTCCCTCTGTTCTCCCTCCTCCTCCTCTTCCTCCACCTCTCCCTCTGTTCTCCCTCCTCCTCCTCTTCCTCCACCTCTCCCTCTGTTCTCCCTCCTCCTCCTCTTCCTCCATCTCTCCCTCCTCCTCCTCTCCCTCTGTTCTCCCTCCTCCTCCTCTTCCTCCATCTCTCCCTCCTCCTCCTCTCCCTCTGTTCTCCATCCTTCTCATCCATCCAGTCTATCAGCTCTCTGTGTTGGAGGACATCAGAGCTCTTCCTCCTCTTCCTTCTTTCAGCTCGGTTTCGTTTTGGCGTGGATGTGTCCTGACAGCTGACCCTGATTTTCTCTGCTGTTGTCACTGTGATGATTCACTCACAGATCTTCCCTCTCTCTCTCATCCTGTTATTAAATCTCTCTCCTACCCGTTCTGTCCAACCCTCTCTTCACTGTCTACATCTCAATTAATTCACCTCTAATGGCAGAGCATTGTTTTAGAATCAAAATGTGAACTTTTTGGTTTGTTAACCTGTTCTAAACATGATCTACAAGCACCTAACACCTGCCAGAAAGCATCGACTGATCTAAAATGTTTAATAACTTATCAATCACTAATCCTATCAGTTTGTCATCTTCTCATGGTCGTCAGATATGACCCATTTGGATGTTCAGAGGCTCCGTCGTTACCATGGAAACACTGTCATCTTCTACAACATTGATTCACCAGTAAAATCCATGGAGTTGGATCAATGACAGTGGAGAAGCTTGTTTTTATGTTTAGTTCATGATACATTCTGCTGTAAAAGTCACTTTATCTTCAGTTTTCTCTCTTTTTTTTTTTTTAAATAATTTTTGAATTTACTCTATTTTTTTATGAACATTAGATTAGATTAGACTGAACTTTACTGATCCCTCTGGGAATTTAAGGTTCCAGTAGCAGCACAGAATTGTATGTACACATTTATGAAGAATTAGAAAAAAACAAAAAACAGTGGCAAAAACAGACAATTGCACATTAGAAGTACTAGCAGTTTATTATTATTATTTCTTATAATTATTTTTATTTTATTTTTCTCTTATACCAGACTGATCTAATGAAATCGCGTTGTATGTGATGCCAGTTTATTGCATTTGGTGCGCTGTACGTATGCATTTTCATCCTTTTGCGTGTTATTTAACGCCATTTGACGCGTCAATGTGCTAGCCGCTAATCCCTAATCGCGATAGCTAGCCGCTAACCTAACCCTAACCCTAACCCTAACCCTAACCCTATCCCTAACTGCTAATCATGCGATTCGCTAATCGCACTAAGGGTGTGTTATTTTACACGGCGTAAACATACACACTGAAAGCTTATAATGTGTACAGATAACACGCCAGTTAAAAGTGGCGTGTCATCTGTCCGCAATTCATGATATCACGTTGCTTATACAGTTTTTTGTGTGTGTACGTGCAGTGAGGTTAGTTTGCATTTTATTGTGCAGTTCGAGTTGTACCGTATGTGTTGATTTGTTATTTATGTTTGTTTATTGGAAATCAATAAAAAGTAAAAAAAAAAAAATAAAAAAATAATAATAATAATAATAAAGTACTAGTAGCAACATATAATAAAAGTAGCAATAACAGATCATTACAATAATAATAATAAAAGTGATAGTAGTAATGATAGTAATAGTAGGCATAACAAAGATATATAAGTAAGTAATAAGTAATATATCCTTTTTTTTTTTTTTTTAATTTTTGTTTTATTTTTTTATTCTTTTATTCCTTTATTTATTTTTTATTTATTTTATTATTATTATTATTATTATTATTATTATTATTATTATTATTATTATTATCTCTTTTTATTTCTTTTAAAAAGAAAAAAAAGTAATATATCCTTCTGAGACCCAGGAAAGTAAAAGTTTTGGCTTTTTTTTATATTAAATAATTGTCTTGACTGGAAACATTGGAAACAGTTTTTTTCATATACATACATTTTTTTAATGGAATGTCCCTTAACTAAGTATAAAAATGCTAATAATACTAATAACAATAGATGATACTACAATCGCATCTACATGATCTGTCAATTAAATAAAGGAAAATACCTGATTTACACTGAAAAATGCAAATTGCAGAGGATAATATTATAATAAATGGTGATGAATCACTTCAGAAAGGTTGGATTTAGAAAAAAAAATGAACTTGGAAGTCGACATAAAAGTAGTCGTGCGTCTTTAAAGGGTTAATCCACTGTAAACTGCCCGTCTGGCCTTCTCTTATTGTCAGTGTGTGCTCACTCATGGGAAAAATTGACAATTTCCAGAGTAATTTCAACCTGTAAAGTGGATAAAACAGGGTAATAATGTCAACATATTGCATCTTCTCTCAGGAGAATAAACATTTCAGTGGTGGGCGAGCTGATTTTATGACGTGTGCTGCTCATACCCACACATGGGACGTATAGAGGATGCTTTTTCCCACATTGTTGGCAGTGTTTTGTGCCCAAACATCGCTGCAGGAGCCCCGGCATCACTGAGAAGAAAATAGCAGCGGGGTAGGATTAGCGCATAAGATCTGAAGAGGATGAAGAATGTCTCTCCATGACAAGGCCGTGGCTGCAATAAGCCTCCCACTTTCAACATCTTCACCTCCCACTGCTTCTATCACAGCAACACAGCACATGTGAGTGGAAATCACTTAGGAAGAGGGCGAGAAACACTTTCACTTAACAGCACATCACACAGAAGTTGGCTTAAAGAACTTGAAGTCATAAAACGTAACGATTCTTAATGAACAGCCACTGGAGTATTCAGTTTACCATGAAAATAAAAGAAAAAACTGGCATGTTATGGGTAAAAAACCAGCTAAATGAAATGATCTTGTGCCTTATTTTAGTTTTGCACACACTGCATTAATATCCACATATGGCTGATTATTAAAAATCTACCACAAAAGTGTTAGTGTAGTTAAATCCTCATATGAGCTGCATTAGGGGGATTTTCTCTAAGCCTGCAGTATTACATTTTCCAGCACTTCTACTGCTTTTTTGGGGGTTTGTTAATGCAGTTTAAGAGGGGAAAAATTGCTGAAAATACACTCCGAAGGCTCTGGAAAGTGGTTAACGTCTTCAAACCTATCAAGCTGTTACAGAAGTGAGAAAAAAAATTAGAAAATTGACTAAATTCAGAGAAAAGTGGGCTTGAAATTGTTCCAGTGTTTTATCGTAATCGCTTGAAAGTTACAGAGGATGTCAAGCTGACCCAGGAAAGAGAAAGAACTTAGCTTTTTTTTTTTTTTAATTTTCTTGTTTCTTTCAAAGCTCTCGGGATGTACAAATTGAGTTCTGCTGTATCACAGAGTGGATATCCAACCTTAAATAAGCAACTTTGAAGACATTATTTACTCTAGATGTGACCTGACACTGTAATTCTATTAAATGTAAACAGATGAACAGGCAATATGAGGCTAAAATGAACTGAACACACGGAGTATGATACTAATTTTAAGGATGAACAATTTCTTTCCATGTTAGAAATATGACAAAAAAATTAAGTAAATGTGGTGTGACTTTCAACCATATACAGGTAAGACTAAAGATGTATGTGTGACTGGTTTTATTCAACTACTGCACATTTACCATTTCCATTTTCTGCTACTTTGTTTCTATTGCACCACACTGAAGACGCATATATTACTCCTTTTTTTTAATAATATTTGTCAGCTTTGGTTACTTTTCAGGTAATTTTTTCATAATTTTTCTGTCCATTGAAAACAACAAAAATCCGACCCAGAAAAATCCAAACTGCTGGTTCTGAATGTTGCTGATAAACTGAAAGGTGAAGTGCGTGGGTTTCTTAAATGAAATAAATTCTATAAAAATCTGTTGGAAGTAATAGAAATGCATCATCACTCAAGTGAAAACAAGTCTGACTCACTGGATAAAAAATTGGCTTTTCAGAAAAAAAATATGACGCTTTCCTTTAAATAAAATGACTCAGTTTATAATGAAGTTTAAATGAGCAAAAACTTTAACTGCAGCAGTAAAATGAACCCAAAACATTGTACAATATAAAACAAAATACCAAAATATATATATATAATTAATTAAAACACTGCCAAGTATTCTTAGTTAGTACTTTTACATACTTTAGATGAAGGTTCTCAATACTCTTTCCACTGCCTCTGATTTAGACGACAGTGCAAAGTTATATTAGGGTGTGACAACAGGAAATACTAAAGAAAAATAAAATTAGTTTAGACAATATACATATATATTAAAATACTGCTTTTCCCAAACTTAGGGTCGGGACCCAAAATGGGTCATCAAACTTTTTTTATTGTGTTGGAATTATTAAAGATGCAACAAGATGAAAATTATGGAAAAGAGGCAACAGGATGAAAACGTTGAAAATGCAACAAGATGTAATAAACGATGAAACAAGATGAAAATGTCAAAAATGAAACAAAATTAAAGCATAAAAACACAACAGCATGAAAATAATGTAAAAGATGCAAGAATTTGATGAGAATAACGTAAAAAATACAACAAAGTGACAATGAAATAAATGATATGACAAGATTAAAAGATGCATCAAAATGAAAATGAAGGGAAAGATGTAAAAAAAAAAAAAGTGAAAATGTAAAAGATGAAACATGATGGAAATAATGTAAAAGATGCAACAAACTGCAAAAAGAAATAAAAGATGCAAGATGAAAATGTTTAAAAATGCAACTAAATGTGAATGTAGCAAAAGATGTAACAAGTTGAAAATGTCAAAAATGCAACAAAATTAAAACACAAAAGACAATGTAAAAGATGAAAAATAACATTAAAGATGCAACAAAGTGGCAATGAAATGAATGATATAACACAATTAAAATGACGCAAATAGATGCATCAAAATGAAAATGAAGGGAAAGATGTAAAAAAAGAGAAAATAATGTAAAAGATGCAACAAAATGCAAAAGACATAAAAGATGCAAGAAGACATAAAGGTTGCAAACAAAATGTGAAAGTAATAAAAGATGTAACAAGTTGAAAATGTCAAAAATGAAACAACATGAAAACATAAAAGACAGCATGATGAAAATAACATAAAAGATGCAAATGAAAGAAAGAATACAAGATGGAAATGATGCAAAAAGACGCATCAAAATGAAATTGAAGAAAAAGATGTAAAAAAAAACAAGTGAAAACAATGTAAAATATGCGACAAAATGCAAAAAAAAAAACAAAAGATGTAAGAAGATAGAAATTAAATCTAAAAAAAATCAACAAAATGTGAATGTAATAAAAGATGTAACAAACTGAAAATGTCAAAAAAATGCAACAAAATTAAAACATAAAAGATATAACGGGATGAAAACAATGTAAAAGACGCAAGAAGAGGAAAATACCGTAAAAAATACAACAAAGTGAGAATGAAATAAACGATATAACAAAATTAAAATGACGCAAAAAGATGCTTCAAAATGAAAATGAAGTCAAAGATGTAAAAAAAAAAAAAAGTGAAAATGTAAAAGATGAAACATGATGGAAATAATGTAAAAGATGCAACAAACTGCAAAAAGAAATAAAAGATGCAAGATGAAAATGTTGTTTAAAAATGTAACTAAATGTGAATGTAGCAAAAGATGTAACAAGTTGAAAATGTCAAAAATGCAACAAAATTAAAACACAAAAGACAATGTAAAAAATGAAAAATAACATTAAAGATGCAACAAAGTGGCAATGAAATAAATGATATAACACAATTAAAATGACGCAAATAAATGCATCAAAATGAAAATGAAGGGAAAGATGTAAAAAAAGAGAAAATAATGTAAAAGATGCAACAAAATGCAAAAGACATAAAAGATGCAAGAAGACATAAAGGTTGCAAACAAAATGTGAAAGTAATAAAAGATGTAACAAGTTGAAAATGTCAAAAATGAAACAACATGAAAACATAAAAGACAGCATGATGAAAATAACATAAAAGATGCAAATGAAAGAAAGAATACAAGATGGAAATGATGCAAAAAGACGCATCAAAATGAAATTGAAGAAAAAGATGTAAAAAAAAACAAGTGAAAACAATGTAAAATATGCGACAAAATGCAAAAAAAAAACCCAAAAGATGTAAGAAGATAGAAATTAAATCTAAAAAATTCAACAAAATGTGAATGTAATAAAAGATGTAACAAACTGAAAATGTCAAAAAAATGCAACAAAATTAAAACATAAAAGATATAACGGGATGAAAACAATGTAAAAGACGCAAGAAGAGGAAAATACCATAAAAAATACAACAAAGTGAGAATGAAATAAACGATATAACAAAATTAAAATGACGCAAAAAGATGCTTCAAAATGAAAATGAAGTCAAAGATGTAAAAAAAAAAAAAAGTGAAAATGTAAAAGATGAAACATGATGGAAATAATGTAAAAGATGCAACAAACTGCAAAAAGAAATAAAAGATGCACGATGAAAATGTTGTTTAAAAATGTAACTAAATGTGAATGTAGCAAAAGATGTAACAAGTTGAAAATGTCAAAAATGCAACAAAGTTAAAACACAAAAGACAATGTAAAAAATGAAAAATAACATTAAAGATGCAACAAAGTGAGAATGAAATGAATAATATACCACAATTAAAATGACGCAAAAAGATGCATCAAAATGAAAATTACGGGAAAGATGTAAAAAAAAAAAAAAAAGTGAAAATAATTTAACAGATGAAACGTGATGGAAATAATGTAAAAGATGCAACAAAATGCAAAAGACATAAAAAATGCAAGAAGACATAAAGGTTGCAGACAAAATGTCAATGCAATACAAGATGTAACAAGTTGAAAATGCAACAAAATTAAAACATAAAAGACACAGCGGGATGAAAATAATGTAAAAGACGCAAGAAGATGAAAAAAACGTAAAAAATACAACAAAGTGACAATGAAATAAACAATATAACAAGATTAAAATGACGCAAAAAGATGCATCAAAATGAAAATGAAGGGAAAGATGTAAAAAAAAAAAAAAAAAGTGGAAACAATGTAAAAGATGAAACATGACGGAAATAATGTAAAAGATGCAACAAAATGCCAAAGAAATACAGATGCAAAAAGACGAAAATTACACAAAAGATGCAAAAAAAATGAAAAAAACCTAAAAGACGACAAGGTAATCATGTAAGGGGTAAATATGACAACCTGCAAAAGAAAAAGAAAAGACACATTGTTTTGATGGAACTGTCATCAGTATCAAACCCAACTGTATTTTAGTACATTTGGAAACATATATTGGAGTTTTTGAATCTTCAGCTGAAAAATACTTTCAACCTTTACCGTAATAAAGACTTGAGATGTTATTTTTGTTTGTTTGTAACCGTTGTTCTCATATAAAAACAGACAAACGCATCCCCATGTCATCAACATGTCATGAACTTTATTTCATGCCAGAAAATAAATATAGCATCCACATAACAACTGTATCATTTTCATAAAATAAATTCTCAAAAAAAAGACTGAACACGCTTGTTCTTCACATTATCAGAGCGGCTGAACCTCAATAATATACTATCATACTGTACAATCACCAATGTTCTACGACGACTACTAACATCCTACAGCTTCCCGTTAACTGTACACGACCTGATAGACAATTACTCTAAAGTCATTATTACACAGAACAGTTTGCGCTTAATTGATGTATTTAAAATATAAACTTCTATTTGTGTGCACTATACCTGTTAAACTCTTCAGACCACGCACTGTAAATGTAAAATAATGGCTTTTAGGGGTTTCTAGAGGAACAGTGGAGGCAAAAACAGCACAATTATTTGGTTATGGTCTGCTTCGGTTCTGTTATATTTTCAGGGTGCGATTTGTCAAAAAAAAAAATAGAGGGGGGGATGTTTTTTGTTTTGTTTTGTTTTGTTTTTTGTGGGAGCAGGCGGGAGGCAGCAGTCATATACATAGGGGTGCAGTCCATAACTAACGTAAATAACGCTGGAGTGAAACTTTACATACTTTCAACATCCAACTTCTGGGTTCTGTTCCTTTATTAAACCGTATGTCCCCAAAAAAATTACAATCGGACTTTCTGCAATAACTTTAAAATAATGAATCGATCAAAATGCAATTTGAGGGCATGAAACTATAACTCTTTACCTACATCTTGCAGAAAACCCCATTTGAATTGTTTCAGTGGTCATGGGGAAATGGTTTATCTTTGTAAACGGCCTGATCACAATCAAGGTGTACAAGTATATTTGCATCAGTTATTAATCAGTATTGCAAAAAGATCCCCCCCAAAACCATTCCCAAAATGTTTCCTTGGCCATCTTATTACTAGATCTTGCAATCCTCCAAATTTGAAGAAAATCAGATAAAAACTGATAAAATGGCGACCCCAATTTTATTGTTATGAGAGCAAAATTATTGTAATGTTTTGTAACACAATAAAGAATTACTACTCAACCCCTGTGTCTTTTTTGTTATAAAATACACACATCACATTGCTTTTCATTTATTGATCATTTTTGTTGAACAGCTGTTTGATTGTTAATTCTTATTTTCAGTATTAAGACAATCAACCATTTTGTTATGAAAGCCCTTCTTTTACAGCCCTTTAATTGTAATAATAAAATGAGAACCTGTTATTTAAGTATCATTATGACTAAATATGCACAACTAGACAGATTTTGGTCTGCTCCCTGGCTGCAGAAAATTTGATAACAATGTGGCAAATGGATGTTTACGTCGAACCGCATGTTTTCAATGGCGTGTTGTTCACTAAAATTCATGTCGTGTTCGTACACCAATATACTTCCATCAATAATATCGCATATATGCCTTATAGATATGTCGAGGCCCAAAACGGAATCTGGCCCGATTCAGAATCGGGCCGGCCCAGAATGGAATTCTATTCTAGGCCGGCCTAGAATGGAATCCTGCTGCTATAATGTTATTTTTATACCATGTTTAATGCAAATGATCTAAATTATTACAAAAATCAATACACGGAATTTGCAAATATGTGAAAAAAAAATGAAACAAACAACATTTTAATTGTAAACTATAATACACTTTATTTACAAATAGAACCTAGTGGTACTCCCCACCAATATATGGTACAGTGAAATCAACTGAAATTGACAATAGTTACTCAAGGTATGTAAGACTGAAAATGCAAAATTATGACAAATTATGGAATTATGGATCATTTGCATTAAACATGGTATAAAAATAACATTATAGCAGCAGGATTCCATTGTAGGCCGGCCTAGAATAGAATTCCATTCTGGGCCGGCCCGATTCTGAATCGGGCCAGATTCCATTTTGGGCCTCGACAGATATATTGTTATAGCTTGTTCACAAATGTTTATTTCCTCCTGTACCAGGAAGACTTAGTTACAGATCTAACAGAGATGCGACCATGTGGTAAACCAGATTTCCTTTCCAGTCTTGTAGAGTCCGTACACCAAGTAGTGTCCGTACACCATATTCAAAATATGTGGGTCTAATTTTATTGTTTCTGTCAATATATGGAATTTTTCAGCACGCATGCTTCGGACACGACATCTATGCAACAAACAATGCATGATTATCCTGAGTGCTGAAACATTTGTATATCTTTGTAGGCATTAAATATGGAGGCTATTAGGCTGCAGTGTCCATACACCCAATAATTTCTGATTTGACAGGGGTACAAGCTTGCGAAATTTTTAGTAGACACCATAATACAAAAATATTTTGTACTTTAAAGGAGAAATATCAGACAATTAAAATGGCCTGTTTGATTTTTTGATAGAGCATTATTATTTTTTTATCTATATGTGCACCCTTTCTGGTACCCTTGATTGTGATCAGGCCGAAAGCATGTCAGAAGTCCCTTCCCTCCAAGTTTTGAAAGGAGATGCATTGTCCATTGTGTTCACGCCTTACAAATACGAAGTTGTTCAATGTGTTCTCGCACAAAAATATCTCTTTTGAAAAAGTGACTGCTTGTTTTTTTTCATTTTCAACTGACAAAATGAATAATAATTTTCATTTCTAAATTATGTTGAGCAAAAAAGTCAATTAGTAGCGACCAGGAAGTTTGTATCATTTCCATATTCGAAATAATCAATTAAAAAAAAAAAAAAAGAATAAATTACATCAAAAAGGAAGCAGATTTCTGAGTTTTGCAAATGTTGGTAAGGTGCGAAAATTAACGATTAAAGAAAGATATTAAATCATTAAACATCCTTCAACAACAAAACTTCACACAAGTACACACCACTGATGTAATGTTATGCACAGAACTTGAATTCATTTGTTCGTTGCCCTGTCAGTTGTGAGCAAAATATTTTCATTCATATGGACGCCAAGAGCATCCAAATGCCAAACATGGAAGAAACGAACCCATGACATGTTTTACAAAGATCCACATTTCTCCATGACCACTGAACCAAATTAAATGGGGTTTTCTGCAAGATGTAGATAACAAGTTATAGTTTCACAACCTGAAATAGCACTTAGATTATTTAATTATTTTGAAAGTTATCAATGCAGGAAGTCCGATTGTAATTTGTTTTGGGACATACGGTACAGCCGATCTTACACGAAATTTTCACAATTTTTTTTTTTTAATTTTAAATTATACATTTACATAAACATTTACTTAGACATAAGGAACCAAACAGACAAAATTAAAAAAAACAATTATACAGTGGTCCCTCGTTTATCGCGGGGGTTACGTTCTAAAAATAACCCGCAATAGGCGAAATCCGCGAAGTAGTTAGCTTTATTTTTTACAATTATTATATATGTTTTAAGGCTGTAAAACCCCTCACCACACACTTTATACACTAAGTTATTTTCCTCCTTCTTTATGTAATGAACCGAAGATTAATTTATTCCGTAATGGCACCCTACAGCCACCTAACTTCTACCTTCCTTCAGCATGTCCAGAAGTCCAGCTTTTCTGCGATGGTTAGCGTCTTCCTCAGCCTTTTGGATGCGACCGCAGCTGCTTTTGTCGGTGCAAAACGTTTCGTCGACATTGTGGGTTTTGTCGGGAGAAAACTTGCAAACATACAGCACTTCAGAGTCACACTGCTAGCGATCGAACATTTATGTAAATTTGGCAAGCCGAACACATTCTGTACTGTACAGGAGACACGGCACAGAGGAGATTGATTGACAATGGTCTACAGTCCCTTAGCCAATCAGGACGCAGAACGCAATGCGCAGGTTCTCCCTTAGCCAATCAGGACGCAGAACACAATGCTCGTTCATACGCTGTAAAAAAAAAAAAGCATGCAAAATTGCACTAAAAAAAATCTGTGAAACAATGAGGCCTCGAAAGGTGAACCGCGTTATAGTGAGGGACAACTGTACATCAAACATACAAACCTATTAAAGACAAAAAAAGAGAAAAAAAAACAAAAAACAAAACACACCAACAAAAAACAAGATAAATAATATTATAAACTCCTCTTTACAATGCTCAGGGCTGATTAAGAGTTAATATAATGTATACCAACAACAAATTTCTCCATCAAAAGGACATAGGAGACAACAGGACACTTTTGTTGACAGTAGAGTCTGTTATTTAAATTGGTTAGTTGCCCCCCCACCCCCCCTTGAGGATGAAATTCATTGAGCAGAAGTAGGGATGTAAAAACCAGAGGTGGGGTTTGATCCCCCCAACAAATCGCACCCTGTATATTTCTACGTTTTCAATAGGCGATCTACAATAAATGTCCGCTTTTTACAATTAGGTCCATTTTCATTGTGTTTTTTCTAAAGTGCAGGAGTGACACGCGCGTAATAAAAGTTACCACATGGACTCGAATCGTTGGTTAACTATCGTACGCTCTACCCGACGGCCGTGAAATCCATCAGCGTGAAAGACAGCTGGTAGTAAAAAAGCTCCGAAAGAGACGACAAATCACGATACGATACAGAGAGAACGAGGGGAGATGCAGGTTTTTATTTTTCGTCTGCACTGAAAATTACTGATGGATGATAAACGGTCATTCGTGTGTTTTTTTTTATTTTTGTTCTATTTATACTAAGATGTATTTTTGACTCAAATAAACTAGCACTGAGAAATAAGAAACCATGCAAATCTTTTTTATTATCAACATCATGTCTGTGTTTCTATTAAATCAGAAGCAATAAATGTGGCAACACTGTGAAATAAAGGAGACGGATCCCGATCACATGTTTAAGTATTGCATTACCTCGATACTTTCTCTCCAAGGTTTGACTGATTTATTCGAGCAGTCTTTGTTTTTTGTTTTTTTTTGTTTTTTTTTTCTGTTTTCCTGGAGCATAGCTTTGCAAAAACAATCCTGGTCATGCCATAAGGGGAAAAAATAGATATCAAAGAACAAAAAAAAGAGGAAAAAAACAACAAGAAGGAAGAAGGTGTTGCCTGTTCCTCCTGTTTTAAATGTGCTGAGGAGCAGATGCTTTGCTCTGTCAGTTGTTGTTCATGATCCACCAAGAAGCTGTAAAATGGAAAACATGAATCAGTGTTTCATTTATTCTCATAGATGCATGTAAAAAAAAAAAAAAAAACACCCCCAAGCAATGAACTCTGTTGTTGTGAAATATGTTGATTATTTAGTTCCTCTTTTGTAAAATGGCAGCAAAACGATACGACAACATCTCAAAACATGGAATATTTATGTTTACTCCTGGAGTGGGTTTGTGATGTTTGGGTTGTGCTGGGAGCTGTTTTTGGAGTGTGTTTGTAAGTACATCTGTTATTGATTCAGAGGCACTCATGAACGCAGGATTGAACATAAAGATAAAAAAAAAAAAAAAATCAGTTGTTGCTTTTCCTTGGACCCTCAAACTGCGCAAATGTAACTTGCTCATAAAAATTCACCTGATAGAAAAACGATAATTTCGGCAAAACTCTTTTTTGATGAAAAGTTTTTGCACTTGGCAAGAGGTGGTTTTTTGGGCTTATACCGAAATTAGTATATCGTGCAAAACTGCGATGGAAAGACCTTTTTCAACAACTAGAGTTACATGAACAAAAAACCCCAGATGTTGATGGATGTTACAAAAAGAGAAGGAGAATAGTTTTAAAACAAACAGTGCAGTATGTGTGGACACAAAAGGAAACGGAATCATTTTTTATTTTAGTACAAGACAGAGGGGTAACGAGCATTATCGATTCAAAACAACATGATATTTACATTCGTCGCCATGTTTATGGAATGACTTCTTGTGTCATCTCGCGATAATAAAAAACCGAATCAACGCATTTGTGATTTAATGGAAAAACTGACAATATGCACTTCTGTTTTTTCGACATTTAATAAATATTGGTAAAGTTTTGCGCATATGTCCAGTGGAAAAGCGACTACTGACTGTTTACATGCACATCAGTATCCTGGATACTGTGTGTTTTTGGAGGATCCTGTTTGGGTAAATAGTTTAGAACAATTAAAATGAGCTCATCCTTTAACACTGTAAACAGAATTTTAAGTATTTTTTTATATATTTAAAAGTAGAAATACTACCTATAGCCCCCTAAGTAAAATATATCAATAAAGCAGACACTGGTTCACTTATCCACACTTTTTGGACATGTCCTAATCTTCGTAACTATTGGACATCTATATTTACTACATTTTCAAAAATATGACATTAATGTTCCATTTTCGGCCCTGACAGCACTTTTTGGAGTGATTCCCCCAAACATTCATATTTCTAGATATTATTCAAATGCTGTTGCATTTGCTTCTCTACTTGCATGATGTCTTATAATTTTGAGGTGGAAACAGGAATCCCCTCCCACACATGATCAGTGGATTGCAGACAATATGAGGTTTTTACATATGGAGAAGATGAGATGTACGTTAGCAGGATCAACTGCAAAATTCTATAAAGCAAGGCAGCCTTTTCTAAAATTCACAGAAGCTTACAGAATGAGCAATATATCCTGACTTACACCCAATCATCACTCATCACCTGGATAACTGTAGGTATGGTACATATTTTATTTCTGTCTTTTTTTTTTTTAATATATGTATAATTGTTATCTATTCAATTTTATTTTATGTATTTATTTTTGCTTTTGCTATGTTTTCACATCTAGACTTTGTATGAATGCTATATGCCTCCTATTCATAATCCTGATGTCTTTTGGTAGATATATTTACATGTTTATGTTTATATTTAAGTTGGGGTTGGGGACTTGTGTTTAAAAAGACAGTAGAAATGTACAGATTGTATGATGCATCCATGCTATGCTGTTGAAAATCCACAAATAAAATTATTTTTTTAAACAATTATGTATATATATATATATATATATATATATATATATATATATATATATACACACACACACACACACATATATATATATATAAGTCTTACTTAAACTTCAGTGTCTGTGTTCAAAGAGTGAAGTTACACTCCCATAGGATCTTGCCATTTTCATTTTACAGCAAGTGTTTCATTTTATGAGTGTTGTGTACTGCTTCATAAAACTGATTTATCTAACACTACTTTGACTTTGGAGTTTGTTGTGACATTTAGTGAATCGTCTGTGTATGCTGTTAAGAGTGAGTTTGTACCTGGGAGGAGCATGGTGGAAACCATCTCTGGCTCCTCCAGAGAGTCGATAATGCAGCGCTGGAAGGTCTTACTGATGGACGACTGCAGGTAACTGAGAGCAGAACAGGAGAGGGAAATGTTAGAAAACATTCTATGGCCACACAACTCCAAAAACCAGGACGTGTGCGGCTCAGCGAACTGAGCAAATGTTGGTTGTGAAATGAAAGTCTAGTCCATAAAGCCCCGCTGATCCTACCTCATCCAGGAGAGACGGTCTTGCCAAAATTCGTACATGATAAAGCATGATCTGTCTGGCAGGTTCTGGACTGACATGCTGAGGAAAAGAGCCAGATGGGAGGAGGTCAGGGTTATCTCATACATTTTGGCCAAATTGAGGAGATTTGCAGCATTCGGCTCAAACATATCCTGCGGTAAATCGACATAAAGTGACGTACTGCAGGTTGTTGGGCTGGCTGCTGGTGGCGTCTGTGTAGACTTTTAGAGCTTCCTGAAATGGTTCCACATCTCTTTCCTTCACAGACATTTGTCTCTGGACCAGGAGGATGTTCTGCAGAAGGAAAAAGGAATTAAGTCTTTTTTGCATATTCTGTTGATTCCTATTATTTGATACATCTAAATATGGAACACTTCTACACATGCTTTATGAATGTCAGCTGACACATAACCTATGGGAGAATATAATAATAATAACATTCATTAACAAAGTGCTTAGCGCTAAATTTGTGCAAGAGCAGACACTTTGTATATTAGGAATTAGCACGAGGGGAAAAGGACTGACGGCTCAGCAAATCCTATGGTGTAGACTGGCCTTTCTTACAGGGAGCAGAATAGTACACAGACAATGGAGAACTACTAATACTGTACCCTTTAGCAAATGGATGGGGGAGATGATTAAAATAGGTTTTATCTATTCTTCTATATTTTTATTTATTCATTTTTTAATTTTATTTTTACAGTTGTTCTATGTCTTTTAATCTATTCTTGTATTTTACTCTGTTATTTTGGTTTTTATTTATTTTTCTGTACAGCACTGTAGTTGTTTTAAAGTGCTTTACAAATAAAGTTGGATTGGATTGAAAATAGCTAGCTACGAACAACTGATTTTTAAAATTCAATAACAGACAGGAGAAATTTTTAAAAAAAATATGGGGCCCCTTTTTAGATGAAGTGTGGAACAGTTAACGGAGTAACGGAGCGGACCCAACTGCAGTCCTGGGTATTCCTATAACCCCTTAAGGGATTACTGGTATTATGATACCACAATGTATTATGGGAAGTGTTTTATTGTCCTGGCCTTGGTCCTATGTCACCTAGAAGGAGTTATAATGTAACAACATATCCTGTATAACAAAATTGACAGTACTCTATTGTTTTTGTAATTCTTTTGTTTTTTTTATGTGTTTTTTTTTCTGTTTTTTCTTGTTTTGTTTTTTTTACATTTGATTTTCATATTTTTATTGATATATTTTCTTATAATTCTATCCTGTTGTATCACTGTAAAATGTTTAATGGGTGAAAAGAAAGAAAAACCAATAAAAAGTGAGTTACGATACATCCAAAAATATCTCATCTGTTTTCTTGCAAAGATATATTGTGCAATGCTGTGATATTTTACACAACTGAACATTTATATTTAGCCTTGGCTGGACTCACCGATTTATACGTCCCTGCTAATGTGTCTTCTTTGAGAGGCTCAAGATGTGGACTCTGAAAATGGAAGCATAAATATTTCAGTGGCGAGCAGACATGGCTGCACCGAATCCAGCAAAATCATGGCCTCTAGTTACAGGTGCCTGTCACAAAGAATAGCATCAGTATTGTGGTTTATTCTTGGCCAAAATAAGAATCAGAGTCAGAATAACAATCAGAATACTTTATCAATCCCAGGGGGAAATTATTGTGTTACACTTGCTTCATTCAAGTATAATAAGAAGTACCAGAAAAGGATTAGCAATGAAACAAAAAAGAAAAAAAATATATGCATACCTATATATAAAGCTCTAAATATAATATACAAACATAAATATAGAGAGCTGAATATATATGCATATTAACCCTGTAATGCCAAACGTATCAAATCTGATGCATGAGTTTTGAAGCCCTCTACATGATCAGTGTGATATATATTTTTAAAAAAACCTGATGTTTACAATTAGATACATGCAATACACAGATAATCCACCAGGGGGAGGAATTCATTCACCAGAGGCCTTTCCTGCAACACTACAAGACTGTCATTAATGAGGAAGGAGGCAGAACTTTGTCAATTTTGAAAAGGAATTACCAATTTGTTTGACATGTTTGCATTATATTATGTTTTTGTTTCTTCAAAAATAATAGTATTTGAGCATTGAGACCCGATGTATCAAATATGATACAAAATGGAAACTCATACATGGAAATTGATATTTTAAAAAATGTTTTGGGTTGTTCAGAAGAACCAATAAAAGCTCCAGTTTCAAAGAACTGGAATTTTCTGTCAATGAATTAATGATTTAGGCTTTACAGGGTTAAAACACTCTATTAAGACACAATTAGACTAGCAATTTGTACAATATGTACTAGACAATATTTTATCAATATGATAATTAAAGAAATGTACATAAATAAGTATGCAAAAACATTGTGTTGTTAAAAAGCATGTGGTTATAATGAGGAAAAGGCAATAATTAAAGTTTTATTGAGCTCAATACCCTTAGTATTGGCTAGTTAGTTACTTAGTACCCTGGAAAAAATGTTTAATCTATAGTTTCTTTTGTAGATGTTTAGAATAATGTTCAGAATATGCTCATCACCAGCTGTGTGAAACTTCTACTGAGTGTCAGCTTTAGTTGTAGCAGGTTGTGTTGAGATTCCAGAACCCTATACATGACAGTCTGTAGGTGTAGTTGTAGACAGCCTCTATATCCGGCCTCCACACTGTCATCCACTTCATGATATGCATTTCTGTTTACAAGTTGAAAAAAAAAAAAAAAAAAAAAAGTCAAAAAACTTTGTAAAACTGCAGGGTTTGACATTTCTGTATGTCAAAACCAATCTTCACAAAAAGTTATTTTACGCTTGAGAGAGACGTCTTTAGGCAAAAGTGAAACTATCGCACCACATAGTACCAGCTCTACTCAATGAGACTCCATTTTGGGTTCAGCTATTCATTTTTACACTGCATACATACTATAGTATTGTACAGTATAGTTCCCCCGTAATGTAGTCGGTTGTCATAGCAACGCTGGTTGAAACTAGTGCAATGGCATCTTCAATGCAACAAAACAGTGGATGATTACAGAGGGATGCTGCTCATATTTATTACTCTGTATGTGGCTGTTTCTCACATTTATTCATTTATTTATTAGTTTATTTGATACAGTGCAGATTAATGTTTTTTTTATGATTATTTTGTGCTGGTTAGGCATATTAAAGTGGAGACAGAAGACGAAATGAAAACAAAATTGACAGTCTAATACGTAAAAGGGTCAAAAGAGGTGAATATACAAAAATGAGAAATCAGTAAAGGGTGTTAAATACTAGTATAGACAGAAAATTAAGGAAAAAAGAAATAAGAAAAAAACAATAGTGACAGCCTTTTTTCTTTTTGTTTTTTTTCCACCTTTCTCCCTCTTCCCTACAGTGCAGATTAATCAACATCGCTGTAAATGCACCATGTGTTGTCTCAGACTTTACTGTCACCCTAAAAATGAAAGATTAGAGTTAAAATTATGTTTATCATTTATAAACATGCATAAGCAATGAGAAAAAAAAAAACAACTTATGTTAATTAAAACATAATAGAAAATACACTTATGCTATATTGTGTATTATTTTGCATCATCATTGATAAATCTAACATTTGTATGGGATTGTACAGCAAGAATTATAGTATTATCAAAGTATGTATAGTAGAAAAGTAAGGTTTTCTATAGGGATATGGTTATTGGTATTAGAGTAATATCAATCCACATTTTGACAACCTGTTCTTTTCATTGTACATTGAAGACTGTCTTTGATTTATTAAATCATTATTCATGTACAAAATGTCAGAAAATGTGTCAAAAAAGTGTTTATCAGTGTCCTAAACAAGCTAAAGATTTTCAGTTTGCTGTTGCAGAAAGAAAATAATTTAAAAAAGGGAGAAACAAGAAACTATTGCTCACATAATCTGTTTTTTTTTTCTTTAAGATTTACTCAAAGAAGAAAAAGATTAACTGTCTAAAATAGGCAAGTAGATAAGTAGAGCAAAAATACTTCCATAAAACTGATTTTGTTTTGCTTCAACTAAATAAAACAGTCTATTAGATTCTGTGGTTGAAACAGTATTTGGCCCAACAGAGAAATTCAACAAAGTCCTGTGACAAATAAATAAATATAACAAAGGCTACATAAGCTACAGGTTATTTAAAAATGGTGAGATTTTTCAGTCTCATCTCATAGTGTTGATTCAGTGATAGGAACTATTTTCTCTCTTCACGTCACTATGTGAGTCACCTCAGCACAAAGTGAAATGAAACATAAAAAAAAAAGATAAAATACAAAACATATGCCCAGTAGAAAACTACAAAGTCCAGTCAGAACCATATGGTGGAAATACTCTGTTCAGTAGAATACAGCAGGTCTGACAGCCTGTGCCTCTACTTTTCTAATTAAATTCCTGTTTTTATGGTTAGTTTTGATCCACTTTCTTCCACATGAATTTACAAGAATCCCAAATGTGTTCAGTAGCATTTAGATCACAGCTTTGAGCAACATCGTAAAGTCCTAGTAACAACAATAACTGCAGTATACACACCCAGATCGGACAGAGGCTGATAAAAAAACAAAGATAAATCACCAAATTTATACAAACCTCACACTCCAGTTTGTCTATGAGCTGCTCGAGGTGGTTGATCTGGGAGCCCCAGTGGTTGTCTGGCTCCACGCTGACCCCTGACCCCAGAAACACAACATCAGCACAACAGGACAGAGCAAGTCTAAACCATAACACTATATCAAAGTCAGGGGGTCTGTCTATAACACAGCACATTATATGGTCTCATATAGAAGGACTTTACAGGGTGTCTACAGGAATCAGACGCTTTTACAAGACGTTTTAACTGAACATTTTGGGCAAATCAGTTAATAGTTAATATAAAATTAAGTTGTATATGTGTGTCCAAATGTAGAGGATAATTTTACGGAGGAATATAGTTACTATAGTGAGCAAGAAAACTGATTTTTTTCATTATATATTGAGATTTTTCAATGAAATTATTGATTGTCCAACTATAAAATGTCAAAAAATGGTGAAAAAAGCTTATCGGTGTTTTGTAAATCCCAAAATTACATCATAAATACGCCAAAGATACATAAAGAATCAGAAAATATTCCAATTCAAGAAGCCAACATCAGAAACGTGATGTTTTTCTTCATTAATTAGTAGAATGATTCAGGATCAATTTAACCCATAAAGACCCAAACAACAACCAGCGACCAAAATCATCTACTGATATAAACTGTTGAATACCTTTCGATCCGCTAATTCTATCAAAACATGTACATAACTGGTGTAAAATGCTGTTTATCATCTTTTCATGATCCTCAGATATGATCCATTTGGACGTTCAGAGGCTCCGTAGTTACCGTGGAAACACCGTCATCTTCTACAGCATTGATTCACCAGGAAAACCCATGGTGTTTGATCAATGACAGTGGTCATAGATGCTTATTTTTGTGTTCTGTTATTGATATCTTTGCTTAAAAAGTCACTTTTTGTTCAGTTTTCTTTGTTTTTAAATGTGATAACCCTCAACTTTAATCTGAGCTTCCATGAACATCTACATGATCAGTGAATTAGATACAGGAAAATACAGGATTTTCATTGAAAAAACACAAAATAAAGAAGATAATATTATAATAAATGGTGAGAAATCATTTAAGAATGGTTAAATCTAGAGGAAAATTCATTTGGGACCTTCCACAAAACTAATGAAATTAATTGAATTGCTGCAGCTCAAACGAACTGAAATGTGGACTTCAATACAAAAAAGCATGACTCAATTTAATAAAAATAAATAAATAAAAAATATACCTGCAGAGTGTATGTGTGTGATTGCGCTATTTATTACTTATTTTACATATTTATTATTTATGGTTTTACAGTATTTTTATATTTATGCTATTTTCTCTTCATGTAACTTCAAAGGAATAGCATTCTTAATTTTGTTTTGCATGTTCAGTGATAATAGACATTTATTCATTCATTTGTAAGTGAAATCATACCTCACACATTCACACTGAAGACTGTTTATTGACTCCTAGGGCCTAATATGTATAAAACTGAAGTTTATTTGACTGTTTATTGCAGACATCATGGTTTAACATTGGTTTTTCCTGGCGTATACCTGTAGTAAGCATGCCGGAGTAGGGGTCCGTTGGGGACAGACACATGTTCTTCTGGATGCGCCTCCCGGGGCGTTTGTTGACCCTCTGGATGGGCAGGTCCTCGGGCTTCTTCACTATCCTCCTCCCGTTACAGTTCTGGTCGTGAACCGCCTCCATAGCGCAGTCCAGGGACGACTGAAGGGACTGCAGCTGGGTGGACGTCTCCTTCAGCAGGAAGCGAGTCACGAACTGACCGAGCACAGACGAGCCCTGGTACTCCTGGAATTTAGACCAGAGGGAAAAACAAAGACAGGCTGTTGTCAAACCGAGACTTTAGAACCATACAACCTCACATTTTAGACTTGGCTTATTTCTATATTTCCTCCAATTTACATCAAAGAAAAAATAATTGTATTTTTAGCATCTTAGTGCAGTTAATTGTTTAAAGGAGTGATCTTTTGCTTTTTTTTTAAATGGAATTATGCATTTAAAACATTTCCCTGTGGTCTACATAAACTGCAAATGCTCTGCTTGGGTCTGAATTCTTCATTAATTCAACTCCACAGGTCCATCTTCAACCCTATTTCTGAGTAATGACAACAGAAAGGTCATTTTGAGCACTGGCCCTTTAAATACAAATGAGACACTTCACACCCCACCCCCTCCAGGTTATTTATTGTGCTGCTTTGTCCCGTTTGGCTCGAAGTTTGGACATATTTTCAGTATGGACTACAACCACTGCTGCTGACAAACAATTATGACAATGTAATAAATTAAGAAGGAATTAAAGCAGGTTGTAGAAATCCACTCGATTTTTGCCGGAATGAATATAAAGATAGCTTTGTAGCACCTGGAGGGTTCAAATTCAAACTTTCAAATACACAAATAAATGTACAAAAGATGCGTAAAAGTAGGTTTAACAAAATATGACCCATTTAACAAAAGAAAAAAGAAAAAGAAGACATTTGGCAGAAGCTTTTTGCACAAACTACGCTATTATACAAACCTATTATTCTAAGATATTTGCATTTAAGTGAAGTATTTTGGTAGAAATGCTTCATGATGCATTGATAAGATGAAATGTTGTGTTCTTTATCTTTTATCCCTAACTCTAAAGCTGAGCTAGTAGCTTTATTGGCTGAAAACTAGCAAAAAAAGGCAAAACTCTATGCTACATGAAGGAACTGAGCCATAGCAGTAGAGCAATGGATTATTGCACGTATTGTCCCACTAACTAAATAAAGACTTCCAACGTATATATTAAAAATAATTTTTATGTACATACTTTGCACCCAAATGTATTCAGCCACTGCATATTTTTCTACAAAATGCATTGCAATATGACGCCAAATGACTTAAAAAAAAAACTGTATTTGCAAAGAATGAATCGATCTTTAATGGTCCGGGTGATTTTGCAGACCAGTACATGTGTGTAGAAAATAAAAATGATGATTAAACCTGTTCCTGTATGTCTGATCAACCATGCTGTTTACACCCCGGTGATGTGGAGAATTTCATATTATTTGCAGAAAGACTTTCTATCATATAGTTAATGTGAAAGAGTCGTGGAAATATTTTATTAAACTACTAAAACTGAAAAAAACTAAAAGGGAATCAAAGGTCTCCTGTGTCAAATGCCTGTGTCTTTTTCACCCATTACATTTTTGCAATGGCTGAGAATTACACTACTGTATGGATATTATATTGTGTATTTTTGGTGTGCATGCTCAGTGAGTGCCAAACAGCTGCCATATGATACTATATGCACCTAGATCAAACTGGAAGGCTGGGTGATTTTAAAACAAAACTAACATTGCTGTATTTTTTTTTTGACAGATTCTATGTTCACCTTTGTGTCCATAGCCCTTCCTGCCATTGTATAGACTGATGACTGTATGATGTTTGCATGAGAGTGGGAGGCATTTTTGCTGTGCATGCTGTGTGGGTGTGAATAGCTGAATAGCTGCTCTATGGTTATGTTCACAAATAGAAACTCTGCAAAAACAAAAACTTAAAAGGACCTCTTATGAGTCTTGTGATGTGATTTAATTACACTTAATCCACAGCTTCAACTGCAATGACACATACTTTAATTTGCTTTTATGACTATTTATTAATTACCATGTCTTTTAATACTGTTATTTATTCATAATTGTTTACTTGAGTATTATTGTTGTGTTTGATTTTCTTCTTTGTGCCCCCAAATTCCATTGTACACCCTTAAGCAATTACAGTAAAAGGCTATTCTCTTCTATTCTATTCTATTCTATTCTATTCTATTCTATTCTATTCTATTCTATTCTATTCTATTCAGGAGGAAAATTAGTCAGTTCTATGCTGGTTGATTCAGATATGAATGCACAGTCAATAAAGCATCTATTTTTATTCAACACCATTAATCCGTGAGAACCCAGTGTGACTTTTGTGGCACTTCCCAAATTAATTTTTTTTCTCTATTTAACCTTTCCTAAATGATTTATCACCATTTATTATAACATTCTCTTCTGAATTAGCATTTTTTCAATTAAAATCATGTATTTTCCTATGTTTAATTAACTGAGCATGTAGATGTTCATAAAAGCTCACAGTAAAGTCAGAGGTTATTATATCAAAACAGAAAAAAAAAAAATGAAGAAAAAGTAACTTGTTCAGCAAAATCTATCATTAACTGAACAATAAAACAAGTGTTTCCATCCACCATCATTGATCCAACTCCATGGGTTTTACTGGTGAATCATTGTTGTAGAAGATGACAGTGTTTCCAAGGTAACTACGGAGCCTCTGAATGTCGAAATGGGTCATATCTGATGACCATGAAAAGACGACAAACTGTATTTTACACCATTTACTTACATGTATTGATAGGATTAGAGGATCAACAGTTTAGATCAGTAGATGCTTTTGGATGTTTGGGTCTTTATGGGTTAAACTCTTAAAATTATTTCATACCCCTGAAATTTCCTTTCTTTGTACCAACAAAATCTATTTTTTCCTCATCACTCATTTCCAGGCAGTGACTTTGGACAGGGATTGGGGTTGTTTTATGTTTATTTAATAAAAAAGATCAATAAAACTGTGGCTGGTGGTCTGCAACGCGTGTCCTTAAATCAGAGTAAATCACGTTATCTGACAGACTTCTCCTGGAAATGAGACATGCATGTTTTTCTTATGCAATATGCAGCAAAAAAAAAGCTGTAGCTTCACACGTTTGTGTTCATCAAATGTTCTGTGGTGTGGATATTGCACAATGAGGGACCTATTGAATTGCAAAAACACAAAACTACTTAAAAAACATGCTTAACCCATAAAGACCCAGCGCTACTTCTGTGGCTGTTCCCAAAAGATTTTCCTTTGTATTTAACCTTTCTTAACTGATTTATCACCATTTATTATAGTATTATCCTCTGTAATCCTCTTTGCATATTTTCAGTGAAAATCAGGTATTTTCTTATATTTAACTTATTTATTATATAGATGTTCACTGAAGCTCACATTAAAGTGGATTGTTATAATATCAAATATAAATATAATCTCAAAAACATGGGAAAAAAAAAGTGTCTTTTTCACTCCAATCTGTCATTAACTGAACATAAACCCAGTGTGTCCATCCACTGTCACTGATCCAACTCCATGGGTTTTACTGGTGAATCAATGTTGTAAAAGATGACAGTGTTTCCACGGTAACTACAGAGCCTCTGAACGTCCAAATGAATCATATCTGATGACCATGAAAAGATGAATAACTGTATTTTCCACCAATTATTTCAACAGATTTATAGGTTTAATGGTTCAGGAGTTATTAAACATTTTAGATCAGTAGATGATATTGGTTGCCAGTGGCTGTTGGGGTCTTTATGGGTTAATGTTAACAATGTCATTGTGCAGATTCCCCTGCGTTGATGAATGTAAAGCACATAGAGATAATGGTCTGTTCGTGTGAAGTGGAAAGTGATATTATCATAATGTACGGATCTGTAGCTCCCGTTTGTTGAGACCTTTATGACACTGAAACACTTTGCTGCACAGGCTGCTGTTTTTTTTTTCCACTGAGCTGCTACAGATCCAGCTTTTTCAGCTCAGTTTTTGCCGATAACGAACCCTATCACCCTCACAGGCCCCCCCTGTGGCGCAAGGAAATAGAGTTCAAGCAAAAATGGACAAGCGGATGTTTGAAAAATGACCGCTGAGCTTGTACAAATCCTCATTTCTATGTGCTTTTTGTCTCATCAGTGGAGACGCTGCACTACATGGGTAATGAACCTTTGTCGTTTCCTCGATTCTCTAGACAGAGCAGCTGCAGAAACAAAGCTTGTGTTTATTCCTTGTATCTTAGGGTACCAACACAACAAAGATGATGCATTCTACCCTCTTGATTTCATAAGTTTCTTGTTTTTGTTTACATGCATTGTAAAAACTTAATAAACTAAAATTACAGATGCATTTTTCTGGCCTAGAGGCACTGAGTTTTATCTTCGGTGCTGCAATAAGATCTGTGAGTGGTGAAACGTGCATTGGCTCTCCGGGGCAAAGAAAGCTTTTTCACTGACTAATAGCAACATAAAAAATGTATGAGATGTAGGAAACTATAGGGTGATATATAGCAGTGAAGTACAGGAGAAACAGAGCCAGATGGAGGAGACAATGTCAGAGAAGATGGATGAACAAAGACAAGAGATAAAAACACAGAGACAGGGAGGTGAATAATAGATTAAAAAAAGAAAACAACAGAAAGAAGAAGAGGTTGGTGATGTTAAAGAATATGGTTTATAGGTGTGGTCGGACCAGCGTGGAGGAGATCTGACATCAGATCAGTGGGACGGCTTAGGGGAGTTGTCGCCCACAGTTACTGTCATTTACTTTCTCCCTACAGTATGTCGCAACCTCACTATTATCAGGAACACCCACCTCCTGCACTGCAGTGGAAATAACACCGCACACAACACAAGACAATCCAATTATGAGTCTGCAACTGCATTAAGAGCTCCATCTACACGGTTCTTGTGCATTTTTACTAATTAACCGCTGGGATTTTGAGGCAAACTCTTGACTTCTCTGACACATCTGTGTATGTAAAGTGTATCACAGTAAAGGAACAAGGTTTATGGTTTGGTCGAAAAAATAAACTCTTAATATACAATAATGCGCACAAGTCTTTAGGTTATTTTAGCAAGTCATCATGATCATATATGAATATTTCTCAGTCTGTATCAAAATACCACAAGAAAACAGTAAATTTCAGTATTTAATGGGACCTACCTTTGCACTTAACATTGTCTTGAAAAATAGCTCATAAGAGTTTAATTTGTGCCATTTGACTGTACAGAGCTGGGTAAAAGGGCATTTGTCTACTTTGCTCCTTGCACAAGGATTATGTTGCTAGAAGACTGGAAACTAACTGAAATGATCTCCTTGAATGCTTTAAAATCCAAACTCAAAGTGCTAGAGACTAACTCAATGACTTGTACTTGTTTTTCAAAGTCTGACTTGTCCTGTAAATTTTGGTATGTTGTAACTGTGTGTTGTATTTCATGCTGCCTCTTGGCCAGGACTCCCTTGAAAAAGAGGTTCTTAATCTCAATGGGATTTTTTCCTGGTTAAATAAAGGTTAGAAGAGAATTTAAGAGCTGATATCTAGCCATTTTCCATGGTTTTCTTTATAACCAAAATCACTTCAGTTCTTACATCAATAACTATGGCATTGTACTGGCAAAAACAGTGTTTTTAGACATTCCATGTTTTCTTTTGTGTCTGTTTTAGTCACATGATACAACAGGAGTTAGTACTTGATTGCATAAACATTGTTTTTGATGACTTTTGATGGTCTAATAATTTTTTCTGCAAATGCATATCAAACCGATAGTTGTATCAGAAATTAGAAGCTACTCACTCCTTTACAGCTGTAAATGGTCAGTGCTTATATACACTGTAAAAAATGACTGTAGAATCAACACCAAAAAGTTGTAGAACTGCAACATAAAAAAACTGTGACAATACAAAGCAAAGTTGTTGAAAAGATTTTTGTGTTAACGATTGAATCAAATATAGCTGTAGTTCTTACAAGAAGAGTATGTGAACAAAACCAGATTTGGATGTGGAAATTATGTATTTCTATTGTTTTTAGAAAATAAAACTGTAAATTGAAAAACAATGTGGTGCGGTTTCAATTGCAAGACCATAACGTTGAAATAACGGCCTATTTGCTTTTTTTTATACATATATAAAAAAATTATAAAAAAGTAAACATTTAACAATGTAACATTTTAAATTTGTAAATTAATGGGTTGGTAGAGTTGGTAAAGCAGCTCGTCCAATAACCAAAGGGTTGGTGGTTCGAATCCTGGCTCCAACTGTCCATATGTCCAAGGGTCCATGGAAGACACTGAACCCTGAATTGTTCCCAGTTGGACCTGGTGGATTTGTAAAGTGCTTTGGACACCATGAGGGTGTAGAAAATGTGCTAAATAAGTGCAGTCCATTTACCAGTTAAATGTACATGTTTAAAATGTTTAATCTACATGCTACTCTGTAAATATGTTCACTGTTAGATGTGTTTTTTACAGTATTGTTCTGGAAACCACAGCTGCCAGTTTTTTTCTGTAAAAACAACAGGATTTTTTTTTTTTTACAGTGTAGCACTTTTCCACACTTTTATGGTGCCTAAAGCGCTTTACAAAGCCTCACATTCACCCATTCACACACTCATACACCAGTAGGCAGCTGCCACCATTACAGGCACCGCCAGGGAGCAGTGTCTTGCCCAAGGACACTTCGACATGTGGACAGTCAGAGGCAGGATTCGACCCGCTCTACCAACTGAGCCACAGCCGCTGCATCTGTCTGCAGCTGTCCCAATCCTTTTGTCCAATTTTGTCCGGTTTATGTTCCTTAAAAGTCTCATAAAAAATAAACAGCTAGCTTAATGTTATAAATGTGTACAAAAAATAAAAACAAAAACAGGAGGATACAATAAAAAACATGCATTTAAGACACATAACTGAACTTCTGAACAAATGTAGCCATATCTATGCACTATTACACAGGTATTTCTATAGCCAATTTCTCTGACTTCCTGCATTTACTTTTTCTTAAACATATTCTTATTTCCCAGGTATTTCAAGCCTAAATCTTGCACCTATTCACAGTCTGTACCTGATTGAACCCAATGGGATGGATTAACATGAAGGGTTTGTGGATAGTTCAATGAGGTGTGAGCTGAACTATTGATATTGTCTTATAGCAGGATGATCTCATGTGTTCATGCTTAACACAACATAATTAGAGCTGTTCAGTCTCATCCAGTCCGGGGTTAACCTCTTTAATCCTCTCCGCATCTCTAGAAAATGCACTATCCACTGGTGCTTGACAGTTCCTTCATAACCAGATTTCTAACGCTCTAATTAGCATGTTTCATAATCCACGGCTGATGACTTCTCTGCTCATTATCTGGGAATACATGTAAGAGAAAATCCGCTGTACTTTGAAGTGAACGACATTGATCTTTACTTTTACTTCAGAGTCTTTTTTCTGTCTTGCAGAGTTGAACATGGAAAATGCAGACATGGTTTGATACATGTGATGATTAGATGAATGGAAAAAGTTGATATAATATGTCACATATGTATATTTCTTCAATAACTTCTCTTGCAACCCTGTATGTTTATTTAAAGGGGTCATATTTTGCTAAACCTACTTTTATAAGTCTTTGGTTCATTTATTTGTGTATTTGGACTCTAATAGTTCATAAAGTTTGAATTTGAACCCTCCAGGTGCTGCAAAGCTATCTTTATATTCATTTGGGCAAAAATTAAGTGAATTTCTACAACGTGTTTTAATTCCTGCTTAATTTGTTACATCTATAACTATGTACATCATGACATTTGCACATATAAGGTCAAGACTTCTGAAGAACATTTCTCTGAGTACGACATAATTGTTTGTCAGCATCAGCGGTTGTAGTAAAAACTGAAAATATGTCCAAACTTTGAGCCGATTACCTAAAATGTTCAATTGTTGGTTGAACGGGACAGAGCAGCACAGCCAATAACCTGGAGGGGGTGGGGCCTAAAGTGACTCATGTGCATTTAAAGGGCCAGCGCTCAAAACCACCTTTCTGGTGTCATTACTCAGATATAGGGTTGAAGATGGACCTGTGGAGTTGAATTAATGAAGAATTCAGACCCAAACGTAGCATTTACAGTTCACGTAGACCACAGGAAAATGTTTTAAAATGTATAATTCCATTTAAAAAAAGCAAAATATCACTCCTTTAAAGCATTCTCATAAGACTAAGTCCACATATTTCCATATTTTCGTGTTTTTCAAATCTATGCCTAATACTCCTTTATATTACGTGACATTAGTTATATTAAACTAAGTACTGTTTGTATTAGGATAGGCAAAATAGAGACTGAATTTCCCTACAGGGATAATAAAATGAGCTAACCTTTAACCTTTTGTCCAAATGAAGGATTATAACATATTAAATCTGCATTTTCCTGGATGAAGTTAGGGTTTTGTAAAAGTACAAGCTTCAATTCAGGTCCAAGCATTAAAGGCAGGCTGAACCCATTTAGATCTTTCTTTGTTAATCATAACTTTTAAAGGCCTATAACTCTTTTTTTGGTTGACATTCAAATGAATTTTTCAGTTCATAATAACATTGGAGAGTTTGTTTCCAGGCATGTTTTTGGAAAACTACAATTTTTGGTTTGATTTCTATAAAAATATGTACATGATCAGGTCAGACCAATTGAAAACCACTGCTCCACATGTGAAATAAATGGATGTTTTTACAGTATCTTCAAACAATGTTGAAGACCTGTGACGAAACATAAAAAAGCATCTTCACCAGCATTAGGATTAACCCATAAAGACTCAAACATTCACCATCAACCAAAATAAGTTCCTGATCTAAACTGTTTAAAACCTATTGATCCACTAATCCTATCAATCCATTTTAATAATTGGTGCAAAATGCAGTTTGTCATCTTTTCATGGTCATCAGATATGACCCATTTGGATGTTCAGAGGCTCTGTAGTTACTGTTGAAACACTGTCATCTTCTACGATGTTGATTCTCGAGTAAAACCCATGGAGTTGGATCAATGACAGTGGATGGAGACACTGGGTTTATGTTCAGTTAATCATATATTTTACAGATAAAGTCACTTTTTCTTCAGTTTTCTCTGTTTTTCTATAATAACCCTTGAATTTACTCTGCGTTTTCATGGGCATCCTAATTAAATATAGGAACTTAAATATAGAAAAATACATGATTTACAGTGAAAAAGGCAAAATATAGAAGATAATATTATATTAAGTTTTGATAAATCAATTAAGAAAGGTTAAATAGAGAGAGAAATTTATTTTGGAACTGCCACAAATGTAGCACTGGGTCTTTATGGGTTCAGTATAAATACAATTCATTAACAACTCCAACTCATCTCAGTTTTATTTATTACTGCACATGGGTTATTTTTCACCAATTAAAGCTGCAGTGTTTGATACTTTTTGGTGTCGTGGGACAAAAAATCCATAGCTGCCTTTCAGCAGCAAGAGGATGTCTAACCACTAACCACTTCAGTAGATTTTCAGACTGTTGAAAATCTACCCTTTGATGCAGACTTTGGCTCATATTTGATGTTTTCAGACAGGTGATGAGAGGTAAGTCTTACATAACTGATTGATTTCCTCAGATCTGACTCTATTCTACTGGTGCTGGGAAAAGTGGATTCTCAGGGGGGTGAAACAGCATCACGCTCATCTATGTTTAGTCAATGGACTTGGACAAAGAGAAGAGAAGAGCAGCAGGAAGGTGTGTATTTTATAACTCTGGCTTTTTTCCCTGGTTTCTGCCACTAATAATACAAGTGTTTGACTGATATCATGAATGGTACCCAGAATGATTCTCTAAATCAGGGGTGCCAAACATTTTAGTTCAGGGGCCACATACAAACCAATATGATCCCAAATGGGCCGGACCAGTAAAATAATAACATAATAACTCATTAATAATGACAACTCCAAACTTTTCCTGTGTTTTATTGTGAAAGAAGTAAAATTACATTCTGAAAATATTTACATGTACAAACTATCCTTTAAAAGATGTGAATAACATGAACAACCTGAAATTTCTTAAGAAAAATAAGTGCAATTTTAACAATATAGTTTACCATTTACACATGTGCATTTTATAGACCACAGTGGATCTATAAATACACAAAACATTTAGTAACAGGCAGAATATAGTTAAAATTGCACTTATTTTTCATAATACATTTCAGGTTGTTCATGTTATTCCCCCTTTTTTTGAAAGGACAGTTTGTAAATGTAAAAATGTCCATGTGCAGTAATTTGACTTTTACACTAGAACAAAGACAAAGTTTTTGATCATGTATAGGTTATTATGATAGTATTCCAACCCACTTGAACTTATATTGGTCTGTAGGTTCCCCCTGAACTACAGTGAGTCTAACATCCTTGATTGTTAACCCATAAAGACCCAAACATCCACTGGCAAACAACAGCAACTACTGATTTAACCTGTTGATCCATTAATCCTATCAATACATATAAATAACTGGTGTAAAATGCAGTTTTTCATCTTTTCATGGTCATCAGATATGACCCATTTGAATGTTCAGAGGCTCTGTAGTGAACGTGGAAACACTGTCATCTCCTACAACATTGATTTACCAGTAAAACCCATGGAGTTAGATCAATGACAGTGGATGGAGACACTTGTTTTGTGTTCAATTATTGATATTGTAGCTGAAAAAGTCACTTTTTACCGTTGAGCTTTCTCTGTTTTTGATACAATAACCCTCAACTATAATCTGCACTTTTATGAACATCTACATAATCAGTGAATTAAATTTAGGAATATGCATATTTTCACAGAAAAAAATGCAAAATACAGAGGATAATCTTATAAATAAATGCTGATAAGTCACTTAAAAAAAGTTAATTAGAGACATTTTATTTTTTTTAGAACTGCCACAAAAGTAACACTGGCTCTTTATGGGTTAATATCTTCTGCGTTATTTTGTTCATTTCACAAATTCATCCTGTGGGCCACAGTGGACCCTTTGGTGGGCCAGTTTTGACTCGTGGGCCATGTTTGACACCTCTGCTGGAAATGACCCACACACATTGCACTCTGGGCCTTCTCCATTTTCAACCCATGCCTTTGGGTTTGTCATAAATCATTACCACACAGTGAATACACATCCCTTTTGTAAACTCTGTTGTTAAGACACATTCTCACTGCTGTTCTGTCCCCCAGTGGTTGCAAAACTTTACCATAAATGTGCATGACGATGACTATAAAAGAACTTTTCATTGACACAATCATGATAAAATCTTGGTGTTGGATTCTGCTTCATTAACTTCTGTCCTCAAAGCTTCGATTAAAGCCTTTGTTATGCAAACCTTAGGGCTCTGGTCCTGTTCATTGCGTCCCATGACAACAGAGATATATCTGAGCTCCTGTTTATTTAGAAAGGGCTTAGCGTGGCTCAGGATGTACTCTGCTGGAATGAATCTCTCATTCCCCTTCCTTGCTCTAATTGCGTTTTACCACTTTGAAAGTCATCCACACAATGTGAAAAACAACCTCTGAGCCGCAACTACACACTTTAATTGGCAGGTTAGACAAAGACGCCTGTCTTTTTAAGTGCTGTTTTCTTACGTAGGGATTAGATCATTGTGGTTCAACGAGGTGCTTCCTCATGTGCACATATTCCACCAAAACAATTAATTTAATGGTGCAGCAAAATGACCCAGAGAACTTTTACACTTACTCAACAACAATAATGGATAGTTCCAGACCAATGTCCAGTGTTAGGTTAGTGCTTTAAAAATCAGACTTCAACAATATTGGCATCTGTGGCTTCAGTACATTACAATTAAAGGTGAATATTTGTTTTAAAGGGGTCATATTTAGCTAAACCCACTTTTATTAGTCTTTGGTACATTTATTTGTGTTTTCGGACCCTAATGGTTCATAAATTTTTAATTTGAACCCTCCAGGGACTGCAAAGCTAACTTTATATTCATTTTGGCAAAAATCAAGTGGATTTCTACAACCTGTTATAATTCCCTCCTAATTTGTTACATCTATAACTACTTATGTCACGACATTTGCAAATATAAGGTCAAGACTTCCGCCGAACATTTCTCAGAGTACACCATAATTGTTTGTCAGCAGCAGCGGTTGTAGTCCACACTGAAAATATGTCCAATCTTCAAGCAGATTACCTAACATGTTCAGTTGTTGGTTGAATTGGACAGAGCAGCACAGCCAACAACCTGGAGGGGGTGGGGCATAAAGTGGCTCGTGTGCATTTAAAGGGCCAGCGCATAAAACGACCTTTCTGATGTCATTACTTAGAAATAAGGTTGAAGGTGGACCTGTGGAGTTGAATTAATGAAGAATTCAGACCCAACCATAGCATTTACAGTTTATGTAGACCACAGGGAAATGGTTTAAAATGCGTAATTTGACTTTAAAAAAGCAAAATATCACTCCTTTAATCACTGTTTGACTTGATTATTACGCCCAGATTGCAATGCATTGGTGCTAACCTAAGGAAGTGTGATAATTGTTTTGCAAAATGAGCCAAAAACCTGAGCAACCCAAGCCTTTTAAGTCACAAAACTCTGTGTCCCATGATTTATTTTCCCACCTATTCATATTCGGTCCAGCTGAATAACAAACAGCTGCCATTTTGACAGGCTAACAATAAGCTTGTCATGTAGAGAGCTGTTTTTTTTTTTTTTTTGTTACAGCAAAGCTCGTCTTATAAGGTTCTGTGAGCTCATGTTTGAAAATGGGATGTCAGTGTGCAGAGTCAGGCTCAGTCATGCTGGGCAGTTTTCCTTTATTGTGCACCGGTGGTGCTGCAGCAGAGCAATCTCTGAGGCTTCTAAGAGGGTTTCAGACTGACAGCTGAGGCACAAACAAAAAGCCATCTGAATGCTTGAAGGGATAAAGGACAGTGTTCAAACAGACACTGTAGCAGCCCGCTTATGTTGAACATACTATTACAGCACCGTTCAAACACAATGTGAAAGATGAAAGGAAAAGGGAAAAAGGAAGCACATTCCTCTTCTTTATTCAACTCACATCAGAGCCTTTTGACAGGTGGATGGTCTCGATATGTAACCTTTTTATTTTTAGGTAGAGCTGCTACAATTTACCAAGTGGCTGTCGAATCACTTTAGATATTTGACTAGTCAAGACTACCTAAACTGAGACCAAATCAAGACCAGGACTTTGAGGGGTTGAGACCAAGACCAAGGCAGGGTGAGACTGAAACAAGATCAAAATCAGACTAGATGCAAAACAAAATCCGGCCCGCCAAAAGGTCCAGTCTGACCCGTGGGATGAATTTGTGAAATGCAAAAATTACACTGAAGATATTAATCATTTTAGTTCAGGTTCCACATTCAGACCAATTTAATCTGAAGTGAGTCAGATCAGTAAAATTCTATCCTAACAAGAAAAGCACTCGGAGAGCGCAGACCCCCGCCAAGACAGATCTGAAACACCCCCCCCACCCCTGATCACCACCAAAATGTAATCATCTCTTCCTTGTGCCAGTATCAACATTTCCTGAAAATGTCATGAAAATCCATCCATAGCTTTTTGAGTTATCTTGCTAACAAACACCAAACACACAAAGCAAAGTGATCACAATACCTTCTGGCGGAGGTAATTACCTATAAATATGCACAACTCCAAATTTTTCTCTTTGTAAATGTAAACATTTTCATGTCATTTTACTGTATTTACACAAAAACAAACTATGATTACAGAAAAATGCGAATATACTGAACAAATATTAACATTTTCAAATGTCTGAAGAGTAATTGTACCAATTTTCTGCCTATTATTAAATATTTTGTGTATTTGTTGATCCACAGTGATAAGTAAGTTGTAATTTACATGTGTAGATGTAAACATTTTCATTGCATAATTTTACTTTTTTCACTCTAAAACATAGAGGAAAGTTTGGAGTTAACATTATTTATTTATTATTATATTTTTATTTTACTGGTCCGTCCCACTTCAGATCAAATTTGGCTTAATGTGGCCCCTGAACTAAAACGAGTTTGACAGCCCTGCATTAAAACTACACAAATATTACATGAATGATAACGTTAGCCTAATAGCATAATTGCCAGAAGTCATATTTTTTTCAGATCACAGCCAATGATGCAAAATAAAGCAGCAGTGATAGGAGAGTAGTTACATAAAAGAAGCAGCGTTTTTTGGTTTTTGTTTTTTTTTTTTTTTATAAGCGCATCAGAATTTCATTGTGTATGTTCTGTGTATGCAATTACAATAAAAGAAATCTTGAATCTTAATGTTTCAGGTGCCGCTTCATTACACAAAGACATAACAGACATGAGCAAAATTGGGTGTGAGGTCATTATTTCCCAATCTCTTAGTTTCCCCTGAACACATGGATACAAACCAACTGGAGATTTGAAAAACTTTAAATTTGGAAAGCAATTTTAAGAAGTTTACATGCAGACAAGATGATGAGAAGAATATCTGTTTTGCAAAATGTCTGCATTGATGAGGATATGATATTGGGCATATATTCTGGTTCTTTCCTCCTCTATGAAAGTAAACTGAAGACCAAAGATGACATTTAAGGATGTCAGTGTGAGCTTTGAGTAACATTTAATCACAGTTTTCTGACATTTTATAGACCAAACAAATGGAGCCCCTTAATCACCAGTGAACATAACCATTAGTCGCAGCTCTATCATTCAGAATATTGGATTTTAGGTTGAGGATTTACTGTTGGAGTCCAACCTATTCCCTGAATGTGAAACCTGTCAGCACCTACCTCTTTAGTTTTATCCATGGCTTTTAAAATGGACACATTCAGCTTCTCCAAAGCCGACAGGACGTTGACGTATTCTCCCAGATGTGGAGTGAAGTACTCTGGAGGGAAACAAGATAAAGTGTTTTTAACGGCCTTTGTAACTCGCCAATACTTGTTTCTACAGCAAAATCATCGATCTTAAACTGAAGCCTTTAATGAGTTTTCAACTGTATTTTGTTTGCTGTGTTACTGAAACTAGAACATGCTTTGCTTTCAGTTATTAGCAGCTCAAGCCAACAGCAAAACACATGGCACCATCTGTGTCTGTGATACTTAAAGGCACTTACATAATTCCCACAGATATTTTGCATGAGTCTTTTATATCGACAAAGACACACTGTAACTATGTATTATGCAAAAACACATTATGTAATGAATGACCAAACTGTGATGTATTTTTACCTGATTATGTCATAACACCTGCAGTTTACAATAAAGAGACACAACATGCAACTGGAAAACAACTTCTCTGCATTTTGGAGTAAGTTACCATGAGAGTGTAGTGTTATTGCCAAATAAACTACACTTAAATAAGGAGAAATGAGATTTTCTTTTATGGGGAGCCTTGTTAAAAGACCATAAGTTAACACTGATAAAAATACAAGTAACTTTTGAAGCCAAGTCAATGAGCTTGGCTGCATTTACTACTGATTTTATGATGCTATTTCGAGTCAACAAAATCCACCCCATTGAATAACTGTGTGAATAAACTGAAAATATACAGTTGTTTTTTTAAGGTTTAGAATGAGTTTAATATATTTTACAGTCTCAATAGTAAGATACAACAAAAAAATACAAGGAATATAGAATTAAAGACTGAAACATATTAACTAAAAGGTATTTAGCATGAATGTGGCCTCTGTTCCCATGATGTTGTGCAATTGATACAACAAGAGACATCTGACATAGGTTGAATCCAACTTGGTGTATAAAATCATAACATTAGTGCAATAAATATCGTTGTCGTCAGCATAGAAGAACTCCAGACATGTTAAGTACAAAGGGACATCATGGTGAATACTGGACAATTTTGTCTGTTTTATTCTAAAAGTCTTGTTTTTAATGATGTTGTCATGTTGTTTCAGTCATATCTGTTACAGAGACAGAGTGTTGCATATGTACATTATCATATGTCATGACAATCTTGCTATGACAACAGACTTTTAGACAATATACAGTCACGGAAAAAATTATTAGACCACCCTTGTTTTCTTCAATTTCTTGTTCGTTTTAGTGCTTGGTACAACTAAAGGTACATTTGTTTGGACAAATACAATGATGACAACAAAATTAGGTCATAAGAGTTTGATTTCAGAGCTGATATCTATCCATTTTCCATGGTTTTCTTGATAATAACCAAAATCACTTCAGTTCTTACATCAATATCTATGGCATTGCACTGACAAAAACAGTGCTTTTTGACATTCCGTGTTTTCTTTTCTGTCTGTTTTAGTCACATGATATACACAGGAGTTAGTAACTGATTGCATAACCATTGTTTTTGATGACTTTTGATGGTCTAATCATTTTTTCCGCGACTGTATGTCGAATACGAGGAAATTAGAAATGACACTAGGCTCTCGGTTCTGGAATAAATGATGAGATATTGTCATGGAGCATGTATGATTGTTTTTTTGTTTTGTTTTTTCAGAAAATTGTTTTGATTCCTGAGAAAAAAACAAATATTTCAATGAGCAAGAATCTAGTAAAAATGATAGAACCCAGACCCTTACCATGTTTGAGGAGGATCAATGGTAGAGACAGGCTTTATTTAAAGATTTCAATATGTGCTGTAGATTTTGAGTTACAGGCAATACCATCAAGAATAAGGGGAACTATAACAGTGGTTTAATTTAATGTTTTGACATTTCATTTAGCTTCATTGATCAAAATATAACATATGTACAGATGAGAACTCTATGCAGTGCACTGTATAATTACATTTTTAGAAGAAAAAAGTGCATCTTCTCCATGAAATACGCAATAATTGATAATGAAATCCATGGCAATGGTAATTTATTACCTATTATGTTCAAACTGTGCATGACAAAATGCATATACATTATTAAGTGAACATTTGCTCCATTTTGCGATTACATAAGGCTGCATCAGAACATAATAGGTGTTATAAAAGTCAATAAAATGAGAAAAAGAAAGATAAAATTACCTGAGAGCTTTTCAATGTCCAAGTTGCTAAAAAGAAACAAATGAAGAGAAAAAGGAGAAGACATGTTAATAAAATATTAGCTTAAACCACTGTGTAAAAGGTGCAGATACAAGGTGCTAAAATAGAAATAAATAAACTCATTGTGACCTCATTTGTATGTATTTATAGCCCAAAGTGTCATGGATATTAGATTTATTCTAGATTACATCATGATTATTTCAGTAAATACTTTTTAAGTTTGATTATAAGGAACTGGCAGCAGCGTGTTTACATATTTCTAAATCTTATTTGTGTTCATCAGTGTGCAAACTGTGGGGCGTTTTACAGCAGAATGAAGCCTCTCAGAGGAATATTGACATAATCTTTATGGAAGTGAGGTAGCGGCGTGTCACTGCCAGGCAGGAGGGGGGCGGGAGGGGCCACAGATGGCGGCGGAGCTGGAGGAAGTCCAACAGGGAGATGAGCTTACTCTGTCTGCTGCCTGTCGATGGAGTAATACAACTCCTGCATCTGCTCTCTGGTGAGGATACCATCGGTGAAGTACGACTGGAATTCCTCCAAGGACAGCTTCCCGTCGTCTGAAAGGAGATGTGAAAATTACACCACGAGTTTTATCACGTTAATGAAGAGGTAACCTATTATTCAGCATAATGACACAAGGCTAATTTGGCTTCGCAACCCTAAATTGATTCTAGTGAGGGACTTCTACAAATTAAAATGTTTCGCATCAGCTCAGGTTTAAATCTGTCTTCGATAACGCTTCAGAATAAGGTACACACACTCACAGGTAATTAGTCGCTTATTAACCCACATTAGATATTATATTGGAATACTGGCTGTTTATTGGCCTTTATAATGCATTAATGTCTTGTACATCCTGTATGACTCTAGTCTACAACTAAAATGACATTTTACCATTAATAAACTCCTGACCACTGCTTCCTGCAGGTTGTCAGCAAAGATTTCCAAACCAGTACTGATCCTGATACTGTGGCTTCAACACCAGTGACTTTTTAAAATACAAACTTCACATTGTTATACTTCTTCTCACTCCATTTTGAATGTGCAAATGAAGTCATACTTTGTTTTCATGTATGTTTTTTTGTTTGTTTTGTTTTCTTACAATCTGTTTCATTTAAAAGGACTAAGTAGGATTACTGTGTTTTGTTGCATATTTGAAATAAACTAAACTAAACATGTGAGCTAAAGGAAATGACATTACATGTTACAGTATGAATTTTTGTTTTATTTTTCAGCTCATTTGCATCTAATACACTCTAATTTGTTTAAAAAAAAAAAAAAAAACATTTACCACAATGTAGTTTTTGTTTTTTGTTTTCCTTTTTGTCTTTTTTTCACTTAATTTTTTTTTCCTTTTTTTGCAAATGACTGGAAATATGATAAAACCAATAAAAACTTAAATGACAAAAAAACGTTAATCTATTTACAGCAAACTGAAGTTATTTTTAACTTAATATCATTATGGCTGCATGGCTTTTTGTTACTTTTTTTTTTTTTTTTTTTTACATCATTTGACAAAAACTTTTTATGCATCTTTCATCTTATTTTAATTCAAGTGTTCTGAAAGGAAACAATAATTCTGAAAACCTTTGTTTGTTTTTGGGCTGTAGAAAATACATCCCTTTGTAGCACTTTTTGGCCAATCACAAGATTAAATACATGATTGACAGGTGTAACTGCCAATCACTGATCAGATTCTCTATTCAACAGCTTAACAAAGAAGTTCGGAAAAATAATTTTCCACAGATGTATAAAACTACTTGAGGTCATCTTTCTTTTTATGAAATCATTTGGTTTGGACTGAGAGCTGAAACATGTAGAATTAAGTTGTGAATTTACAAAGTCTGGGATCATTTTCCTCATGATTTTTGCTCCTGCAGCTGTTACAGAAATTAATAAATGCAATTTGTTATCTAGGAGCAAAAGATTTGATCATTGATTATTGATAATATAAGCAGTTCAGTCTGTATTATAAAAGCCCTGAAGTTCCCAACCCTTTTGATTACGTTCTTTTACATGAATCCTCCTTTTAGTACAGGTTTTATTAAGCGGTAGTTAATTTTTTATGAACAATAATTTTAAAAAATAATGTAAAGTGACTTCCATGATTTCAATGAGCATTAAATAAGAGATTATTGAGGGGAAAGTAGGAGTTGTAGAATATGTTCCTGCAGCATAAATGATTTATGATGACTAATAGGCTTAGCTAAGAGTTAATATATGTGTGTCTTAATTCTGTTTTATTAACTTCAGTCAAGGACAAAACCAGCGCTTATAAAGTCTCCTAAGCTGAATTTAACTTCGACAGTAATTCCACCTTATCGAGGTCCATTACTGCACCAGAATAATTGTTCCTTAATGATGTGATGCAGGTGAAAAAGCTAATTTTACTCCTGAGAGTAACAATCACCAAACAGTGCACTACGTATCTTTAACGAGGTCGTATCCCCATGCTTCCAGTTCCTCATCCTGCAAAATCATTTAACCACTGCAGCGGTTAATTTTGCCAATGAAAAATTTCCAGCAGAGACAAATTTTTGCACATGAACCCATCATAGACCTTTAACGGGGTGTAGATGACTCCTATCTTTCCGATTAGCATCGTCTGAGGTTGTGAGCTGCACGGTCCTGAGGAAATTGGTAAGTAACAGGTGCTGAGGGCTAGTTTGTGTAGTCAGAGCAATGTTCACGAGCAGATTCACTTCAGAGGATAATGAGATCTTGCCGCCAGCTTTGCTCTGCAAGCACGGAAACCTTCTGAGACCTGGCTCTTAGCTTTCTCTCCAGGCAGCAGAGCTCAGACTGATAGGACCGAGCCAATGGTAAATCATATCATCTGTTAGTCTGAAAGAACACTTTTGACTTGTTGCCAGCTCTGGATGAGATGCATTTGCAAAAAAAGAACTGCTAACAGAATAACAAGTTTACAGAAATGTTGGTTCAAGTGTAGAGATGCTCTGTGCAGCAGATAAACATAAAAGCATCTCCTGCAGATGTGCTGTGTTGCATACGTTCATACTTTAAAGGGGTTATATGTAGTAGCCGTTTACCATCTCCCAACTCATACACTATATGGACAAAAGTATTGGGACACGTTGACTTCAGGTGATTCTTTTCTAACAGGGGTCTGGGATACAAAACAATAAAGACAAATGTCCTAATATAGTTTCATATTGTGATAAATATCACTGCATTGGTTAGCTTTGTTTAAATTGTTATCTGTGCTTTCAAAATTCCTAGTTTTTACTAAATTTCTCTCAACATTCATACATTCATTTTCTTTATCCATGACTATGATTTTAAATGTTCTACCTCTAAATTTCTAAACTATTTTTCATGCTCTGACTGTAAATAACAATTTTCTACCACAACTAACCATCTACTTTCTTCAAATCTCACTTATGAGGAAAAATCTCCCATTAAACTTTAAGGAAATATTGATGTTTATATCTCAAAACAGCTGTAGCCATGATGTGTCCCAATACTTTAGTCGACACAGTTTACAAACATCAATATTTCCTTAAAGTTTAATGGGAGATTTTTCTTCTTAAGTGAGATGTGATGCAAGTAGATGGTTAGTTGTGGTAGAATTTTGGAGGTACAATAATTAAAATCATAGTCATGGATTAAAAAAACAAACAAAACCACCCCAAAAAAACCATAATCAATGTTGATAGAAATTAAGAAAAAAACATCTCTGAGGCATTTTGGAAGCAAAGAAAACTATTTAAACAAAAACTAACCAATGCAATGATATTTATCACAATATAATTATGAATTTGTCATGATTGTTTTCTATCCCAGACCCTTGTTAGAAAAAAAACACCTGAATTCAACATGTCCCAATACTTTTGTCTATATAGTGTAGCTATTTAAACCTCCATAGAATTAACATTACGAGTCTACAGGTTGTATCACTCAATGAATAAAGAATAAATTTAATTGTTTACACACATCTGTATATTGGTATCATCAAAAATACTCCCATAGTAACTGTAAACATGTAACACAGAAAACTTGATCTCAATTAGCAGCAGAATTACATTCCAATCATATCAGCTAACCATTCCACAACAAGGAGATGGAAAAAAAAAAGTCAAGTTGTCCTGCTTTTATTGAGGAAAAAAAAATCCTTCTACTTCAGCTAAAAAGGGTACTCCAGCTATTTTGGAACTGTGCAGCTCTAAAACCGAATAAACAAACAGTAGGACAAAGACTCTGCTCCATGTTCAGTACTGCTGAGATTAAATGGACCGCTTGTGTCCAAAAGGACTTCACCGCAGGACAATGTCACAACATATGAATCACAGCTCCCACTGGACCACAGCCAGGCCAGCGGAGATCAGAGGAGCCCGGGTCTGGATTCAGTAATATATGCTCTGTGAAGGATTTTCATCTGAATAACTCTGACTCACTGGGAAATTACCACAGGGACTCTATATATTCTTTCCCAATCGGTAGGAGAGAGTGCAAGCTCTAAATCTTGTTTCCGCTGGGGCTGAGTCTAAACGACTGAATCAACACTGATGCACACCTGAGACCAGACCGCGTACTAATGCTAAACACTTTCACCTGTTTCACTAGTGGAGTCATTTTAACTGTGCATACTCTAAAAATGTTAAGGTTATATATCCCTTTTATGCATTTGTTCTTTTTCTGAACTGCTTATCCCTTGTGCATCCCTCTCATTTACTACTATCTAGGGCCCCACAAGCCAAAAATGTAGGAAAACTGCGAGAAAATCATCACATATCCATATTTTTCCGGCATAAATCTCTTAATCCACTTCAGCTGTGCTCAAAACTACCAACTGTTCAAAAGCTATCAAAATCCTAATCCTTTAAATGCTCTAAAGAGTAACATTAGGTTAAAAAATATGTGTTAAAAAAAAAAAGAAACATTGTTGCAGAAATTCTATAAGCTATAAGACCCACATGCACATGAAATTAAAAGTCATATAAAGAAACATGCAGACATTTTAATGTTTGACAGGTGACATGAAATATATCCCAACTTTTAATCCAATTTTAAGAAAATATGCAAAAGAAAATATTAATTAATACAAATTTTCATCCAATACTGTTGGTTTGAAGAAGAAGATGAAGAAGGAGGAGGAGGAGAAGAAGGAGTAGTAGAATAGAAGAAGAAAAAGAAGGAGGTGGAAGAGATGAAGTGGGGAGAAGACGAAGAAGAAGAATGAGGAGGAGTAGGAGGAAGAAGAAGCAACAGAAGAAAAAGGAGGTGGAAGAGGAGAAGAAGGAGGACAAGGAGATGAAGAGGGAGAAGAAGAAAAAGGAGGAGGAGGAGAAGAAGAAGGAGGAGGAGAACTAGAAGGAGATGAAGGGGCAGAAGAAGAAAACAGACAAAGAAGAAGAAGAATGAGGAGGGGGAAGAAGAAGAAGGAGGAGGAGCTGTGATCATTATTTCCAGTAAGTGCATCATTTGATACAACACTGCAGCAGTTAATACAGTCCATAATATATGACATGGAAGTGGACTAACAGAACTACTCAAAATAAGACCCACTGCCAACCTCAACTCCATACACTAATCATGCCAAAAATATTTCTGGTCTGGAGACAACAGGCTGTGTTTATTCAGCAGATGGTTTTGTCTGAACTGAACCCCAGCTGGACGAACCAGTAATTAGAGGAGAAAAAATTCAGAATTCCTTTCTTAAACTTATTTGTGAAAATCACCAAATAATGTAGGAGTAAACACAATCTGCTGCATCTCTGACTTCTTCGGAGTGTTCGTCTCCACGGCTCAGATTCACACCCAATTAGACTCTCAAGCACAAGTAACAGTGCAGCTCAGATGGTGCATTATGCAAGTTTTCTCTATTTCTCAGGGAGCAGTACTCCGCTGTAAAATGGTTTCTGGACATAGACTAAATTTGTCGCAAAGTACACACAGTAATCTGCACAGCATGTGCTTTGCCTGGAAAGAAACAGTATGAATGTAATTATCTGGTCAGAGATGGAGAAACAGCAGGCACATTACAATTAGTACTGAATGGATGAGCTGGTAAATTGATGAGTGGGACCAGTCCGGACCTAAAAACAATCGAAATAATGAGTGGACTTTTAAAGGGGTCATATTTAGATTTTTTAAATGGAATTACGCATTTTCAAACATTTCCCTGTGGTCTACATAAACTGTAAATGCTACGGTTGGGTCTGAATTCTTCATTAATTCAACTCCACAGGTCCATCTTCAACCCTATTTCTGAGTACCCAGAACCAGAAGTCATTTTGAGCGCTGGCCCTTTAAATGCAAATGAACCACTTTAAACCCCACCCTCTCCAGGTTGTTGACCATGCTGCTCTGTCCCATTTCTCCGTACTTCAGTATGGACTACAACTGCTGCTGCTGACAAACAATTATGGCTTACTCTGAGAAATGTTCGTCAGAAGTCTTGACCTTATATGTGCAAATGTCATGACGTAACTAGTTATAGACGCAACAAATTAAGCAGGAATTAAAATGGGTTGTAGAAATCCACTGGATTTTTGCCAAAATGAATATAAAGACAGCTTTAGAGGGTTCAAATTCAAACTTTTTGAACTATTAGGGTCCAAATATACAAATAAATGAACCAAAGACGAATGAAAGTGGGCTAGCAAAATATGATCCCTTTAAGAAGAAAAGTAGAATAAACGCTAGAAGAACGTAAAAAACAAAAAAAGGCATAAGAGGCTCTTTTGGACAATTAATGAGTTGTTCAAGATTAGAGCTGAGCAATATAATCAAAATATATCATGAAAAAAATATTTATATCCGTCAACATCAGCTGCATGGAGCTCCACTTCCCACAATGCACATGACAAATTTCCAAAAATGTCTGCGTGACCTACCGGCTGTGTTTGTAAACCAATGGATTATTCATCGTGGAGTACACTTCAAAATTGGTCACCATGAGGGAAGAGATTAAGGTGCGTACTAACAGAAAGACTTATAGATTTGTGATGCTTAGGCTATGACTCGGGTTTTACAGATATGACGAAAAATTGGTGAAGAAAGTCATATGCAGCTTTAAATAATATAAAAAAATAAAAACAAGCAGAAATTTCGAAATTAAACTGACAATAAGTTTTAAATAATTGCTTTGAGCAGGTTAATATAACCTTGTCAGATCAGTTTCCATGTTAAAACTAACTTAAGCTCGGATCTCTGGTCAGAATTATTTCAATCTGATTAAATCAACGTTTTTTTTAGCCCTGTGATGAACTGGTGACACATCCCGCCTTTACCCAAAAGTAGCTGGGATAGAGAATAGAATAGAATAGAATAGAATAGAATAGAATAGAATAGAATAGAATAGAATAGAATAGAATCTTTACTTTGTCAGTAGTAGTTTGTCACACACTTAAACATGCACCACACACCGAAATTTGTCTTCTGCCTTTAACCCATCACTAGATCATGGATTAGGCTCCAGCAACCCCCATGACCCTAGTGAGGATAAAGCGGGTTCAGATAATGAACGAATGAATGATTAAATAAACGTTATCCATGTAACTCCAGTCAGTGTGACTTGCCATGGATTTTTAACTTTCTTGTTTAGGTTTCATCTAAAGCACAGGTGTCAAACAGGCAGCCCGGGGGCCAAATCCAGCCCGCCAAAGGGTCCAGTCTGGCCCCTGGGATGAATTTGTGAAATGCAAAAATTACACTGAAGATATTAATCATTTTAGTTCAGGTTCCCAATTTAATCTCAAGTGGGTCAGATCAGTAAAATACTATCATAATAACTTATAAATACTCACAACTCCAAATTTTTCTCTTTGTAAATGTAAAAATGTTCGTGTCATTTTACTGTATTCACACAAAAACAAACTATAATTTCACAAAAACGCGAATAATCTGAACAAATACGAACGTTTTGAAATGTCTGAAGTGCAAGTTTTCCCATATTCTGCCTGTTATTAAATGTTTTGTGTATTTGTTGATCCACTGTGATCTGTAAGTTGTAATTTACATGTGTAAATGAGACATAATATTGTTAAAATTGCCCTTATGTTTTCTCAAGAAATTTCAGTTTGTTCATAATATTCACATGTTTCAAAGGATAGTTGATAGATGTAAACATTTTGATTTCATAATTTTACTTTTTTCACTCTAAAACATAGAGGAAAGTTTGGAATTGACATTATTTATATATTGTTATGTTATTATTTCACTGGTCCGGCCCACTTCAGATCAAACTTGGCTTAATGTGGCCCCTGAACTAAAATTAGTTTGACACCCCTGATCTAAAGCAAGAAATGTTGGTTACATCTGTGACATTTAGCATTTAGACAGAGATTTAATTAGAGAATATACAGATTTAGAAGAAATTGATTGTGGTCCAAAGTGTCAATGCGACACCTCTGCTGGGAAATTTAAGCAGAGCTCAGATTGATGAGAAATCGACCAGGATGATCTCAGGACAAAGGAAAGTCAGCTGTAACTCCACACCGAAAAAAAAAAGGCCGTTTCAATTGTCTGTGACCTAAATACTGAGGCTTCTATCTTTTCAGGAACATCTTCTCTAAAAGCTCAAACTGCTAAAAACCATAACAGCAGCAATTATTTATAAACCCTGGCGGTCTGTGTAAAGATTTCAGAAGAAAGTGAGAAGTGGGTAAGCAGCTTTATGTCCATCATATTCGAGGATTCACAAACAGTTGATTTAGTTTCGGACTGACTCATTTGCACAGAACACATATCTTAAAAGAGGACGTTTTAGCCCAAATTTACTGAGCCAAAAAATGTCAGAACGACATCATCCAAGCATTTTGATAAACGCTTGCATCAGAAACTGCAGACATTATTTGATCTGTTCTCTCACGGTCCTGCAGCTCTTCATCCGTTGAGATTTCTGCTGAGGTTTTTCGATCCACTCTGCTATAGCATTAATTAAAAAAACTACAAAAGAACAGAAACACGATGCGGCAGCTTCACAGTGTTTTCTCAGAGTCGAGGACTATAGAAGCAAAAAGCACAAACAACCGCATTATCCATCAGACATCAGACGTGACTGCCTCCTAACACAGATTTTCACTACGTTTCATTTCAGTGCAGATATGTTTTTATAAAAGTTATGACAAGTTCAACGCTATTTTCAGGCTTATGAAACTAACACAGATATAGAAACCGGTCGAGCGCCGTGACTGCAGGCAAAAAGGATTTTTGGCTCATGTGTGACTCAGATCTGGGATTTTTCACAACAAACAAATGTGGAATCTGATCTTTTGAAGTCTGATTTAGGTCACTTCCACAAATAAAGACGGAAGATGAACTTTTTGTGACTTCATTCTGAATGTGACAAATCGATTTCATGGGAATTTTATCAAAGCCCGTGCAGAGACAATGATCTGTTAACTATTTTTGCAGTGACTTCCGAATGGATTTATCTCTACATGTAGCCTTCCTATAGTGATTTACCATTTCTCATATCGGTGATAACAAGGCATTTTCCTTTATTCAATTTACTGATCATGTAGATGTTCATAATACAAACTGTATTTATGTGACTGTATTGCTGCCATTTAGCCAGGTCTCCCATCTCAACGGGACCAACCTAGTTAGATTAGAATATTTAAGATTAGATTAGATTAGATTATTTTAGATTAGATTAGATTATTCTAGATTATTTTAGATTAAATTAAATTATTTTAGATTAGATTATTCTAGATTATTTTAGATTAGGTTAGATTATTTTAGATTAGATTCTAGATTATTTTAAATTATTCTAGATTATTTTATATGAGATTAGATTATTCTAGATTATTTTAGATTAGATTATTTTAGATTAGATTATTTTAGATTAGACTATTCTATATTATTTTAGATTACATTATTTAAAATTTGATTAAATTAGGTTAGATTATTTTAGATTATTTTAGATGATATTATATTATTCTAGATTATTTTATATTAGATTATTCTCGATTAGATTGGATTATTTTAGAATAGATTGGATTGTTTTAGAATAGATTAGATTAGATTAGATAAAACTTTATTGATCCCTTGGGCAGAGTCCTTATGATACTGAGGAAAATAAAGGTTAAATGAAAAACATACAGGGTGGGGAAGCAAAATTTACAATATTTTGAGGCAGGGATTGAAAGACAGTGTATGACCAATTAATTTATTGAAAGTCATGAGAATTTATTTGCCACAAGAAAATGTACATAATAGAAAATGTTTTTCTTCTATGTGTCCCCCTTCTTTCTCAATAACTGCCTTCACACGCTTCCTGAAACTTGAGAAAGTGTTACTCAAATATTCGGGTGACAACTTCTCCCATTCTTCTTTAATAGTATCTTCCAGACTTTCTCGTAATAGTTTTGCTCATAGTCATTCTCTTCTTTCCATTATAAACAGTCTTTATGGACACTCCAACTATTTTTGAAATCTCCTTTGGTGTGACGAGTGCATTCAGCAAATCACACACTCTTTGACGTTTGCTTTCCTGATTACTCATATGGGCAAAAGTTTCTGAAAAGGTATGGATAATAGTGATAGGTATGATTATGACATCAATATATGTTTGGTTTCAAAACAATTGACGTAGTACCTGCTGAGAAAAAACAACTAAATGTTCATTGTAAATTTTGCTTCCCCACCCTGTATAACACAGTCTTAAATTTCATACTCTGCTATTGTTATGTCACTCACTGCAGCAGGATGTTACAATAGTTTATGTTGCAGTGGAAATCCTGCGTACTGCTGCTGAACCAAGCCAAGCTGAGCCATGCCAAGTCAAGCGAGTCAAACTGAGACCAGCAGTGGAAAAGCAGCTGTAAATCTACATTTCAACAGCTTCTTCCACTGTCAAAACACTGTCTCTATTTTATTTTTTGAAGGTGTTAGGCCTTTGACTTCATTTCTGTCTTGTTGCATCTTTTCCAACATGACCATCTTCTTACATCAATTCTGTCTCAATATGTCTGAATGTTGTTTTATATTATTGCGTCATGTCCATCTTGTTTCATGTTTTACATCATTTTTGTCTTGTTTCATCATTTACAACTGGAGCCTCTCCTCTGTATTTCACTTTAATTCAACATTTTTACTCTTCCAGACCACACTTGGGTTTTATTTTATATTAAAAAAAAAACAAGTCCACACATATTATTTCTATAAATTGTGTTTTCCTGTGTTAACAGAGTCCCTGAGTTTGGGAAACACGATCTAGATGTCTGAAATATTCAGGTGTTTGTGATGTTTTGGTCGTAAACAGTTTGACCATCCAGAAAAAAATCAGACATTTTCTATACAAATATCAGTTTTATAGTTTTTTTCTCTTTATATTTAATTTTTCACTCATTTGTAGTTCTTCTGCCTGTCTTTTCTCTGCACTTGTTTGTTGTAAGTTGCCACTGTTAACTGTGAAATTTCCCCATGGTGGGATAAATAAAGTCATATCTCATCTTATTAAACTCTAGAAATAATGATTTGACATTTATTATGACAGTTATCAGTATTGACTGAAATGAAACTTTTTCTCATGTTAACATGTTTGGTTGTGTTGCCACCTGAGAACATACACACAAAAATAACAAAAATCCTTCTGAATATTCAATGCCTTCATGATTAAGGCCTGACAATGCGCTTACAATGTCAATGTCATGTGTCTGCCAAAACAAAATAATCACATCTGAGCAATAAATCCAAATTGAGCACTAAAGCTTGCGGTGAGAATGTAGATAAATGTTTTTCAGCTGTTTGTAATACGGATTTGAGATCAGATAAAATTTAATTGCTGCTTTGTCGCCGCTTTCATGCCCATTATTGGTTTTTCCTGCCTCAATAAATTAAAGCTGTGTTGAAAAATGAGCTTCTCGTATCGCTAAATCAAATTTCTCAACTTCATTTGTCATTTTCTGAAGCCATTATGCTGAAAAAATAAATGCTTTTAACCGGCTCGTCTTTGCGTGAGGCTGCTCAGTAAAAGCCTTCGGTATCTACTTCACAGTCTCAGTCTCACATTGACGCTTTTCCTTGTTATAAAATTATATTCCTCATTACAACAGCTTTACGGAATGGAGAGGTAGTGGTTAGAAGCCAGCCCTCATTATGTGTGGATTCTGCAGAGCTGGAGGCGGATCGCAGCAGCCCACTCGGTTCTGATTGGTGGGAGGCACCTTCCTCTCGGGTGAACGACTCGGTGAGCTCAAGCAGCAAGCAAGAGCTCAGCTGCAAATTGATGATAACTACCACAAACATGCGACAGGGTTCCATACACTTGTTTTATCACACAGACAGAAAAATGAAAGCGTTTTGTAGGTGCTTGAGGGCAAAAACAACAAGAAGAGCAGACTAAGGTCTTAGTAAACTGCATGTTGTATTAATATAATGTGCCTTGAAATGCAATTAATATCTATTTCTGTTATAAAAAGTCCTTTAATTTTCATATATTTTACCTGTGTTGCTGTGTTTTAGTTTCAAAAGAATCATCCAAGAGGAGACGCAACTTAGAAATGAAAAACTTCCCCGACACTTTCTTAGTAATTCCCACCGCTTCTTGAAAGAGCCCAAATAAAAGTATTTTTTAGCGACGGCACTCCGAATTGAAGGAGGTTTTCTCGATTTAAATATCTTCGCTGGAGCTGTGAGGCACCTCAAACAACCTCGCCTCATGGCTTGCATCATTAATCCAGCTCTTACATAACAAGTTCACCGTCCTCCAGAGAGAACTGATCGGGGCTCGTAGATACTCCACATGCATTAATCAGCTGCCACTTCTGCATTTTAAATTCCTATAAATGGAGACGCATTACATGAATAACAGATCGGGACTACAGACATTTTTCTGTTTGTCAGCAACGTTTCCTGTGCAGAGTCGAGCGTTCCACGTTGTCTCGTGAGACTTTTCGGGGGGAGGATTGTCTTTGAAGTGAACGGGGTGTTTAGACGTAACACGGTAACACATTAATCACACAAGCACTGGTGTGTCTGAATGGGAAATATATTACATTCACATTAAGTGGAAGGCTCAGAGGAATTTGCAAGACTTTTTCTTTTTTTTTTGCAGAAAAAGGAGTTCAGTGCTTCGGGTGAGATCATTAACATTGCAAATCTGTACAACCCTACGCTCTTAATGTGAGACTATTTTCTTTAAAATTGCAAATCTGTACAACCCTATGATACAAATGTGGGACTATTTTCATTAAAATCGTAAATCTGTACAAACCTACGCGCAAAATGTGGGACTATTTTCAATAAAATTGCAAATCTGTAAAACCCTACGCTCTACATGTGGGATTATTTTCATTAAAATTGCCAATCTGTACAACCCTGTGCTCTAAATGTGGGACTATTTTCATTAACATCGCAAATCTGTACAAACCTATAGTCTAAATGTGGGACTATATGTCAAGAAAATCGCAAATATGTACAACCCCAAGCTCTAAATATGGAACAATTTTCATTAAAATAGCAAATCTGTACAAATCTATGCTCTAAATGTGGGGCTATTTTCATTAAAATCACAAAACCATACAAACTTTGTTTTTTTTTTCTTTTCATTAATATCCCAAACCTGTATAAGCATATGGTCTAAATGTGGGATTTTTTTCATTAAAATCACGTATTTGTACAAAATCATGCTCTAAATGCGAGTGTTTTCGCATTAAAATCACAAATCTTTACAAACCTATGGTCTAAATGTTAGACTTTTTCATTAAATTCACACATTTGTACAAATTACCTCTAAATGTTTGATTTTTTTTTTCATTAAAATCACACACCTGTTCAAACCTGTGCTCTAAATGTGAGACTTTTTCATGAATGTTTATTATAATATATTAGGAAATATATTATATATTGATACTGCCAGGTTAGAGCATTTTTTTCTATTACTAGTTGTTGTGTCGGATTGTCTGATTATAGACTCATAAAATTGTTGCTGAGTCATGACTGACCATCCATCCATCCATCCATCCGATTCTTCATTAATAGGACGATTTTGATGCTATCAGTAGTTCTAACAGATCATAAATGAAGACTGATGCACAAATAAAAACATTTGAGTAATAACATTAATTATGAAGTGTAAATTCATCATCTAATGCTGTTGGATGGTTAAAAATTTTATTTATACACATTAAAACCAGCCAATCTAGATCCTTGCATTAATTTGCCACACACAGTGATTTCAACTGAAAACTGGTGATGTCATTCAAGAGCATATTTCCTGTCTCCACTTTTACAATTATGGTTTTTGTAGAACATTATGATATCACAGTGAGTGAAGGTGACTTTTGGCCTTTTAGATATAACATGTCATCACTTCATCCTTTTATCCCATTTCATTGCGTGCATTCACTGTGTGACATTTTGCTATAATTCATTCTTGAGGTATGGCCAAAGATACACTTCCTGTCTCCTATGTGGGCACAGTGACGAGGGTAGAGAGTGCTGTGATGATGGATGAAAGTACAATAATAAGGCTTAAATCAATACTCTTTTACTGGCAACTACTATTATTTTAGCATAATTATCATTGACTTTGCCTGCAAAAGATCTTGATCCACAGGGAAACATTTATGAGGTGAACAGGGGAGAAGTATTAATGAATAAAATCATAAAAATAATCTGAAAATAGTGCCCCATTAAACTGAAACTGCTTTACTTACTTTTTTCTTGTCTTAAATACTGTATAAGCTCCTGTTCTGTTTACAGCAGTGCGTCAGTGTGTTGCTTCACTTCGTACTCAGCTGTGTGTATTGACATAAATCATTATTTCATCATTTATTTACCTTCCCCTCAAGTGGACAGAGCAGATAAAGGTCTGATTAAAAAAACATGAAGTGTGAAGATATGAAACACCTCATAAAAGTCATATTCTCTATCAGGGGAATTCGTAAAGGTCTGTGGGAGCTAACGTTAGCTAGCACCAAGCAAACTCAAAAATTGTAACTTTACTTAACTCTCAAAGACTTAAACAGCTGCCCATGACCAAAAGCATCTAATTCTTTCAATATATTGAAATAAATCATGTAGCATGATGCACATGTTCAGTGATTAGTTATTTGTGATATGTGTCTTTACACTGCATCGCATGGGGTGTCATAGCTCCAGTGTTTCATATAAGAAAAAACAAGAACATGAAGTATTGGCCTATTATTCTATTACAATTATACCGCTATATTACTATTCTTGTCCTATGTAGAGTTTCAAGCTTTGCAATAAAGATAAGTTCAACCAGGTTATAAATCCCACGAGGACTAATGAGGAATGGCAGCGTTTTCCTGCTTGTGTATCCCATTTCCTTCAAAGACACTTTAATTGAGTTTTAATTAAGCATAAAATCCAATTAGGCACATGTTTTGCTTACTCACCATTTTTGTCTGCCCGGCGGAATATCTGCAAAGAGAAGAGAAGACCATGTTTAGGCTTTTATGTTTCGGCGGCAGCGAAAGCACTGGAAAAAAACAATATTTCAACTTTATGTGACACTAAAGATAGACGTGCAGCTGTAACACAAACGCAAAGATGTGTGTGCATATATGAGGCAATCAATCTGCAAGAACTGTTTTTTTTTTTTGCATATTCTTCTTTGTTAACACACAGGAGGACATTTGAAGGAACTGTAATTTCCGCATTTCAATAACAAAAAAAGACATCTTCCCAGGAAATGAAACGCTGACATTTACATGCACCCGAGTGAAGCTTTGAAATGAAAGCTTTCATGATTTTTTTTTCTTCCCCAGGCATCTAGATCCCCTGGTTTTATACAAGACCTGCGAGAAACAGGAAGCTTTTTTTCATGGGTGCATTGATTTTTGCTGCAAGTGTGGTAATAAAATGATCATTATTACCTTCAAATTGATCATGGTGTTGCATTAGTCAGATCTGTGGAGTGTGAGCTGAGAGGCAGAGTGGCACCTTTTTTCATTTGACAGTATTTTTTTCTCTGTTAAATCATTCACTGTGGGCTACAAGAGTCCAGTGGTTGGCTGATTAACTGTATCATCAAAATGGAGTGTTGAACTCACATCTACAGCTGCTACCTTTCGAGTACACTCGAGTGTGAAGGCCTGGACACGCTTGAATCGAATCACATCATTTAACAACAGCTTCACCTCCTTTTAAGTCACTTCAGCCTTTAGAAATCTTTACAACAACAAGACCTGCACTGTGAGAAGGCCAACAATGAAAAATATGTTTAGTATAACTTGGTACATCTGTCAGTATAACTAAAGGAGCATTTTAATATATGGGTGCCTATATGAAACTGGTCCCTAAAGACAGGACAGAGGGGCTAAAAATTCAAACCACATGTAGACTAATGTTATGAAGCAAGTTTGGAAGCATTTTGGGTCTATTTTAAAAATAAATACTTACTGAGATAAAAGAGAAACTACATTTCAGATAAAATACATTTTTATATATATATATATATATTTTTTTTTTAATACAAAAATCCGCATGTAACAGTCAAAAGGACACAAAAATTATATACTACTATTTTTTTGAATATCTTTTTACTGTTTCTCAGGTGCATTTTGGGAATCAAACTAATCATGCAAGGCAGAGTGTTTCACAAAAATGACTACTGTTGCAAAATCACTCACAATTCATATGTGTTTTTTACTGAGTTTTGACTGTGTAACTGCATTTTTGGAGTTCAACCAGGTGCCAAAAAGCAGCTGGACTGATTTAGAAAAAAAAAAAAAAAGAGCCCCAAAACAAAAACTACTGGGCCAAAATTCAAATACTTGTTGTTCAGTGTGTTCCAGTTCACATTTCATTTTCAACATCCTAAATCTCTTATTGATGTACATTCTGAGTGCCTTATTTAGTAAAAACCTGTAAACCTTCAATTCCTCTTTTTGACTTTTTCTGTTACTCCACCTTGTTTTGAACCTAAAACACACAGTAAAACAAAACCACTGAAGAAAAGGAACACAAACACATACTCACAGCAGCTTTTATGACACTGAAACAGATGCTAATTCACAGCAGCACGTTTACCTGGGCAGCTAAAGGGTTAAGTCACAGCTTTGTAACAGTATTGAAAACATTGTATTTATTCCTAATTGCCTGTTAAACCTGCAGATCTAGGCGTGACCAAATGTTTCCCCTTTTTGCTGGTTTGCAGTCCCTTCTCCCCTTGCAGAGAGTCCTTTGCTGTTGCTCTTTTGGCAGATTTCCGAACAACACGGATCAGCGGCGCCATTGGGAAAATGAGTCTTATCTCTTTGTCTAGACAGACTGCATTCATTTGGCAGCGGGGGCCCAAATCTTGGGCTCTGCTTATGATTGGTTCCTGAATAATTGAGTTTAGGTTTGCACTGCCTCTCATCTGCAAATCACATCATTAAAGTTTAAAGCACTTGTGAGAAAAGTTATCAAAAAGTGTAACGTAAAATGATTAAGTAATTAGAATACTTACATGACCTGGTATGTTACAGGTAAATGATATTATTGGGGGTTATACCAGATAAGTCAGTTAGGACAGCTACAATGCTTCAAAAGGCAGAAAATTATAGAATATTTGCTGCTGTAAGTACTACAGTGTTTAATCTACAACAGGAAACAGACCAGACCAGTAAATAATAGTATTATACAGGGGTTGGACAAAATAATGGAAACACCTTACAAAAAATAAACAAAATATAATTTAATATGGTGTAGGTCCGCCTTTTGCGGCAATTACAGCCTCAATTCTCCGAGGTATTGATTCATACAACTTGTGAATTGTTTCCAAAGGAATTTTAAGCCATTCTTCAGTTAGAATACCCTCCAACTCTTTTAGAGACGATGGCAGTGGAAATCGACATCTTACTTGAATCTCTAAAACTGACCATAAATGCTCAATAATGTTGAGGTCTGGGGACTGTGCCGGCCATACGAGATGCTCAACTTCATTAGAATGTTCCTCATGCCATTCTTTAACAATTCTAGCTGTATGGATTGGGGCATTATCATCTTGAGGTGAAGGTGTTTCCATTATTTTGTCCAACCCCTGTAGAATGTAAATAATGATGATAATGATAATGACATTTTTCTCTTTGTTTTAGTGCAAATAACTAATTATGAAAATATTTGCATTTACAAACTATCCAAACAAAAAAACTGAAATTTATTAAGAAAAATGAATGCAATTTTAACAATATTATGCCTTATCATTTATACATATGCATTATAGATCAAATCTGCAAAACGCACAAAATATTTAGTAACAGACTTAATATTGTTAAAATTGCACTTAATTTTATTTTCAGGTTTCAGGTTCACATTTGCTCTTTGCAAATTCATCCCGTGGGCCAGACTGGAACCTTGGGCGGACTGGGTTTGGCCCACAGGCTGCATGTTTGACACCCCTGATCTACAGAAACATGCCATATTTTTTAAGATTATTAAATGTTAATAGTAGTTAATAGTCCTTTGAAAACCATACTTAGCTCTAAAAAAATCCATATATTTTCCAGCAGATATAAGAGGCTTTTCAAAAGATTAGCTTAAGTGGTAGATTTTTCTAGAGCCCATCAAAGAATACTTTATTTTTCAGGTTATCGCATTCAAAAATGACACCTTTGGAGACCTGGTTTTCATTGGACAGAGGGGGATAAAAACTTGTGAGTGTATTGAAAGGGGACCATTTTTAAAGCATAACTTTAACCATGTTCAAATCGAGTCCAAATCCACCCACTGCAGGATTCTGAAAAGTACTTCAAAGTCCGAAAGAGACGAAGAGGCTGAGATGGAGGTGATGGAGGTGCTCAGTGTCTGAATGTCTGAATGAATGAGTAGTTCAGGGACGTCCATATGACAGAGAACCACAACACAATTCTGAAAGGGTGAGTTTGAGCCTTTGTTCTGGGTTTACCACCTCAGACAGACCCACTTAAAAATCAATATCCATTTTGATATTATGTCTATATTTAGTTGTTTTTCTCACCATCAAACAGTCATTTCCTACATGGAACTGAAGTGCTCTTAAACCCACCAGAGTACCGAGCAAAATGAGCACTTCTGCAGCATGTGTCGGTGTGTCACTGTGGTGTTTTAATGCGATACTTCCGATTGAAACCACCAAACAAATTAACGGATTGAATCATCGGTTTTACTACTACACTGGGTCTGAAAATGACAATAAAACTTCAATGACTCATAAAAAACTGATTGAGATTTTGGATGGGTGAACTGAACACCTCTGATTTAAGGCTTTAACACATGTTTTTATGTAAATTTCATGACATGGAGTCGTACGAAATATATACTGAATGTACAACTGTGTCATAAAATGGATGGGAAGTCACGGTTTTTCAATCAGGACATGGTGAGTTGAGCTGTTTACACCTATAAAAGGAAGACTTTTACGCATTTGTCCATTTTTATGTGTATTCTCACTAGTATCTGTGCATTTTTTCCTTTTTTTTAAAAACTGTAATATAATTTTGTTTACAACTCAAACTACATGTTTTAGTGTAAGTACAGTACTGTGCAAAAATCCTAGACCACTTCTAATGACCACATATGCATCTGTCAGTCTCTGCATTTAGATCCAATCTGAATATATGTGAAGTATGTACTGCAGGAAATACTAAAGCTTCAGTTGAAAATCAGCTTCTATAAACCAAAGAGATAGTATTAAGGCCCAATCCCAATGCACCCCTTACCCCTACCCCTTCAAATATTCCCCTATGAAAGGAGACAACCCTTTGAGACCTGTTACGTCACCAGCAGTCATCGGTGCCGCTATAAACAGATGCGACAACTTTGTTTCAGAAATAATTCACCATGCCGTCAGCAGCTGTAACCGTCTCTGTACCATGGGCTTTGGGCATCTTTTTACGGCTATCAACCACAAACCACAGAAATACGATCTATAACACATTAAAACAACATTAAACGATCAATCAAATGATTAAGTTGTTTACGAAGAAAATAAGTACATTTGTGTGCTTCTTTCGTCACACTGCTGCACTTTTTTACTGTGTTTATCTCCATCTTGGCAATGATTCGAACAGAATTATGGGAGATTTCTTATACCCCTCCGTTTGCTGCATGGTCCTGAAAAATCTCCGTTTCGAGGGCCCTTAGCCGCTCTCACTCCCACGCATCGAGAATCAGGACACCCCTACCCCTTCACGTGAACACGCAAAACAGAGGGGTAGGGTTAAGGGTAAGGGGTAGGGCCAAGGGGTGAATTGGAATTTGGCCTTAGTGTGACCTCCTTTTGCACTTACCATATATTTAACCCTTCTGTTCAGACAATATGAGATTTATTGCATTAATGTTCTGCTGTTTTACGCCAGGTGTCATTCAACACATTTCTATGTTTCTAATTGTTGGTGCTGCTTCTTGTCATGGGGTTAAAGGTCACACTAAATAATGACTTTAACCTTTACAACACATTTAGCCCAGTTTTTTATGTGTCTTTTAAGGGTGCGCACATATTCCCTGTATTTTCTAGTTGTATGTGAAGAAAAGACAATGAGAAATATGTAGGGGATGCTCAATTCAATCCTGAAAAAACAACAAAGCTAAAGGTGACCTAAGACTTTTTCACAGTCTTATTGCATCTCTAAAGTAAGCTTCCCATTTCTTACTATAATAAATAACAAACAGTGGATGCAGTACAAAGCACAGCATTGGTTATAAAAATGTCTGTTGTGATCTACAGATGAAGTCTGTGGACTAACCGGCACAATGACTTACAGACTGTTATGGCTTTAAAGCTGCACTCTGTACAATCACTGACTATTCTCCCTGAAGCTTAAAAACCCTGATGTAAGCATCCTGTTGAAAACACCTCGGAGGAAGTCTACAAGAGTCGCTTCATAAAATCAGTGTTACAAGCTGAGAGCTGAAAAACATCAGTACTGTGAGAACCTGAAAGAACGTTCACTGCACCCTTTGAGCTGTTAAGTGAGAGGCTGGTGGTGGAGTCGATGGAGGTGTTGTCATCCTACAGAGCTGATTAAGAGGCTCTACAGGCAGCATTACTCACATGGTAGCACAGTTACTGTAGCTACACACACACGACCATTACATAGATACATTTTCTACCTCTGTCAGTCCCTGAGGGTGGATAACATGTCAGGAATCAATGTGTGTTATTAAAAACGATAAACTAAAGCCAGGAGCAGGAGACTCTGAAACATGCCCGGCTATTTTCTACAGCCACTCAGCTATGTATAAAGCATATTTCCCATCTGCCTTTGGAACTAATTATCATCTCAAAAAGAGCAGCGAGACACCTCTCAAGGATGTAAACGCTAAGAGCCTACTCTCAGTCTATTAAATCAGACAATGAGTCTTTCAACATGTGATAGAGACATCTTTTTTAGGCAAGAGGCAGACAAATAAACACAAAAGCTGCTTTCAGTGAGCCAGTCAAAGCCTTCATAATAATAATAATAATAATGTAGTGGGATAGAAACAGGTGAATGAGGCCTTTTTTCTGTATAATACTGAATGTGAGTGTGAGCAGGAGGATGATTTAATTGTTCAGTGCGCGCCGTTCAGATCTGTAACGACACACTCTTTTCAGTGGCATCAAACATTCGGGACTGTAGCCCTGATGACTTTTTCTCAACCCTGAATAATTTCTCCATTTTGAGGGCTTTGTGCTGCATAGCTGAATGTTAATAAGAATACAGCAGTGTTGCAATTTTGCGTCGTCAGTGAACAGAGCATTGTCTTTTAGGGCATTCAGAGAAGGTTGAAGCCAGAACTCGACCAATGGTGGATTTTTAAAGGTAGCATCGATTGATTTATTGGTCGATATCATCCCTGGCATTAGGCTTGTTAGATATATACCAATTTTGAGGACATTTTTAACCTTTATTATAGCAAATCTTAATCTTACCTATGGCCTGTGTATATCCTTATTTGCGGTACATACTTTTCATCTGAAGTATCGAGTTTGCTTTTGTATATTTCAGTAGTTTTAGTAGTACTCTGGTAGCATATGTATATTAATATTTTATTCAGTAGCTTTTTGCACATACCTACATTTTTTAGTATTTTGTGTGATATTTTTAGTCTTTTTTTGCACGTGTTTTTGCTGCTAACCTGATTTTCATTGCTCCTGACAGCAACAATAAAGATCTATTCTATTCTATTCTATTCTATTCTATTCTATTCTATTCTATTCTATTCTACTCTATTCTATTCTATTCTATTCAAACTGAAGGGAGAAAGAGGGGATGATGTGCAACGGAGGACCATGGCTAGGGATCAAACCCAAATTGCTGCAGCAAGACTTCAGTTTGAATTGTATGTCCTCTATTTTTGGCTTCAATAAACAAATCTGAATCACTGACCATCAAAGTTAAAAAATAATCTCAATATGAAGCCAGGATAAATCCAGGTGGAGAGATTTTAATCTTCTGAACAGCTATTTTTCCTCAAAGTCAGTATTTCCAGTTGCCGTCTGTCACTATCACTGCCAACGTCTGCCACTGCCAGCAATTTATACAACTTCTATCAGCAGTTACTAAGTCTGTCTGTAGTTAATATTGGTGTGGGCGATCTGATGATCTTATAATGTATATCTCATTACCATCTCTCAATGCAAAGTGCATTCAAAAATGTGTATCTTTGCTACATCAACAATCCAGTACAACGTAAAAAGCTAAATATATGTCTTGCACTCTTGCTCAGCCTCTAACAATTCACAACAGGGTATCTGCAGGTGTGATAAAGCCAACTTTATGACTTTTTAAGAACATTTTCAAGGCAATTTGGTCAAATTTAAGACCTGAAATGGATGTAAACTGGAGAATATTGAGGGTGTTTGATGTGGTGGGCATCCTGATGTTGCTACAGCTTTAACTTGACCAGCAAACATACAGTGTATTTTCATTTATTTATATATTTTTATTTATTTAGGATAAACCCTCGTGTTCCATCCAGTTTTCAAGCACGGCCAACTTACACCACAAAAGAAAAAAACAAATAGGGGGACAAACTGAAGGACAAGACAAACACAAATCGTACAAGTAAACCATATGTAAGTATATCATCATTATTGACACTGGAAAGCTACAGCAACAAGAGTTTGAGATGTTCACCAACTACATGCACCTTTAAGCCTAAGTAAAGAATACTGATCAGTTCATAAATAACAAATAGCACTTCATCTTAAAGCAAGAAGAAGCAGCATGTTTACATACACCGATCCATGAAATTGATCTAATATCAACAGGGAAGTTATTCCAGGCTGCTGGGGCTTTCAACTCAAAAGTGCTTTTGCTAATGGTATCTCAATTCGAAAACCAGAAAAATAGAGATGTGCAGAATGTCTAACCTCATAAAGGAACGAGGCTTACAGCAAGGGTATATCCCCGAAATAATTTTGCAGAGGAAATGATTAGCATGATTAGCAGAGGATTTGGGGTATTTCACCAAAATCCCTCCAATCCTCTGCTATATATAAATCTATCCATGATAATTGTTAGACAATCGATATGAACTCAATTTGAGCTACATCGACCTGATAGTGGCAGAATAATGGTCAGAGAACCAATTTTTCCCCACAAAACTCCACCTAGTGAATGAAAATGACACCATATGAACTCTGGATGGTAGCGAGAAAATGGACATTTGTAAAATGATCAATATAAACCAAATTTGATCTCAATCAGCTTATTATTGTTTGATTTATCTCCAAAAAACTGATTTTCAACTGAAGCGCCCCCATTTGGATGACTTATTATACTCATAGAGAAGCTGAAATCGATAGGGTTCTTCCACTAGGGATCCCCTAAGTTGGTTATCAAGGGAGAAGAAATCCAACCAAATCTGTCCTAGTTATCGCATTCACATAAAGGAGATTCGGTGGTGGATCCAGCGGTGGATCTGGCAGCGGCGTTTGAGGTAAAACCATTATATCCCCAAAACTCACAATAATAATGGGATATTTATATATACATATTGAGAGAAAGAGTAAAGATAGGCCAGTTAAGCACTATCATAAACATGAATATAAAAACAGTTCAGTGGAATCTACTGAGAAATGTAAATCTCATAGTGCTTTTTATCCAGAAAAAAGCAGCTCCACTGTCTATGGGTCAGTCTTGACAGGTCCAATATGTCGGTGACATTGATGTATCACAGCAACAGGCTGAAGTGTATGTGTACTGTATATATGTCCATGTCTAGACCTGTTTGTATCTTTGCCTTAGCAGCATCCAATATGATGGTGACTGGTTTAAAGCAATGATTTCTAAACAATTTCAAGATACATTATGTGTCACCTCACATCAAAATGTATATTAATAAATCATGTGCTGAAATAATGTCTACTCTTTTTTTTTTTTTTCGGGACACTGGAACATCAATCACAGCAAGACAACAATCACTTTTAAAACTGACAAGCAATGATGGCTCGGCAGCAACACACCATCACCAATGAACTGACATATTAAACAATACAACACGTAATGTACACAGGAACACAACTGTCTGATTTCTGTCAAAACACTGTCTGTGAAAGTCTGTGCTTTGTGTCGTTTTCTTGTTCCTTTTATTTTTTGTTGTGTTAAATCATGGTAAGATGAACATTTAAACTCTTCCATTCATTGATTTGAATAAGTAAAACTATTTCACATATAATATTATTGTCATGATACGTGACCACGCATCACTCAGAGGTGTAGATAATGAAAAGGGCTCTCTGAAACATTTTGGGAAAGGCAGCTTTTAAGAGTTTTCCACTTTTCCTGAATAACATGTAATTATTTTGTGCTTATTTACACGAATATGTCAAAACAGTCAAAAAGTTAAGAGTGGAATGCTTGACACCGCATTGAAATCAGAAAATGGATAATGAGATTGCAGCAGCAGCAGCAAACACTGCTCTATACAAAATTACCTTCATTAAAAAAACATAGGGTAGATACAAATAGAGGTAAAAGTTAATGAATACAATGGCAGATAGCAAATGGAGGTTACAATTAATTGCAGATATTCTGACGGGTGGTACTATTTCACTAATGAACCATTAAAAAGCAGTGATGAAAAATGTTGTGTTGCCATTTACGGTTATACTAAGTGTACAATGGTTAGAATGATTTGAGAAATGTACACACTGTATAAGTACACAACAATGTACTGCATGTAAGTGCACAAATGGAAGCTCTTTATTTGAGATAAAGTGAGTGTGAAGAAAGGTCTGGCTGTGAGACACTAAAATTTCATTACATTTCCATTATATTATTAGGTATGAGGGTTTTCCATCATGTAGTAGTAATAATGATATTAGGTATCTATTTCTGTGCTTAGGAGTGGGTGATTCGGCAAAATATCATATCACAATTTCTAAAAAATTAAATTCCGATCTCTATTTTATCACAATTCTTTACATTGATCTTTGAGGCTAATTTGCAAGTTTCTTAACAGTGCAACCAAACAATTTCCCTATGTAAAACACAGCCCTAAAAGAAAAAAATAAAACAGACAATTTAGCACAAAGGACCTTAAAAAATTTAAATAGTTTGTGTAATTTTGCCAACATGTGCCAAGAACATAAACATACAAAGAACAAACATCCTGCCCCCTAAAATTAAAGTTTTTGAAGGTTGGGAAAAGGAAAATGAGCTGCACAACAGAGGGAGACTCAAGTCATAAGTTTCACTTTTACCTTCTATAGTCGTAGGGTGTGTGCATACTCATTGTGGGGTGCGTCCGGCATGGAGCGCACCCCATTATAAACCCCTCTGATTCCACGATTTCTCTGCTTTGTCGGATCGTGGATACGTTCTAATCCCTCACGATCTAATATCGTCATATCGCACATCCCTATCTGTGCTCATCTTGGTTTAAGTGACTGGAATATAAGATTAAATGGTAGACTTAACCCTTCCTTTCCCTTCCAAATTGCAGTCGTCTCTGAAACAGGCTGTATACAGAAAAAGCAGGTTTTTGGAAGTTCTGTGAGGGATGAGAATCAGCTCTTGATGGTTAACTGTCCAGCCAACACCCCTGGCTCTTTTTCCAGGAATGACCAGTGACAGCTAAGTTAAATAAGTTACACTCCATTAGAATTACACTCTTAATTTCTGCAGCTTTAAAGCAATAAATGGCCATCCATCAGCAACAGCAATAGGTTCCACACAGAAGTGCCTGAGGCTGGGGCTGAGAATGGATGCTAACTGCATTTAAACCAAATGTACTCTTGCTGCAGTCTAATGTTCTCTTCACCAGCCAATAATCTACCTTGTATTTACAGCCAGACGTCAGAGAGTCTAAAGCTGAGGAAGCGATGCTGCTACATTAATACACTGCCCTTTGTTTTTTGGACCGTGCACAGTAAACCAGGTCAAACAGGACGTAAAGGTTAAACGACTGAACAGTGATTTAACACTGAATGTTATTTTCTATCATGCGGAGGGAACAAAGGTGAAAAGCACCTGCAAATTCTTCACAGTGACAAAAATAAAACAGCATTAATAGGATGTGTGTGTAAATGTAAGATCTCATCAAATGTGCAAGCAACATCCTGACTAAATAATTGAAAATGTGTGATGTCTCTATTTTTAATAAGCGGTTGTGTTAAGAGCTGCCAGAAAGAGGGGGTGATTATTAAAAATGCATGCCATATCACATTTAATACAGACACTCTACTACACATAGGATTCATTTAAAGCAAAGCCAATGTCATGACCCTCATTTCTCACATGAAAAAGACCATTAAGGACCCAAACCACCCCCTGCATTTGAATGCTTTGCAAGGCAGGAAATGAGATGAATGAAGAACTATTGTATGTCAGGTGACTGTCAGGTGTTGCAGCCTTTGTTATTCACGCACTGATGGCCATGCACTCACCTTTCTTACATAATAGGGCTGTTGTAGTGTACATCAAACACATATGAAAAAGAGGATGACATGCATTAACTCATTCATAAAGAGAACAGTGAAGGATTGCTTGGTGGGAAGGGTGATTTTTTTAAGCAGAAGCACAAAATTAAATAGATATTTTAAAACCAAAGAGGGTTTTGAATGACTACAATTATTGGGGAAATAAAGTACAGGTAAAATAAATTTTTTAAAAAATGGACGGGTGCAGGAATTACTGTACTTTAAATATGAGAAAATTAAGAGTGTACTTACATCCTGAAAAATAGAAATGCCTTGGTTTTGGTTCTGGTCAAGCTGCTGCTGTTTCCTTAAGTGTTCGTGCTTGGCAGATTGAAGACACATGGTGATCAGCTCTGTACAGGCCAACATTGTGCCGCTTTCGATGCGATTTTTGCCGTCTCTGGAAAAGATTTCCTTCCCCCTCTGTGTGTGTTTTCTGGAGAGATTGTCCTTGTCGGGGTGGATGGAGGAGCTGGTGGTGGCGGCGATGGAGGAGGAGGAGGAGGATGCTGGTCCTGTGTGCGCTCCTGTCAGGATGAGATGGACCTAGCCTGCTGCCCTCTGCCTGCCGCTCGCTGCCAGCACGTCGACGAGAGCACGAAAACTCCGCCTCCACACCAACAGCAGCTATTCATAAAACCCCGAGCCATGCACCATCTGCCGGTGAGACCACACGCACTGTCGGATGGACAGTTAATTAAAGGGAGCCTGAGAGGGTTTTCATAGAGCAGGGTGAACAAAAGGAAACAATAAGCAACATCTACCACTAGAGACATTATTTCAAGATTGAGCCAGGTGCAGGGAGTCCAGTTATATTCCAAACCAATGTTTAAGTTAGTTTATGTGACTGTAATTTGGGCTTTTATGGTATTTCAGTGTGTCCCAAAAGAAGCTAATGCGGAAGTAGTTAGCTTAAAGTGTAATACCGCTAAGTGAATTTACACAGCCTTACACTGAATTTATCGATAATTCCGTAAAAATATATACCAGAATTGTTTCATAGTCCTTCTTGTCTCATTCTTAATTAGTTTTCTGGTTAATTTGTATTAATATTTGTAATCATTCATGAGACCTAACTAATGTTTATGTCTCGTGCCGGGCCTTGACAGCTAAGCTAGCTAGTCTGACGTTTACTTTCTAATGAATAAAACGTATTTTTTCCGGACAGAAAGCTCGATAATAATTATGTTTTATAACTTAAACTAACAAGATAATCAAATGACTGTCACGTGAACACCCGACGAAGCTTGCACATTTTACCAACTTAGCATTAGCTCACCGATGAAAAATAAAAAATTAGCTCACCCATGACCCTTTGCGGCCTGGAGGAGGATGACCTCTGACCTCCTGTCACTTCCGGTCCGACAAAGACGAAATGGCGACGCCCAGAAGATACTTTTTTCATTTGCAAAGTATGCAAACACGTTCAACTTATAAAAAACAATATACAACATGTCTTCATTAAAGAGAGTAACAAATGCAAAAAGAACATTCATTCATTTTCTGAACCCGCTTTATCCTCACTAGGGTCACGGGGGTCGCTTGGAGCCTATCCCAGCTACATAGGGGCGAAGGCGGGGTACACCCTGGACAAGTCGCCTGTTCATCGCAGGGCTAAAGAACAATGTTTACTAAAACAGGAATGGTGATGAAAACGCTGTTTATAGAAAAATTATAATTAAATTAACCCTTTCATGCATACTGGTCACTACAGTGAACAGCTATTCTACAGCTCTTCTCTTGTATATTCATGGATTTTGTTGTTTTTGTTTTTTGCACATATCTTTATTAAAGTTTTAACACATTACATATGTTTTCTGACATGAATTGGTGACATTGCATAGATCTCCCCTGAGCGTAATAGTTGTAGTTTTCACACAATTTATCAGTTTCTTTGCTTCAAAAATTAAACACATGGTGTCCAGCTGAGTGGACATTTTTGCAACTTCATGAAAAAAGCTCATAAGAATTTTTGTAATTGTTATTATTACTATTTTTTTAGTGCATTTTTTTTGTTTACTTTAAAAAATATATATATACATTTATTTTTCATAAGAAAATTTTCAATCACATTGTTTTTTTCATGCCTAAAGAGGAATAAAAACACTCAGGAAAAAAAAATCTTGATTAAGGTTCTCATAATTCGTGCATGAAAGGGTTAAATTAAAAATTATAGAAAATAATTACATATGGCAGTGTATGGATGTATGTTTCTGATTAACTGTCTAAGGCCGTCATAGTCATTTTAGTTGACACTGCAAATTATTATTATTATTACTATATAGTGATTGGATATATGTTTAGATATGTAAAAACTCAAACTACTGTCTTCAACATAGCAGTTCAGATGCCAACAAAAGTTGCTACCATTCCTACATCCTCTACATACCTCTACACACATCACACACATACTGTTATTAATAGAATCCAACAACCTGCACTCATGGTGTTATGACTTCTCTATCGTAAAGGTCAGCAAAACACCACATGTGAAAATTAAGTGTAAATATAATAAAACAAAACTTAGATGAATTTGGTTTGACATAATATATTGAATAACTACATCATTTTGTTGATTAAATTGTAAATCCCACATTATTTTATTTTGCTTTCCCAAGAATGCCATTTGCAGTGTAATGTAAAGAACAGTTCTATAAATTATATTATTCTCTTTCAGTGCTGTAGTCACAACAAAACATCAAACATTTACAGCCATCCACCTCTACAGTAAAACTCCGAGTATTTCAATACAAGTTTGCAATGACATTATTGTGCATCCTAGACAATCCATGTACTTTTGTGTGACAAAAAACAACCAAAATGTCAAAAAATTGTTAAGATTATTTCCAGAAATACAAATATTAATAATAAAAATGTAGCATGGCCAGGTTATTTGTACATGAAAGTGAAAGGATCACAGCATGTCTTTACACTTAAAGTCACAGTATCAACTTTAATCAGCATCTTTTGGACCTCCCATTCACACACACGCTTACAGGGTGGCCCCCAAAACACAGCTCTGAGCGGTGGGAGTGGAGCTGATTATTGCATAGTGTGGTTCACCATCTGACGACTCTTGACACCACTTGACCCTCTGCTTTCTCGCTGTTTTGACGTTCGTCCTCAGTGCAGGTCAACAGGTGAGACGGTTTTATTACTTCTCATATAAACTGTCATCATTATCATACAGGTAACAGGTTATGTGATATACTTTATGTTTATTATTTTATGGTAATTAGTGAGGAAAAGGCCATGTTTTTACAGGAAATAACATGCTCACAGTTACTTAACACTGACATTACATATATTTACAGTAATGCGGCTTTTTGAGAAATGAGCAAAAGTGAAGTTTAATCAAAAACCAACAAAATAATATAAAGATAAAATACACTCTTGACCTACTTGTGGTGTTTAAAGGGTGCTATTGTTTGAGTTGTGATGTGTGATAACATCTCACCACAACAGAAAGCCACATATCCTAAGAATTGCCTTATCACAAAACCGCAGGAGATTGAGGAAGAAGATGCAGCTGACCGCTGTTTGTAAACTAACCTACACACCAGAAAATAAAATCAGAATTATTCCATTTTGTAGTCAGCATCCACTTTGTGTCTCAGTCAGAGGCACTTTTATTACAGCAGCGATGATTATGTGTAATTGTGTATTTGTGTTGCATCGCTGTTGTGTTTTATGGAGTTTAATGTGAGAGCTGATGTAATGAGGTACGTCACAGCTCTACTCCAGCGCCTGCAGAGGGAAGATAAGCAGCAGAAACCTGCCGCGCCCTAAAGGAGGCACCAGGAATGAACCACCGGGCTGATCTGCTTATATCTCCCTCTGAGCATTTTTTTTTATAATATAAGCAAATATAAGGTTGCTTAAGCGCAAGGTTTTAAAATTCACTGTCAAGTTTAAGTCATCTGTATTTCACACTAACAGGAAGGGTTTCAGTTTTTTTATTTAGGTAAATTGTGATATAAAAATGAGATACTTCGGTCAAAATAATTAATAACTAAAGACAGATAACTGTTATGATCCATTTTTTGTTATTTTTTCATTAATGTATCTAAATAAAAAAGAACATTATGGCCAAGTATATGCATGAGGCCCTATCTGAAGATCAACTCCAGTTTATGTAAATGTAAAAAAGACAACTTTATTATCATACAACTCCTTCTACTCCTTCAGTAAAACACTTTTTGTTGCTTGTTATAATCAATACATAGCTTTACTAGCCTCTATTTTCAGTTTATTTGAAAGTGTTTTAACCCTTAAAGACTTTAAAAAATTTTTTGAGTTGTAAATGAATTTTTCTTTACATTTAAGTGATTTGTCCCCATTTATTATAATATTATCCTCTGCATTTCCCAGTGAAAACAGGTATATTCGTGTATTTAAATTACTGGTCACGTACTTGTGTATAAAAGCTCAGAGTAAGTTTAAAGGTTATATCAAAGCAGAGAAAATGGAAGAAAAAAGGGACTCTTTCAATAAAATATATCAAGAACTAGTGTATAGCATTGATTTTTTTTTTTTTTTAATTATTACAATTGTTTTAATGTTCCACCCCTAGATTTCTGTAATACTTGTCATGTTCTGACAATAAATAATCAGTTTAAACTACAAGTAACAATCTGACTTGCCTCCATCTCAAGAAAAAAACTACTGATTTGATCTTTGTTGTCAATTATTGACAAGAACTGACCTGAACAATTTGGTCATTTGTCTTTTATGTTGTGTGTGCAGTGAGATTATATAATTGTGGTGTTCCTAATCTGGTATATACTAAATGGACAAAAGTATTGGGACACATCATGGCTACAGCTCATAAGATGTCCTGTTCAAGATGATTTGAGATATAAACATTGATATTTCCTTGAATAATGGGAGATGTGAAGAAAGTACATGGTTAGTTGTGGTAGAAAATTATTCTTTACAGTCAGAGCACAAAAAATATTTTTGAAATTTCGAGGTACAACATTTAAAATCATAGTCATCAATAATAAAAAACTAAAGAGGCTATAATCAGTGTTGAGAGAAATTAGTAAAAACCATCTCTGTGGTATTTTGGAAGCAAAGATAACAATTTAAACCAAACTAATCAATGTAATGCAATGATGTTTATCCCTATATAAAACTGTATTATGACGTTAGAAAAGAAACACCTGAACTCAACATGTCCCAATACTTTTGTCCATATACTGTACTTTAACAGTCCCAATCCAATGAGATATTCTGCAGATTGATGTAATTTGTTTTTACTTTTTTCTGTTTCCATCCCAGAGTAGGAACAGCTCCATACGATGGCTGCCTTCCTCCACCACTGCCCCTTCCTCAAATCAGTCCCCAAACCAGCTCTGAGGAGAACTGGAGCCTCTCTGCTGTCTCTGGCCGACCAGTGTCCCATCATCACTCGTCAGATCAGCGTCGGTGGACTTTCCTCTCTGGAGTGCAAGCAGAACATCTGTCTCACACCAGAGAAGTTGAGCCCACGGCGCACCATGGTGGAACAGAGGAGGCTGTTCGCTCAGACGGCGGCTCATGTGGCCGTGTCTGAATCCAAGGCCTGCCCGTTCGTCAGCTCTCAGATCGGGCTGGTCCAAGCCAGTCCTGAGGTGCAGGAGGACGTCCAGGAAGGTGAACAGTCAGCCTTGAATCTAGGACTAAACAAACACAACATAGTAATTTACAGTTTTATTCTATGTTGTAGTTATATTCTGTTTATAGCAGTGGTTCCCAACCTTTTTTGGGTCGTGACCCCATTTTAACATCACAAATTTCTGGAGACCCCAGACATTCAAAACTGAGACTTTTTTTTTTTTTTCGCTAAAATTAATTTGTTTTTGATCATGTGATAGTTTGCTATACTATGTTGCAAATAAACATTAATTTTAGACGACATTTAGTCTATATAATGTATATTATTTTGGACAGAGGCAGAAAAGCCAGGTGTAGATTACTGCACAAAGGGAGAATTGGATTTTTCTTGGTCAGGATATGTACAGTCAGTCCAGCTTGGATTTACAAGGCTGACAATTAATACTGAACAAACAAGAAGTCAAACTATGAATTATGAAAGAGCTGCAGCATCTGAAACCGACCACAATGAACATTTGACAGATAAACAGAACCACAGTGCTGCAGTTTCAGCTTCAGTTTGTCATGTCTTTTATGGATTGTGATCGTCTCTCTAAACTCACCATATATTTTTTATTAGTATGTTTTTTCAAAATTTTTCACAATTACTATAAATTTCAGGCGACCCCATTTGAAAAACACTGGTTTATAGTTATATTCTATTTTTTTTTTTTTTTTTTTCAGTTTGGTGTATTTTTCTATTATGTTCATTTTTCACCATGGGGCCTTAGAGTTTTATGATTTCAATTTTCTGTATGCAACGTACATATGACAAAACTGATCATAAAGCTGACTTTGACTTTTTGAGTTTTGAGGGTCTCACAGGTGTGTCCTCTTTGTTTTACAGGTATGATGACGTCTCTGTTAAAGAATCTAAAGGAGTCGATTCTGCCAACACCAGCTCAAGCCAACACTGTCACTCATCTGCTCAAAGACAACATGGGTGAGTTAAAGGCCGGTTAACAGATGGTGTCAACACGCTAACATGTTAACAACCACTGGATCATTAATCAAAGGCAGGCACACAATAGTATAAGACCTCCAAGGAATTATGTACAAACTGCAAGTTTATCACTGTGTGTCTGGTTGTTAAAGTCAGCTGGTTAATGGGTTGGTTAGTTTGCTGCTTAGGTTACATAGTTAGGATGGTTGTATAGTTAGTTAGTTATTTAGTTGGCTGAAAATGACAAATATGACACATCCACTTTTTCTTGCAATGAAAAATGTAGCCAGTAAAATGGCAGGAAAAACAAGATTTGTTTATTTATTATTTTTTGTGAGCATAAGATAAGATAAGATAAGATAAGATAAACTTATTGATCCCACTATGGGGAAATTTCTCAGTTGACAGCAGCAAAATACAAAAATAAAATTAAGGAAAGACAGGAAAGAGAAAAATATATACTTGTGAAACATAAAACATAGAGAGAAAAAGAAGTATTTATATAAATTTAGGTTTAAATTTAAATATTCTATTCATATTTACAATATATTTACACATAATCTAAAATCCTTAGGCCTGACATTTACAGTTAGAACTGACAAACATGCACAAAAAGATAGAAGCAGCTAGTTTTTGCAATTTTCCTTCATACACTATAATATCCTCCTGAGACCCAGGAAAGTGAAAATTTTAACTTGTGGTTTTTTTTTTTTTTTTTTTACATTAAATTGTCATCTTGATTAGAAACTGCATGATGCAACAGTTTTTTCAGATACAATTTTAAAATTGTTGTTATTTATTTATTTATTTTTTAATGGAATATCCTTTGCAATGGACAGCATTTATTTTTTTAGTAAAACTGTTAAACTTTTGTTCCCTACAGAGGACAAATATGCATTGCAGGGTCTCAGGAGGATAAGATAAGATAAGATAAGATAAGATAAGATAAGATAAGATAAGATAAGATAAGATAAGATAAGATAAGATAAGATAAGATAAGATAAGATAGACTTATTTATCTGACTATGGAGAAATTTCTCAGTTGACAGCAGCAAAATAAGAAAATAAAGTTCAGAAAAGACAGAAAAGAAAAATATACACTGTGAAACATAAAACATAAAGAGAAAAAGAAGTATTTATATACATTTAGGCTTAAATTTAAATATTCTATACATATTTATAATATATTTGCACATAAACCATCTAAAATCCTTAGGCCTGACATTTACAGTTAGAATTGACAAAAATGCACAAAAAGATAGAAGCAGCTAGTTTTTGCAATTTTCCTTCATACACTATAATATGGAGTTTGAGTGTTCACTGGCGCACGTTGAAAATACTCCACTTCAAGTAAATGTTCCGCATTTTAACACTTACTTAAGTACAACTATATAGGTATTATTAACAAAATGTACCTTAAGTATTAAAACATACAAAAACATTCAGAATCAGCACATTTGGAAATACGTGGTTCACACTGGACAGAAAAAAACATTGTAATCTGACATGTAACTAAAGCAGTACAGTAAAATGTGTAATATTTGACTCTGAGTTGTAGAAGGAAAAAAAAGATGCATAAAATGTCAAGAACAGGTAACTCAGATTTGTGCTGAAATCCATACTCGAGTAAATGACCTTAGTTATGTTTCAGTACAGTCAAATAAACTGAAACAGTAGGTTTGATACAGTAATGTACGATGATAAATGGATGTTGTTTTGTAACTTTTTTATAATTTTCTCTGTATTTCCGCCGCTGCAGTTGGCCCCAGTTATGACTACGACCGCTACTTTATTGAGAAGATCTCTGAGAAGAAAAAGGACCACACATACAGAGTGTTTAAGACGGTGAACCGCAGCGCTCAGGCCTTTCCGTTCGCTGAGGATTTCTCCAGCGCTGATCGTGACAGTTCCCAGGTCTCCGTCTGGTGCAGCAACGACTACCTGGGGATGAGTCGCCACCCGCGGGTTCTGAACGCCATCAGGTAAAAATTACAAAGGAGACGTGGTTTTATACCTGTTTGGATAAGTCAAAGTCTTATCCAGTTGTTTAATTGAAGGCACTTTTTTACAACTTTTATTTTTACTTTTTTTTCCCAATTTTACATTTTTTTCTTTGTTGTTTTTTGTTTTTTTGATATTCGAAATAAAAATTAAAAAAATGAAAGGAAGGAAATTAAGGCATGTTTTTATAGAGGAAAATGTGACAGATACTCATTATAAAATTATTAGAACACAACGGTTACTAAGTTACTACAGCAGGTAGCCTAATAATTAAACTTTATCAAATATTTTGTCATACCTGTCAGTAGGATTCTTATTTTTAAAGACTCAACTGTTTAAGAAGTTCAAGAGGACGTCAAGTCAGCTATTTATACGTTTATATTTATATTTAGACTGTTTAGACTGTATTTAGTTATTGGTTTAAGCTCCTGTGGTGCCTAAAATTGATGCATTAGAGTTCACTTTAAACAGGGTTCCTACAAATTTCTACAAGTTAAATGTAAGACTTTTTAAGACCTTTTTAAGACTATTTGGAACAGAATTTACTGCCCATTTCACAGCCTATTCCTTTGACCATACAAAGTCAGCTTTTTTAGGCGATGCCCACGTGACTAACGGTTGCACATGTGTTGGGCTGAATGTTATCATTTCTCACTGGGGATTGCAAAATTAGAGATAATTGGTTCCTAATTTCAATATACATCTGTACATCCATTCAATCTGTTGCATAAACAGAGGAAATCCATGTTTTTTTATGATTATAGAAGTATTGCATCCAAATCTAACATTATCTACCATCTGGTATGTTGTGAGACAAGACTGTCTTTAAGTGGTGGAAACTGAGTAGTAGGCTATTATAAACATCGCTATGCAGTGTTGTTATAAGGTTTTTCAGTTTCTATTCCCTATTTTAAAACATTTATTATAGAAGAAACCTTAACTAATCAAATGTAAAATGTAGAGATAGGTGATAAGTGTTTGTCAAAATGGGATTGCAGTATCATTTATGCCATTAATGATGACAAACTACAGACATTATTTTTACATATTTACTCAATATGAATACAAAGTCACGGAAAAAATTATTAGACCATCAAGAGTCATCAAAGACAATGGTTATTGCAATCAAGTACTAACTCCTGTGTGTATCATGTGACTAAAACAAACAGAAAAGAAAACATGGAATGCCTAAAAACACTGTTTTTGTCAGTACAATGCCATAGATATTGATGTAAGAACTGAAGTGATTTTAGTTATTATCAAAAAAACCATGAAAAATGGATAGATATCAGCTCTGAAATTAAACTACTATGAGCTATTTTTGTTGTTATCATTATATTTGTCCAAACAAATGTCCTTTTAGTCGTACCAGGCATGAAAATGAACAAGAAATTGAAGAAAACAAGGGTGGTCTAATAATTTTTTCCGCGACTGTATGCTCAACTTGTATTGTGCAAAAATGTAACCTCAGTATTTTTAGCACCAGGGTCTTCATATTATACTTTTAACGTCACTACATTTGTCTGACAGCTTTAGTTATGCTCCAGATTAAAGTTTTTCATCCACTTTCCCCCTCAACTCCCAAAATACTGCACTTTCATAGATATTGCCCCACTTTTTTTTTCTTTTTTGCCTTGTTAAAATATACATAACAGCAGTTTAGAGATTAAGAAAGCATAACCTTGGCATAGCAGCTAAAATATATGCACAATTATATAAAAACTTTATATGAATTATTACATTATGAAACACAGATTAGAGTTATTGTATTAAATGAATATTATAGCTGTAATATTCAGTCTCTGCAATGATAATCTAACTGAGATAAAGACAGAGAAGAACGTAATATAAACAGGTAATGATCATTTCTTATTGTGGTTTGGCATTTTTAATTATTTTTTACAGCAATATATTGGGAGTAGGGTGTTTTTTTTCATGTTGTATATACTGTATATGTATGTATATGTATATAGATGTATATATCTGTGTATGAATATGTATGGACATATATGTTATTGTATTATGTGTTTATGTAAATCATAATATATTTGTTCATAATAATATAAAGCCAGAAACCAAATTATTTAATAATAAGTATCAGGCATATTATTACTGTTATTAATTATATAAGGAGAAGGGGTGGGAGTTTATAAATTATGCTTCTTCTCACTCCTTTTCGAATATGTGTTATATGTCTTATGTTTGTGTTTTGTTGTATTTATTTTCTTCTGTTACGACATTCATATTCGAAATAAATACATCAGTCAGTCATTAAGGAGGATGCAGCCCTGAATATATATTTACGGCTTGAACATTTAGCTGCACATAGTCTTCATCATATAGATGTTTCCCTGATGACATGACCCAAATATCTTACTTTGTTCACCACATTTTGCTGTTTCCATTGGATTCAGTATGTAGGTCAGATGTTTTATCGTTGGCTCTGATGTTTAATGTTCAATTCTAGCGTTTTATCTTTTGCTCTTATTTCCTCAGCTATGCCCTGGAGAGGCACGGCGCAGGAGCAGGAGGGACCAGGAACATCTCCGGTACCAGTAATTTCCATGTGATGCTGGAGAAAGAACTGGCTCAGCTTCATCAGAAAGATGCAGCTCTGGTTTTCTCCTCCTGCTTTGTGGCAAATGACTCCACTCTCTTCACTCTGGCTAAGATGCTCCCAGGTGCGTGCTGAAAAAAGTCTAGTGCGGGTGTATGGATCACAAGTCCAATCATTTTTAGCTCAAAATAATAGGCCATGAGCTACTGTGATGGCGCTGTGTTCGTTGTCATTTTCGTTGTTGTCCTCATCTTCATTAGCAATTTCTTCATCATCTTCTCTGAAAAAACTACTGGTCAGATTCATTTCAAATTTTATATGTAGCTTCCTTGGGACAATGTCTACAAAGGTTGTTCACAGTTTTGAGAAATTTAGATTTTTTAATTTTTTATGATTTTTTTTTTTTTTATATAAAAAATGTACCTTTACTTATAATGGTCCATATTTTACATATACATATACATATATTTATATGTCTTATAAACATTCAAAATTATTCCACAGACAAATAAATGCTATAGAGCACAGGTGTCAAACATGCGGCCCGGGGAACAAATCCGGCCCGCCAAAGGGTCCAGTCCGGCCCGTGGGATGAATTTGTGAAATGCAAAAATTACACTAAGGTATTAACAATCCTCTCAGTTCAGGTTCCACATTCAGACCAATTCAATCTCAAGTGGGCAGGACCAGTAAAATACTATCAAAATAACATATAAATAATGACAACCCCAAATTTTTCACATTGTAAATGTAAATATTTTCATGTATATACACTAAAACAAAAAAAAGTGAATAATCTGAATAAATACGAACAACCTGAAATGTCCTAAGAGAAGTAAGTACAATTTTAACAATATTCGGCCTGTTACTAAATGTTTTGTGTATTTGTAGATCCACTGTGATCTATAAGTTATAATGTACATGTAAATGATAAACTGAGGCATAATATTGTTAAAATTACACTTATTTTTTTCAGTTTGTTCATGTTATTCACATCTTTTGAAAGGATATTTTGTAGGTGTAAACCTTTTCAGAATGTAAATTTACTTTTTCCGCTGTAAAACATAGAGAAAAGTTTGGAGTTGACATTATTTATATATTATTATGTTATTATTTTACTGGTTTGGCCCACTGCTGATCAAATTTGGCTGAATGTGGCCCCTGAACTAAAATGAGTTTGACACCCCTGCTGTAGAATAATAATAATAATAAAAAACCCTGCATGTATCGTTGGATTTCTGTCGAAGGGAATTTGACCTGATGGAGGTTTGAAGTGTTTATAAGAATAATAGCAAACACAATATAAATATGGAGGAAAGATGGATGGGAGACAATAATGAAACTGATTTTATGATGAAATATTCTGGATTAAAAATGCTCCATATCCTCCTGGGATCCAAGAAAGTACAGGTTTTGGTTTTTTTTACATTAAATAATTGGCTTAATTGGAAATAGTAACATCCAACAGCTTTTTCTGATGCTTTTATGTCCTTTTCAGTGTCTCCTACAGAGGACAAAATCTACTACTGGGTCTCAAGAGGACATTGGACACAAACACTTACTATCATAAATATACATTATGGCATTTTGATGGCTTATACAACAGAAATGGATCCAGATATTAATATAGTTATAGTTACTTTTGAGCACTGACAGAAAGTTGTATATGGACTTTCATTTGGTACCATGACCTTTGACCTTGAGTGACTCAAGGTCACCAGTGTCTACATTTCAACAATCTTCTCCAAAATTACTGGTTGGATTCATTTACATTTTTTTTTGTCGCTTCCTTGGGACAATGTCTACAAAGCTTGTTCACAGTTTTAAGAAATTTTGTTTTTGAATTTTTTATGATTTTTTTCATATATAAAAAAATGTACCTTTACTTATAATGGTCCATATTTTGATGGCTTATAAAAGAGAAATGGTTCAGATATTAATATAGTTACTATTGAACACTGATAGGAAGTTGTATACGGACTTTCATTTGGGTATGACCTTTGACCTTGAGTGACCTTGAAGGGTCAAACTCAACGTCACCAATGTCTACATTTCAACAATCTTCTCGAAAATTACTGGTCAGATTCATTTAAAAATTTTTTATGTCACTTCCTTGGGACAATGTCTACAAAGTTGTCCAGTTTTGAGAAATTTAGATATTTAAATTTTTGACGAATTTTTTTAAGTATTAAAAATTTGCCTTTACTTATAATGGTCTATATTTTAATGGCTTATAACATGGACATGGTTACAGGTATCAATATTGTTAGTAATGATCACTGACAGGAAGTCATATATGGACTTTCATTTAATTAGCTGAGTTCTCCTCCAGTGAAAGACCACCCACCTCTATTGGAAGATCGATCTCCTGCAACAAGACCACAGGACTCTAATATAGCGGCAGAACCTGACAACCTCACAAATTCAACTTGTTATTGATGCTTAATAGAACATGCCAGTGAGATACAGGGTCATTGGTCCTATTTTTACCTACATGATATTGTTTTTACTATGAAAAGGGAAGTCATCTTCACTGCTTTATTCATGTGTTTACCATATACAGGGTGCGAGATCTACTCTGATGCAGGGAACCACGCATCAATGATTCAGGGCATCAGGAACAGCGGAGCTAAACGCTTCATTTTTCGCCACAATGACAGTCAACACCTGGAGGAACTGCTGCAGCGCTCAGACCCCAAGACCCCCAAGATAGTGGCATTTGAGACGGTGCACTCCATGGACGGTGAGTAACAGGACATTCTGAGACGTAGTTTTAAGTGTTCAGAGATTAGCATCCAACAAGGCTTTGGTTCGGTTAATTTATGGAAGTGAAGTTTGGTGAAATATCAGACTGGTTTGACCCAGGATATGAACAAAAACTAAGGCTAAAAGTAAAACTAGCAGTGAAAAAATTTACTTTGCTACTGAAATGAAAATAAAAACCTTGAAATAAACCAGAAAACTGAACAAATGCTGTATTGAAGGATGCACCTGAACTGAGAGAGGCTAGGACTGCAGATAAAATCTATTCAGTTTCCTCCGAATGTTAATAATTCATGATAGAGAATAATAACGTTTTGCGTAGGTGAGTTTTTTAAATCATATTTGATGTTGTGCATTCTGTCATCCACCTTATTCAGCTTCAATAAGTCATGGTTTTCCTCCTACTACCTGACTAAAACAAACGAAAATGAATTTATGCTTCAAACTAAAATGAATGCCCTAATAAAACTACATTAAATCCAAAACTAAACCATAAAGACTAAATAATTATAAATGTTAATGAAAATTCCAAAACTATAGCAGCTGGTGTGCATTCATCCGTAATATAACCCACATTATTCGCATTCTTAACAGCTACATTTGGTATAAAATGCTTAAAATCTTGAGATTTAACAAGAATATAAAGGGTTTTTAGAAACACCTTTCATAATGTTCTGCAATCAATGGAAAAAATGTACTTAATGAGTGAAATACTATTAAGTTGATATTGCACGAGTCTTTCACAATAGGTCTGATTGTCTATTATGTGTAAGTAAAGACGAGACCCACCTATTACCCAGAATAATCCAGTCTGTTATTTGCCATTTGTCATTAGTCACAGTGTATAAAATGGTTTTCATCTCTTAGCTCTATCTATCTATCTGTCTGTCTATCTATCTATCTATCTATCTATCTATCTATCTATCTATCTATCTATCTATCTATCTGTCTGTCTGTCTGTCTGTCTGTCTTACGGAATGATCCTCAAATCACCTCTATTTTCAGCGAGCAGTACAATGTGTGTCTCAGTTGTAATTTTCTTCCTCACCTTCCTCACGTATCTGACCTCCTGTTATTTCAGGTGCCATATGTCCTCTGGAGGAGCTGTGTGACGTCGCTCACCGTCACGGAGCGCTGACGTTTGTCGATGAAGTTCACGCCGTGGGTCTTTACGGCGCTCACGGAGCTGGAGTCGGAGAGAGAGACAACGTGATGCACAAGATTGACATAGTTTCTGGGACATTAGGTGGGTTTGTTGTAGAGACAGAGACCTAGGATACAATTTTATTCCCAATCTACCTCAATGCATTTCTTCAAGAGCCTGTGTTGGTCTGAAAAATTCACATTTACTAAACAGTGCAGCTAGATACATTTATAACAGTAATAATTAGAAACTTTAGTTGAAGATTATGGAAACATATTGCTGCAATGCAAGGTCAGAAAAAATTAAAAATAGAGCACTATCACCTTATAACGAGAAAAGTTTCACATTAAACAACCATCAATTTACTATGGAGCATAAATACTGGATAAAGTGAGGATTCATCATTCATTTACACACATGGATTGGACTCCAAGTCCAGACCTGAACCCTATCGAGAATCTTTGAGATGTGAGGGAGAAGAATTTACACTCTTGACTCCCATCATCAATACAAGATCTGGGACATAAAAACTGATGCAACTATGGATGGAAAAAGTGTTGTGACATTTATTATGAAACTATATAACTACTGCGTTGCAAAAATGATGTCACAGTGAATGTGTCCTGTAATCAAAAGCTCCAATAAAATATTGCATTGAGACATTTTTTTTTGGAACTGTTGTGTATTTCAGCATTAATTAGGACAAGCACAAATACATCTAAAAAGATCTTCTGGAACAAATTATATTTGCTCATAAAATATATCAAAATAAAATACAAAATACTGGTTTTAGTAAATATATTTAATTACACTTCCACTCTTTTTTATTTTAAGTTAACTGTCTTTATTTACTCATCAACAGTCAATTAACTCTCTTTAACCAACTCCCTTTAGTATCACAGTCTCTGCATTTTAGCCATCCTAATACACACACAGTACCTAGCTTTAGCATTAGCATTTAGGATTAGTACACATCACACATTAGGAGCAGTGAGCTTGCATCTGACTAGAAACATTCACATCATTTTGGACCAGCATTTTTAATAAACTATTTAAAATTTATAAAGGTTAAAAGTTAACTCTTTTTTATTACCCCTGTAGGGAAATGTATTCTCTGTACTTAGCATTAGCAGTTAGCATTAACATCATAGAAGTGCAAATATGCTATTAATTATTACATCTGCAGCTGCTCATACTGTGCAAGACGGAACAAATAAAATAAATAGTGACGATAGTTGAAATAATAAATTTGAAATGGCAAATGTACAAGAATCCTAACCAAGAGAATCAGTAACTGGTGTTTATCTTCTAAAAAAAAAAAAAAGGCATTTTTAGCTGCAACTGGAGAGTCATGTTTTCTGATGTTTACAACTAAATCTCTTCTTTAGCAGAAAAATTGGATTATTGTTGCTTTTGTGTGTGTTTTCCCTCACCTCTATGAAAACAATGATCAGTACAGTGTGTTTAGATTCAAGATATATTTTACAATTCTTTCTATGTTGTCTTAAAATAGCCACAGAAACACATTTAATGGCACTTTGTTATTTTTTCTGCCCAGCAAAATATATATTACAGAATACATCAAAAGAAATTAAAAGCAGCATATATCTGAAATAGTGTCCATCTCTTGTAAGCTCTGAACACAGAACAGTCTTAAATATGACTTATACATTGTTGATATTTGACATTTCAGATTTAGCTTGTTCGTTTATTTACAAAACTTGCCATTCACATCTACATTATTTAAAGTTAAGCATTGTAATCCGGGATTAGTTTGCGTTTGACGTGTCCTCGACAGGGATTTCTACTTAAAACCTTTGCGTTGTCATAAAGCGACACACGACATGATGGAAGTTTTATCAGTGTGTCCAGAGTTTGAGTGGAGCAGGCGCCCAGCTGATAATACCTCTGCCTTCTCTGATGAGCGCTCACTCCTCTCCGGGCCTCATTTAAACAGGTTCGAGGAAACGTTGAGAGTTTCGACTGCGATGTTGGCAGTGTGACAGTGACAGTTAGTGGAAGTGGCAGCAGATGGGAGTTCAGCCAATACAAAGACAGCCAGTTTGTCTTATGCTGTTTAGTTGCGGTGTTTTTTTTTTTTTTTTTTTTTTTGTTGGAAATGTGTGGTTTTATTGTAAATGGGCACGAAAACTGTAATTTGTAAAGTAAATTCAGCTGTCAGACAAATGTGATCAAGTTAAAAGTATAAGATTTGCCTCTGAAATGTGGTGAGTAGAAGTGTAAGGCTGCACATAATGGAAATATTTAAGCTCATAAAGTTTTCAGCTACTTACATAAAACTCTTGGTCCATCACTGTTTGAAAAGGTTACATGTAGGGTGTCAAAAAACAGAGGGGATGGGGTGGGGTTTTTTGTCGGGGGGGGGGGGGGGCAGTTTTACATCGGGGGGGGGGGGGGGGGGGTGCAGTCATTAACTAACGTAACTAACGCTGGCATGAAACGAAAGTGAAACTACATACTTTTAACATCCACCTCCCAGGTTCTATTCCTCTATTATACAGATCTTACACAAAATTTCACAACTTCTAACCTGTATCCACTGGACGCACAAATGCTGGGCCCCATGAATTTGTCACATTTACCCCCCCTTTACGGCGCCCCGGTGCATGGGGATGTTTGCGAATTCTGAGACTGCCAACAGTTTGGTTCAGGTGAACATTAGTGCCAGTAATGTAGGATATAGGTGGAAGAAAATTGTCACAACCAGCCTGTTATTTACATTGGTTGGTTTTCCCCCCGGATGAAATTCATTGAGCAGAAGTAGGGATGTAAAAACCAGAGGGGGGTTGATTCCCCCCCAACAAGTTGCACCCTGGTTGCATGTAGTACTGATATACAAAATTAATCAACTAATTAATGGGCCGGTGGATTTATGTGACCACTAGAAGGAGTAGTGAGTCACTCTGCTGCTAGTTTTGATACTATAAACAAGTACGTTTTGCTCTTAATGCATCTCCTGTAACAATTTCAGTTTATGATTATAGCATCCGTCATGTACCAGAACAGAAAAGAACACAGTTAGGACCAAAACCACCAACAAATCAACACCATATATCCACAGACTGTGTCACACACTGAATAAAGTATAAAGCTCATTGTTCATAAACATTTGTATTATGGTATCAAGTTTTCTTCTTCAAACGTAAACTCATAGACACTTATTTAGACAGCCAGTCAAAATAACACTGTCTTATAATCTTCATGTGCTGCATCAGCTGATAGTTTACATTATAGCTCTGTATTTAGACTGAAAACAGCCACAGTAAAACCACAAATAACCTCCAGTTTCTGTTTGGTTTATGGTGTCGACAGCTGAACAAAAGATCTGTTTGGAATCGAACAAACAAGGTCAGAACTGTCACAGTTTAGTCTGAACCATGGATCAACAACAGCAACTTAGCAAAGATAACAACATCCCATAATGACTTTTATACCTTCATAAGCCTCATAATCAAACTCACCCGTGTAGAAGAAACACTGACATATCAGCATCAAACTCTTTTAATTCCTCTTTTTTTCACTTCTTTTCTTCAATTCTGACTGTTTCTTTTCAGTTCTCATCCTCAACTCTTGGCATTAGTTTTCATTTCCATCGGAGACTGGTGGAGTGACTCACTACTCCCTCTAGTGGTCACATAAATTCACAGTAATACATTGGTCTGTAGTTGTGAATAAATTCATTTCACATCTCTGTGATACATCTTAACATTACAGCTCTAGTCTAAATATTGTATCGATAGCACTGTACCATTTTGTAATATTATAAAGTAGAAATATTATCCTCATGTTGAAGTTCAGTATATGAATAATATAAAAAACATAATTACTGCAACTGTGTACTGCAGTAGCTATACTTACCTTGTAGTCCTGTCCTAATTTTCGGTCCGTCTGTTTCAGGTAAAGCCTTCGGGTGTGTTGGGGGCTACATCGCCAGCAGCGCCGCCCTGGTGGACAGCGTGCGCTCCTTCGCAGCCGGCTTTATCTTCACCACTGCCCTGCCCCCGATGATCTTAGCCGGAGCTCTGGAGTCCGTCCGGGTCCTGAAGAGTCCGGAGGGTCAGAACCTCCGCAGAGCCCACCAGAGGAACGTCAAACACATGAGGCAGCTGCTGATGGACAAGGGGCTGCCGGTGGTCAACTGCCCCAGCCACATCATCCCCATACGGGTAGGAGTTGATTATATCTACAAGAGTCTGCATGTGGGTGCTTTTATGAAACTGGGTTCATTTTGGTACCTGACATTTTGCCAGCTTTTTAGACCCAATAATAAAAGAGAAATTTAGACGTATTTCCCCCCAGGATGTACCTAATGACCTCAGATAAATGCAAAAAAAATTATACTCTTGCTCTGAGCCATCCCAAAATTAATGAATTTTTAATCAAATATTGGGGCCAAAAATAGGACCAAAATTGGGACATGAAAAGCTACCTAGGTGTCAGTGCATTTGATCTGGAAAACATGGCTGCAAATAGTCTCATATAGTACTGTAAATAATGACACTGTTAAATTTGACGATTCTAGTGGTTTTTCTAATCCAGACATATGGGTTTTTCATGAATCTCAGTCTAATTCCAGGTTTTGTGTGTAACCCATCGTGTCCACTCGTGTTACATGCAGAACCTGCCCATTTCAACACATGCAAATCGCAAGTGATTTTGCAACAGCAGCCATTTTTGTGAAACACTCTGCCTCGCATTATTAGTTCGATTCCCAAAATGTACCTGTGAGAGAATAAAGAGATATTAAAAAAAAAACAGTAGCACGTAATTTTTGTGTCCTTTTTACCGTGCTACATGCAGATTCTTGTATAAAAACGATGTAAAAATAATGTCAAAATGTGTTTCTCTTTTATCTCAGTAAATATTTATTTTTAAAAGAGACCCAAAGTGCTTCCAATCTTGCGTCATAACATTAGTCTACATCTGGTTTGAATTTGTAGACCACATGTGCAGTTTCATAGAAGCACCCATGTACTTCGATATGAGCTTTTGGCACTTGAACGCCTCTTGAATATTTGACTTTGATGCCAATTACTACTACTTTTTACTTCACCGCATTTATGTAACAGCATTCGTTAGTGTACAAATTAAGATTTACTTACACAGAGGAGAATATAATGAGCTTGTAAAATATGTCACTTTTTACTAAAATAAAATAGCAGCAGCTTATATAAGTGCTGAAATGATTAATCAGTTAATTGATTTGCAGAAAATGAATCTGCAGCTGCTACAATTGTTTCAGAAGATTTAGTGCTTCTCTTATTTATTATTTTATTCATTTTAACAAAGGTTATTTTTTAATAACTTTGATATTTTACAGCATTTTTTACGCACCAAAGTAATCAAATAACAGAGACGCAAATCTATACATTTATTCATAGTGAAAATACTTGATTATTAACATTTGTCTTGGGTAAAATTGCAAATGAGCTCTACCTCAGCCACCTACAAATGTAAAATCTTGCTTTTACTTCAAAGTATGAGAAACAATCTAATGAGTTCATATGCAACGGTTGCATGGGGTATTTTTTGTCTAATTTTCATACTTAAACCCCTAAAGACCCAAACAGCCACTGGCGACCAAGAGCATCTACTGATCTGAACTGTTTAATCCCTGTTGATCCACTAATCCTATCAATACATGTCAATAATTGGTGTAAAATACAGTTTGTCATCTTTTCATGGTCATCAGATATGACCCATTTGGATGTTCAGAGGCTCTGTAGCTACCGTGGAAACACCATCATCTTTTACAACATTGATTCACCAGTAAATCCCATGGAGTTGGATCAATGACAGTGGATGGACACACTGGGTTTATGTTCAGTTATTGATATATTTTGCTGAAAAAAATCACTGTTTCTTCAGTTTTCTCTGTTTTGATATTACATTTGAATTAACTCTGAGTTTTCATGACCATCTAAATTAAATGTAGGAAATTAAATATATGAAAATAAACAATTTAAAGTGAAAAATGCAAAATACAAAAGAGAATTTTTATAATAAATGGTGATTTTAAAAAAAATCAATTAAGGCTAAAGAGAGAGAAAAATTCATTTGGGAACTGACACAAAAGTAGGTCTGGGTCTTTATGGGTTAAATGCATTTTCCAAATTACGTTTTCCATATAGATGTTTAAAGTATATTGGAGGACTTTTACAGTATGATATTAGGATGTTAACCAAAGTAAACAATGCAAATATTGGCAGAAATAATGCTTTATGTCACCATATTTTACTTGTTTTTTTAGCTGATTCTCTTTTTTCATGTTCTAATTATATTGTTTTTTAAATTCAATTTTTAATTTGACTTTGCAATGGAGAATTTACATGGTTTTATTATGTCATTTTTCTATATTTCTTTTCTTTTCAGGAAAGAACAATCTATCTGTACATTTATTTTCCTATGTATCTCTCCAGTGCCTTCACTTCTTGTTTTCTTACCCCCCACGCTTTTTTTTTTTTTTTTAGCAGAACAGTAATTTAAAAAAAAAAATCATAATAATAATAATAAAAACAACTGAAACAAAGTGGCTAAACAACAGTGGGAGTCATGTTTTGTTCCTTTTTAGTGTCCATAAAGTCCATCCATGGTGCTATAATTGTTCTTAATGATTATATTGTTGTATTGAATTTCCTTCTGTTGTTTATTTCCAGGTTTCTTGCTGTAATTCCTTCAATTATGTCTTTATTTAGTTTATTGTTTACTGAATGCATTGTTTCATTCAATTCATCGGCTTTTATTGCAAATAAGGCCTTTGTCTCGGTCTATTAAGAAATTAAATAAAAACGTCTTCCGCCACTGCCCCATTATGATCAAAGATGATCCAATCGAATGATATATGATCCATGACGAGCTCCTAGCGGCTCCATCTGGTTCTTTATGACACTAATTCCATCCCAGAGTTGCATTTGATTCACCACAGTCACAGTAAATGATGTGAAAGCTAATTTAATGGTTTCTGGCTCATTTTCAGGTTGGAAATGCCGAGCTGAACACTAAGGTGTGTGACATTCTACTGGAGAGACACAACATCTACGTCCAGGCCATTAACTATCCCACAGTGCCGCGGGGCGAGGAGCTGCTTCGCCTGGCTCCATCTCCTCATCACGACCCCGCCATGATGGAGTACTTTGTGGGTGAGTGAGGGGCGTCTTTACCGAAATAAGGTCAGAGTTGTTCTGGTAAACATCTAATCAGGATAAGTGGGGACGATGGTGGGTTGAAGTTATTTATGTGTGTCCTTATCGACGGTCTTCACATATGGGTCCTTTGGCAGTGGATCGTCACCATCTGCTGCAGAGCAATGAAAACGACAAAGACCTGAGGGTTAATGACACAGTTACTTCAGATGAGTTTACTTTACATTAAGGTAAAGGAAAAAAGAAGACAAAAAAAACAGAAAAAAAAGTTTGGATTTGCAAACATTTTAGTTGGTACATTTCCTAAAATGCAATAAAAGGTAAAACTAACATTTAACTAACATTGAACATTTAACCCATAAAGACCCAGTGCTACTTTTATGGCAGTTCCCAAATAAATTTTTCTGTAGGTTTAACTGTTCTTAAGTGATTTATCACCATTTATTATTATATTATACTCTATATTTTACATTCTTCTCAGTGAAAATCAGGTGTTTTTCTATATTTAATTCACTGATCATGTAGAAGTAAATTAATTCTCAGAGTAAATTCAAAAGTTATGTCAGAAACAGAAAAAAACTAAGAAAAAAGGTCATTTTTGAGAAAAGATACCGATAATTGAATGTAAAAACAAGTGTCTCCAACTACTGTCATTGATCAAACGCCATGGGTTTTACTGGTGAATCAATGCTGTAGATGATGACAGTGTTTCCACGGTAACTACAGAGCCTCTGAACATCCAAATGGGTCATATCTGATGACCATTAAAAGATGACAAACTGTAGTTTACACCAGTTATTTACATAGATTGACAGAATTAGTGGATCAGCAGTTATTAACTGCGGGTTTAAGAAAATGGGGTTTGTACATTTATCTAGTATTTTTCTAATTTCCAGTCAATATTTATCTGTTCATTTTTGTTTTCACTTCACATATTTGAATATTTATGGTTCTTACTGAATCATAACTGTAACTAGAGAAGCACTTGGAAAGCGCAGATCAGTGCCGTGCCCCCCCGCCCCCCGATCACCACCAAAATTTAATCATTTGTTCCTTGTGCCAGTATCAACATTTCCTGAAATTTTCATCCAAATCCGTTCATAACTTTTTGAGTTCTCTTGCACACGGACAGACAGACAGACAGACAAACCAACGCCGGCAAAAACATAACCTCCTTGGCGGAGGTAATAAAGACAAATTATCTATCTATTCCACTAAATAAGCTTAAGTCAGTCATCTTAAATCGTGCACAAAGAAAAAAAAATTACCTTAAAGCTTCCAAAAGTTGTTTATTTGTGTGATTTTAGGGGTAAATGAATGTTCAAAAAGCACTGAACAACTCTGTAATTCAGTTCAGGAGTGAATTTGTTGAATATCTGAAGTGAAGAACAGAAAACATCTGAAACATGGACACACACAAGATCAGATATTACATTTAAACAGTAATAAATATGAAAATGGGAGACTTGTGCGGAAGGAGAGATGATTTGTTTCTGAAGTTCTGTTTTGTTTATTTTGATATCATTTAATTGTACTGTATTAAGTAACACAAAAGTCTAAACAAATAAAGGTCATTAAGGTGCTTAAATAGAGAAACAAAGACCAAATGCTCACTAAATAATGTTTATCTGAGGTGTACATAGAAATTTACATGGTTGCATAAGAAGTGTCACTGACAGTAAAGAAGACACTCTTGTTCCTCTACAAGAATATGATGCAAATCATTGTTTTAGGTTGTTACAGTTTAATGTAGCTCAATAGTATCTGCAATAGGTTAAGACAAAGTTAGATTTATTAATGTAAGAACCTATATTCAAAACCCTCTAGACAAGATTAGATTTCTTTTTAGAGATAAAGATTAATTTTCCAGACATAAAGTTGTTTTACTTTCCTGAAATGTCTAAGATTTAAACAACACATTTCCCAGATTATTTAACTTTTGTAACATTTTTTTCCCTATACGTTTACTGTTAAATGTTTTTCTTACACATCAGAGATTTCCCTAATTTTAAAGTCAAATCTGATTATTTCTTTAGCAAGTTTTGTTTTTAGTTTTTTGTTTACTGACTTTATCTCCTCCAGCTTTTCTCAAATTACAGTATGTGCAAAGATCTGCCAATAATAATGGTTGGAAATAACATGAAAAAATTTATTTCAGTGAAAAAATCTTAACATTTTCTTACCTCACATAGGCGCCTAAATCTTTAGAGGAAGATCCTGGAACCTCGGCACCACCTAAACCTTCTGAAAAGCTGAAAAAACCCTGCACATGTTAAAAATAAATCTGTATTTTGTCCTTTTTCCGTTGACAGAGAAACTGGTGGAGGTGTGGCAGGAGGCCGGTCTCCTGCTCAACAGTCCAGCTTCAGCTTCCTGCACCTTCTGCAACCGCCCACTGCACTTTGACCTCATGAGTGAGTGGGAGAAATCCTACTTCGGCAACATGGAGCCACAATACATCACTGTGTCTGCTTAAAACAAAAGCACAAGTCGCTTCTTAAAAAAGTAAAAACATGTATAAATTCAGTGCTATATTCATTTAAATTACAAGTCAAGCGCATTAATGCTAATATGAACATTAGATGTGTTTACACATTCTTGCATGTCAGTGATATGGAGTAAATAACAGTATTTATGTAGTAAATGTAATCGTGGAAGTTGTTATCAAATAAATAAAATTCCTCCTTGATTTTAAAGCATAAAACCTGCACACTGGGCACTTTCTTAAATCAATCTAAGAGTGAGCATTTGGATTAAATAATTATAATAAATGATGCTATTTAATGTTGTGTTATTTCCTTTATAATACGCTGGATGAGAATCATGTTTAATTTTGCATTAATGATGTTTCTTTGGCTGAAAAGATCTGTCCAGCATTAGTCGTCATATGTGTAAACTGCCAGGGTTAGTGAATTCATCAAATAAAAGATATGAATAATATTATTATTTGTATTAATTTTGCATATACCTCATTATAAAACTTCAACAGTGTTTTTGCTGTTATTAAAAAGATCTTAAAGAATGGAGAAAACACTACAGAAGCTGAAGGTAGATGTTCTCGTAATATTTTTAATGTTATCTCAAAATAAATAATTGAGTTAATTTTACTATCTAGCCATAACTAAGATCATTTTGTGGTGATATGGTCAGTTATTATTCTATTTAGTTTATTGATTTGAACCAAGAGAAGAAAGTTGTAGAAGGAAGCTGTAGTATTGTCAGATTCTGTTTTTTTCCCTCTGATTTCAACTGTAATGTTAAGTTGAAAATCAGACTGAAGAGTGCCACTTATTTAGTCTTCTTACGGTAGCGCTTGAAAACAGAATCTTAACAGTAATCAGGTTTGATCATATGACATGTTATTTTTGAGTTCTCTATTATCTTGGGATCATAAGGAACCAAACATTAAAAGATAAATTATCTAAAATACAAAAAAAGAGAGACAGAACTAGACAAATGAAAAAAAAAAAATTACTTAGGATGTAGAGGTTACAACATTAAAAACATAATTGCCACCGCCGCCATTCTCAGCCTCTGTAAAGCAGTGTTGATAATACTAGTAATTCAGTCTGGAAGACATAAAGGTGATGGTGTTTCCAAAAAATACTTATTATATTAACTTTTAATCTTAAATTTACAAGGTTCAGTGTGTAAGACAAAGTTGCATCTAGCACCAAAGTTACAGATCACAACAGACAGACTAACTCAGGCCTTTTTTGAGGATTTTAACTCTGGTCCAAACTCAGACATTATGAGGGGGGTTCAAAAAGTTAATGGAAAAAGAACATAGCTTTGACATTTGAATCACATGGCCCTCAGTTTTACAGATGGACGCTTGCAGAAGTGCATTGACCTTGATGGAGCATTTGTTGAAAAATAAACATAATAACTTAACCCATAAAGATCCAAACAACCACTGGTGACCAAAAGCATCTACTGATATAAAATGTTTAATAACTTCTGAACCATTAAACCTATCAATATGTTGAAATAATTGGTGTAAAATGCAGTTTGCCATCTTTTCAGGGTCATCAGATATGACCCACTTGGACATTCAGAGGCTCCATAGTTACCATGGAAACACCGTCATCTTCTACAATATTGATTCACCAGTAAAGCCCATAGAGTTGGATCAATGACAGTGGATGAACACACTGGGTTTATGTTCAGTTAATTATATTTTATTGGAAAAAAATCTATTCTTCTTCAGTTTTCTCTGTTTCTGATATAATAACCCTCAACTTTAATCTGAGCTTTTATGAATGTCTACATGATCAGTAAATTAAATATATGAAGATAGCTGATTTTCACTGGACAAATGCAAAATACAGAGGATAATATTAAAATAAATGGTGATAAATCACTTAAGAAAAGTTCAATATAGAGAAAAAAAATACTTTGGAACTGCCAAAAAAGTAGCACTGGGTCTTTATGGGTTAAATTATTTTTTCCAACTGTCCTTTTTCCATGAAGTTATTGACGCTCCCTCATAGATGGTGACGGTCATGTACCTTAACACTGATGCCACCTGTTACTAAACAGAAAGAGGAAGAAAAAGCCCACCCTCTCCATGATGTAAATGACTCAAAAAGAGTTACAATTATTTTTTTCAGGTGATTGTACACTAATGAAAACATAATTGTGAATGCTATATTGAACTTCTAAATGAGATCGCTCTAAATCTTACACACTGAACCTTTAAATCACACATGTTGGTTAACAGGCACTGATATGGCTGCATTCTATGAGTTCTACTGGAATTTCACCACTAGTTGACGATACAGGGACTGGCTACTTCACGCTTGACCTTTGCCCTCAGTCTGCGTAGTTCTGCATTCTCGCCATCTACCACTAGACCACATTCAATCAATGTCCAGGCTTTATTGAGTTGCTGTTCTCCATATTGCTGTAGCGCCCCCCGTAGGAAGCACTCGGCCACACGCAGCCTGCCCAGACCAGCCTCCACACACTGGACGGCCTGGTCTTTATGGAGCTCCAGGGCCCGGGCGAAGTCCTCCAGAGCTGGTCCCTCTCTGGAGCAGTGAACCAGGCTGCGGCCTCGTCGACACAAGTCCTCCGCCTGGACTCGGAGGTCGTCAGAGCAGCTGGGGTCGGAGACGCTGTGTCTGTGGATGACTCTGTCCAGGTCTGCGACAGCCCGGTCATGTAGACCCAGCTGAGACAGGCAGGCAGCCCGTTGACGGAGGTACTGGAGTTTGTGATTCCCCGCTGCTTGGACCGCCACGGTGAGGAGCGCCAGGGCCTGATCCCATTGGCCACCAGAGGACACGGTGCTGGCCTGCTGTGCAGCCGCCTGATCCAAAGTAAAAGATAACATTTCAGTTCATACAGTCGCGGAAAAAATTATTAGACCACCCCTTGTTTTCTTCAATTTCTTGGTCGTTTTAATGCCTGGTACAACTAAAGGTACATTTGTTTGGACAAATATAATGATAGCAACAAAAATAGCTCAAAGTAGTTTAATTTCAGAGCTGATATCTATTCATTTTCCATGGTTTTCTTGATAATAACCAAAATCACTTCAGTTCTTACATTAATATCTATGGCATTGTACTGACAAAAACAGTGCTTTTAGGCATTCCATGTTTTCTTTTCTGTCTGTTTTGTCACATGATACACACAGGAGTTAGTACTTGATTGCATAACCATTGTTTTTGATGACTTTTGAGGGTCTAATAATTTTGATACTGGACTCACTTTTGTGTGTGTATGTGTGTGTATGTGTGTGTGTCTTTTTTACTTGACTGTTTTTATATTCATACTTTTTATTCCTGACTGTTATAAATGATGTGTGTATTTTACTTGAGCACCTAACAGAACATAAAACCAAATTTCGTTGCCCTGTACAATGGTATTTTGCAAGGTCAATAAAGCTTATTCTATTCTATTCTATTCATACAAATCTTACAAACACAGATAGGAAACAAACATAAGATAAACATAATATATAACAGCATAATTTAAAAATGATAAAATGCTCAATGCTGCTTATTTTCCCTGAATTCTATTTATTTATTTATTTTATTTGCACAAAATAAAAACAGCAATAGAAAAAAAACAACAACATTTAAACAAGTAACAAAATTGTGCAGGAGAGGTTAGAAGCCAAAAAGAAGGCTTATATGAATACCTCCCCCGAAAAGAACAATACACAAAAAAAAGAATTAAAAAATACAGTATAACTGAAATAATAAGCTCTATAAGCTCTAGCTCTAGCTTTCTTTCACAGCCAGTCAACAGTTAGAAACCCAGAAAAAAAAATTGAAGGGTTTTGTATGAAGGGTAAACTATTTAAAGTACAGGGTTTGTCTCTATTACTCTGTATCTCTCTGAAAGCAAAATATGTGTACTTTTATCAATTCTGTCATTGAAATGTCAGTATATAAATAATAAAAAGTAATTTGCTGATGGCAGTAAAATAAAATTGTTGCCACACCAGCAGAATTCATTTTGGCAAAGGCGCTCAGACACCCTAAATCTGGGTTTTCTGAGCATTGGCGTACCTGCGCGGTGCGTTTTCGCTGATTGAATGGGATCAGGGCCAGTAAGGAGTCCAGACTGGATGGATCTTTCTCTGTTAGTTTGCTGAGCCTGCGAGCTGCGCTGCGGTAGTTCTGCTGCCAGGCCTCCACCACCCCAACCCGGGCCTGAGCCACCGCATCCCTGGGCTCCTGTCCAAACACCTGGCACAGATGAGCACCTGCTGCCTTAACCTCACCTGGAGCAGATAGAACAACACAGCAATTCAACACAAGCTTAAAAACACAGAACATTCTCACCCAAACCACTGCACAAATAGCATTAAAACAATCGAAAGCAGAGTGAATTATAACTATAATGAACAGAATAAGGGAATTAAAACAGATATAAACTAGGTCTCAGAATGCAGGATTTTACTATATTTACGTAAAAACATCACAATCCAGTCAGACCATCTCCACACGTCAAATTTAAAGCTGATAGTTTATTACTTGTTCATGTGTCAATAGGGTTGGGTCAAATTTCTAACAATGATACTTACGTTTTTATCGCTTTATAACTATTTTTTTCAGTAATGTGGCAATAGAAATTCTCAGTTTCATTTTTCACCTTCAGAGCAATTTACCACAGTTTAGCATTGTCTGTTTTAACTCTGTAGTTTCATGTTTTAACACCCTGCTAATCTATTTACAACTTGAGGTTGTCTGTTACACACTATGAACTACGAACACTATGAAAGCCTGATGATACTTTTATAGCACTGAAATTTGGTATCAAATATCAGGCATCATTCAGTGCTCAATACTATGTAAGCACTTCAGTTGGTTCAGTACTCAGCTCTATATGTTAATCTCCTGTTAACAGTCATTTAAACATATTTATTGATGTTTTATGTATCCATAGGTGTAAATGTAAGAGTGATTGTTTGTCTCTATGTCAGCCCTGCAATGAACTGGCGACATCTCCAGGGTGTACCCCACCTTCGCCCATAAGTAGCTGGGATAGGCTCCAGCGACCCCCGTGACCCTAGTTAGGATAAAGCTGGTTCAGATAATGAATGAATGAATAAATGAATAAATGAATGTTTTATGTATTTGAATTCAGCACATTAGCAAAAACAGTTCTGATGAAGACGAGGTGAGAAACCAAGCATTCCACAGAATGGAAACCATCAGTAGAATCTGACAGTCCAACATAATGAGATGTGTTTTAGCCTAGGAAAAGTCCAGAACTAGGAGATCTAAAGAGTTATAAAGGAAGATCGTTTATTTTGTTCTGTAACATTATAAAGACTGTTTACTAAATTGTTGAAATGCTTTTCCATCCCAATGACTCCATATGTTGCACAATATATTGTTTAACTAAAACCAACAAATGGTAATGTATTTTTTATTCTAAATCATTAAGATATGAAGCACTTCTGCAACGCATCTCAGTGCAAATTGAAGCAGCAAATCCTGGCTCCCATCATACCTTTGGCTAAGAGTATGTCCACGTAAAGCAGATGCCATCTGGGGTCTCTACAGTCAGTCCTCATCAGAGCTCCACCTATGATAAAAGCCTCTCGGAGCTGCTCTTCATGGCAGGGGACAGTGTGACGGGACAGGATGTCTGACAGGTTGCTGCGGCAAAACTGATGCAGCCAATCGCAGACCAGTTTCCGAGCCTTGTCCTTCAGCGACAGGATGTCCTTAGTGACGATGTCAACATTTATTTGAAGTGCTGCCAGAATGTCATGAGTGCATTCCTACATGAAAAAAAAAATTACTTTGAGTGTTACAGTAAATGGACTGTACCATAACCCTTTCAGAGCCATGATGAAACCAAAGTTAAGATGCTGATATGAACTTATATTTGATCAACTATGTATTAATACAAAACAATATGGAGACTATAAATTAAGTCATTTGTATTTAAAAATTGCTGTCATGTTAGACGTTCCTCTTTTGACAATGATCTGAATGAGGTAGTAATTAATAGCAACTGGTACAGTATCACATCTTTGAATACCTTGATATCGACATTTATGAATATTGTACTCTAACAACATTTCATTTATTTGGATAATTCATTGGTTGATCAAAAAGAGGAAAAACTGTCACTGGAATCTGAATGAGAACAGGAAATAAACACAACAAAAGAATAAAAAGTGCTATTTTAACCTATGTAAGATAACCAGATATACTAATAATAATTAAAAATTCATAAATCATAAAATTGAGGCCCTAATGTAACATCTTTACCCTCTGTTTTTCTTTTTTTCCCCATAGATAGGCACAGGTCAAAGCTGTCAGGTGTGGATTAAAGTAAAAAAAAAACTCAGAAAAAACAGATGAGTCACAAACTGTCAAGACGGATTTAAAACTGAAATCAACCATCTAAAGTACAGGCTCTGCCTACAAGCACATTTTGACAGAGACAAGGCTACCTTTTGTTGGTTCAGCATGAGGTAGGTAAAGCCTCTTCCACAGAGGGCCTGCACATGTTTCGGGTTCTCCTTCAGAATGGCACTAAAATCATAGATGGCTGTCTTTCGTTGGCCCAGTAATGCGTAACACCTGGCTCTCTCCAGCAGCGAATCAGCCGCCTCACCACCTGAAAAAGCACAGTTTTATTAACTGTTGCCTGGTTTTCCAATATTTATATATTTAATATCGAAATGTACGAAATCTTTAGCTATATTAAATATAGAGTGACTCAATTCCTCAATCTATTAATTATCAATTAAGTCAAACACTAGATTTCATCACTGACTACATTTATATGGACAAAATAGTCAGTTTTTTTTAAACCTATTCTGAAAAAGATGAAAGTACTAATGAGCTGTTACATGGCTAATGCAAAAAGGAATATTCCACTATAATATCGTCACTTTCCTAAAATCATCACTGAAATCTATTTTTTCTTTTGGCAAAATTTTTGGCCTAAATCATCAAACACTACGTTTTTTGTGTTTCCTGAAAAAGCTGAAAAAATTACTTTGGCAATAATTTTAGGAAGGTGACAATATTATAATATTATAAAATACTCCAGTTAATAACCGGGTTTAAAAAATGTTCCCCCTGGGGCAGATGCTCCACTGTGTATACATACCCTCCCACTTCTGTTTCTTCAACCATCCTCTTGAAAAGGAAATGTCTTCCAGAAATGTGGACATGTCTTTGTCGTATGCATTTCTACCAGAGAGTCTTAGTCTTTACTCTCACTTAGCGTAAACCGGTTACTGTGTGACACAATGAGTAGTAAAACATGCAAATTAGATGCTAAATATGCTGTATCCATGTCCAAAGTACCCTCACGAAGTCAGAATAATATCTTATATGTCCTCAAAGGAAAATGCTTATTCAGAGTATTGTTACAATCTGGGTAACAGTGGAACATTAGTGTAAAAATACTCAGTGCCTCTAACTACCTGAGGCCATGATGGCGATAGACAGATACGCCACAGCCTCTCTCACACTGTATTCATCTTTGGTGGCGTCCAGGATGCGCTTTGCCGCAGAGTGACAGTGTCCCTGCAGCTGAGCCTTGTCCTTGTGTTGGGCCACTGCCAACAGGGGGCGCAAGCAGCTCGTATCGCCGCACTGGATGAGCTTTTTCAGCAGCTGGAAAGAAAATAGAAACCAAGTACTGATCCAATATCACAAATAATATCAGACTGAATAGTGTATGTACCTGGCACAGCACTGTTACATCAATAATTCAGTTCATTTAAATAGTACAGTAACAAATTGAATAATTAAACAACTCTGGAAAAAATATTTAGCTATTTGTAAGTGTAAAATATTCACTGCAAGGTAAAGCTAAAACATCCACTACCCACACTCCCACTAACCACAATAAAACTTGTTTTGTATTGCATTGTGCGAACACAGAAATTCCCTAACAGTTTTTTTTTAATTATTTTATTTATTTATTTATTTATTTATTTATTTATTTATTTATTTCTCTTTTTTTAAATTATTCCCTAACAGTATTTCCACAAAGTCAAGTGGGAGTACTGACAATAAACACTTGCTAGAGCTCTGTAAAAATTAACAGCATAAAACTGCCAACAACAATGTGAAATACTTGTGAAAAAGTTATTTCACTCGTTACTGATTTCTGAACTCTTTCCAACTTAAAACATTAGTATTGTGTTGTTTAAAAATGGACATCTTTGCAGTAGCTGAGTCTAAAAACACTGCATTCATTGTTATTTTCATCAGTTGTCATTTTCTGTACATGAATCCTCTAAATGACCAGAGGAGAAATGTCGGTAGTTTACAGAATAAACTTTTTGCTACTGACATGCATACCCATAAACAGTAAGACGTGTGAGATCTTAACATTTATAGTGCTTTGTGTGGAAAGCTGGGGGAAGAGCAGGTCTAACGTACATAAACTGAACAGTTCGTAGCTCAATCCCTGACTCCTGTCCAAAGCTTCCTTGAGCAGGACACTATGTATGGTGGTCCCAGTTGCTGCTGTATGTGTTCTGATAGGACACAACGCAAACTGCTTTGGGTGCCAATAAGGTAGAAAACTGCTGGATAAATGGAGACCTGTAATGTGTTTTAAGGTTTCATGTGTGTGACACCAATACGGTACTGTTTAATATTTGAGTAATGCCAGAGGAAATTTTTATTTACTTATTTACACCACATATGAAAACGCTGAGGCCTGAGGAAAGGTACAGCCTATGATTTTTTTTTTTTTTTTTTTAAAGAAAACCAGCAGTCATAGCATTTCAAATACTAACATCAACTAAGAGAGAGAGAAGCAAAGCAGAGGCGACTGATTTCCATTCCTTTCATGAAACAAATTTGACTTTTAGGCAGAGGCTAATATGCTGTAATCCAGACACTTGAGAATAAATGTCTCTTATCTTTCATGTGAAGTGATGCTGAACCTCAGCAGTTATATTTGTGTGACTTGGTTTCATGGTCGAACAGGTAGAAATGACTGTGATTAAAGTTTACTGTATGAGCAACAACAGGGATTGAGTTACTGAACGCAGGTCAAAATTTGACAGCATAGAGTTTGTTTCACATTTACATATAACACTGCACTAATAAAGTAGTCTGTCTTATTTCAGGATTCCTACAGGTTTCTACAAGTTAAATTTAAGACTTTTAAGACATTTTTAAGACTAGGACAGAATTTAATGGCCATTTCACAGCCTATTTCATGGCCATACTGGCAAATATTTGTGACTCCTAGAATTTCGGAAAATGTATTGACTTTGTGGACTGTGAGATTTGGGGAAAGTGGAAAATGACTCACATTTTCTTTTGCATTGTCCTCTATATGATGAACTAAAAGCCTCTATGTTTAATGAGATGTTTATCTGAAACCTTGATATGTTCTGGAGCACTGATGATGACAAGATGAAATGGTTGTTTAGTTCAAATGTATATAAATTAGCATTATTTGTTTGTAAAGCCTGGAAAAAGCAGCAGATGTGTCTGTTTAAACAGGTCAGTACATTGTCTTGTTTATGTCTGTTGTGCCTATTGTCTGGTATTTGGTCTTTGGTTTCTATTTTTGGTGTCTTATAAGCCCATGTAAGGGCTGGGCATACTCTTATGCAGGACACAATAATAAAAATTCATTCAAATTCATTCATTCAATTGTATTTATTTACTCCAACGCCTTGATTCCCACCAATCCGAGTCATTTCTCACCAGGGGCTGCAAAGATAATGATAACTGGTTCCTAAATTTAATATTAATTGTCAGGTTGGAACAGGTGGAACTGAACAGACTAACACTACTTTCTTTGCTGCTTGGACATTTAAAAGACACATTTAAACACAACACAGCGAACAAGTTTATGGCAACATAAGTTAAAGGAGTGGTATTTTGCTTTTTTAAATGGAATTATGCATTTTAAAACATTTCCCTGTGGTCTACATAAACTGTAAATGCTATGATTGGGTCTGAATTCTTCATTAATTCAACTCCACAGGTCCATCTTCCATCCTATTTCTGAGTAATGACACCAGAAAAGTTATTTTGAGCGCTGGCCCTTTAAATGCAAATGAGACACTTCACACCCTGCCCCCTCCAGGTTGTTGACTGTGCTGCTCTGTCTTGTTCAGCCACTTGTGTTCATTAATACAACCAATAACTGAACATTTTAGATAATCAGCTTGAAGTTTGGACATATTTTCAGTTTTTACTACAACCGCTGCTGCTGACAAACAATCATGTCGTACTCGGAGAAATGTTCGTTGGAAGTCTTGACCTTATATGTGCAAATGTCGTGATGTAACTAGTTATATAACGTAACAAATTAAGCAGGAATTAAAACAGGCTACCAAAATTAATATAAAGATAGCTTTGCAGCACCTGAAGGGTTCCAATACAAACTTTTTGAACTATTAGGGTCCAAATACACAAATAAATGTACAAATAAAATAATAAAAGTGGATTCAGCAAACTATGACCCCTTTAAGACCTATCATATCAATTTTAATAACTTTTAAAGTATTTTTAAAGATATTAAATGCATATAAATAAATTCAAGACTTTTAAGACTTTTTAAGACCCTGTATTTGGTCAGAAGACATTTTCAAATCTTGTTATAAATGTCTGAGTACTTGTGAAAATGAATACATCACTTTAATCTACACACCTGATTGGTATCATAAAGGAATCCCCTGTGCAGCTGCAGCAGAGCGAGGCGCACCAAAATAGGAGCTCGAGGACTGGAGGAGCCAATAGAAAGCAGCAGACGGTAGGCTTCTTCAACACGGCCGAGTTGATACAAGGCGTCTGCTGCCAAGATCTGAGGTCCATCTGTGTTGGGCTGAAGCTCTGTCAGCAGCGCAGCCAGGGACTGTACACCTGCAGGTGTGCTTCAAAGTGAAACAAAACAAAAACTGTATTTAACAAAATGAATGAAAACATGTACTCCAACTGTCACAGGAACTTAGTTTAAGTGTGATTTAATCTCAGAGTTATGTTAGAGCTATGCTACATCTATGTAGAAAGTAAGTTTTTCCCCTACTTATAAGAAGGATTTATGATACCACAAAGAATTTTTAAATGTGAAGACAGCTCATAATCAAGGAAATGTCTTCTCTTTAACTGTTTAAAATCTGTTATGAACAATATTTATATGCTCAGAAATCCTGGAGATATTTTAACAATTTTAATGAGATACTTGAACTTGTTTAAAAAAACACACAAGAATTAAAATGTTTTTTCTTTTCAAAATGTTATATCCTCTTGACACCCAGTAAGTAAACATTGTTCACATTTTACATTAAATAATTGTCTTAATTGGAAACAGCAAGATGCAACAGTTTTTTCAGATACGTTCTTTTTTTTTTTTAACTCTTTTTATTGAAATTAGAACAATGCCATTATATAGAAGTCATATACAATATCCAATACATGTGATGTCAGAACAAGAACACTACACCGGCACTCATGTACACACACACACACATTAAAAAAAAAGGGGGGGCTGCCTACTTACTTAATATTAAAGAAATCTATAAAGGGCTGCCAAAGTGAATCTGATTTTCTCCAAATGTAAGTGTTGCATCATGTCTTTCAACAGAGCCTGATGAGTTGGAGGATTTCAGATACGTTTTTATTTAATTTTTTCTTATATAATGTCCTTTTCTTTTTTTTTTAAGCAAAGCTGTGGAACTCTTGTCTACTACAGAGGACAAGAATGCATTGCTGGGTCTCAGGAGGATGTTAATGTTAGTATATTGTTTTGTTCTGTAACTTTAATTTTTTTATAGGGATGGTATTTGCATAAACTTTTTTGGCTTCCAACCTCCAATTATTATCATATTGGATGTTATGTGCAAATAAATAGAGTAAACTGCAGTGGTTTTAGGATGTCTTATAACACGACTGGAGGGGATCTCTACACACAGAACTAAATTAATCACATACTTCAGAAACACCATACCCGGCCCTGTGTTTGTCTTTCTTTGACGGCGCCTGCTGCTCATCCAGCTGCTGATTATTCTGTGAGTTTTCATTAGAACTAGCTGTGGATTTCTTCTTCACAGTCCCCTCCAGCATGACTCTTCCCTGCTCCAGTAAAACGGTGAACAGCAGCCCTCTGTAGTTCCATGGCACCAGGCTGCGTACAGACAGCGCTGTTTCCTGCAGGTGGAGCCTGCTGGCTGTCACATAATCCAGCGCAGTGAGGTAGTTCAAGCCTCCTATCATTCGCAGGAGGCCTCTGCCACAGAGCGCCCGCACACAGCTGGACGGGTGAGGGGTGTTGTGTTCAATCACAGCCTGGAAGTCTTCTAACGCCCCCTTGTGATCGTCAGAGAGAAGTCGCGCGTATCCACGAAGAACCTGCACTGTGTTCTGGTAGCTCTGCTGACCTTGCGCGGCAGCGAGTTGGCTACAGATGGACAGAGCCTCTTTGTGTTCGCCTCTGAGGAGCAGACAGTCGGCCAGTCGGACCCTCAGCTCCCTGCCTCCACCATCGGGCTCTAAGTGGCACAAAGTTCGCAAATGAGTGAGAACGGGGTCCAGCAGTTCGACTCCTTCAGTAGAACGAAGGTCTGGACGCATGAGGACCCTCTCTCTGTAGTCTGACAGGCCCCTCTCTGCCTGCTGATGGAGATGATTGCGAACAGCCATCCCAGTTCCCTGCTCCGTGAACAGCTTTTGGAAGTAATTTCTTGCAGTGGCAGGATGAATTTTAAATGCCTCCCCCAGATCCCTGCAGGCATCCACTGCTCTCCCACCGGCCGAGAAACAGGCAGCTGCCCGACCAGTGAAGAGCCGAGCTATCCTCTCCGGCAGTTCTTGGATGGAATCATCTGTACTTTTTTCTAACTTCTGCTGACAGTCACTATTCTGTAAGATTGCATTATACACCTCCACACTGTCCCCAAACCTGCCTGTCAAAAACAAATGGGATGCGTGAAGTTCCTGTACTGCTTTATTACCTGGAGATAAAGCTAACAAAAACTCTATTACTGCAGAGGTAAGCCCCACATCTAGCTTCTTGTGTTCTTTTGTGGTAACAAAAGACTCCTCATCAAAAATTAGAGAAGGGTTTGTTTGTAGTATTTGGTCTGTAAAAGCCTTCACTATTTTAGGCAGATGCTGAGCCTGCCTGCTCTTCACCAGTGTGACAGTGTCAGATTTGTTTTTCTGGTATGTTTTGAGGTAAAGCTTCAGCCCCTTGATGCCATGAGGATCTGAGAACAAGCAGGCCAGAGCGCGAGTGATCTCCAACATGAGACAAGTCAAACCTTCTGGAGGAGGGTTTCTCTTTCCTTCGAGCAGAGCAGTACAACGGGCAAATATCTCTTCGCAGCCATGCCCCCCACCATGAAGAAGAGACTCCATCTTAAAAACGGTGGCTGATATATTGTTGGGACAGAGAGTAGACAGAAACACAGCTGCCAGGCCTTTGTTGAAGCCCTCAGGAGATTCGCTCTCGCCATGACAGTCCAGCCAATCTTCCAGAGTAGAGATCACACCATCCACACTGGACAGTTTTCGCATATGGGACACAGTGGAGGCTGCATGAGTCCTAAAGGCAGACACATAGAGGGAGGTGGCCCTCCCCAGCTCTCCAGCCTCCAGAAACTTGTCTGCTTCTTTACATAGCTCTGAAAAATTTCCTCCAGGACGAACCAGAGTGGTCATGGTCAGACAGCAGACCTTCTTTCGGCATTCACAGGGATGACAGCATAAGTGACAGCTGTTGGTTAAAAAACGAAGATAGGATATGAGTTCAGAATCAGAATCAGAATCTGCTTTACTGGTCAAGTATTTGAATACATACAAGGAATTTGGCTTTGGTTTTTCTTTGCTCACGACGTACAATTTCACATGACCCAAACACAACATGAACCCAAACACACTTAAACATCGACCTAATATAGACAAACATTCGACTACAGACAAGGACAACAGTGGGTTGAGATTTACAGTGGATTTATATTGTAATATGCACACAGTGTAAATTGGAGTTTTTATACAATGAGTGGATGTGTATGTCTATAAAAAATATATGTTTATGTGTATATTATGTTATTGTAGTGGAAATTAGTTGGAGTTTTATACATAGGGCAGTTGTAATAGTTATAAAGACTAAACCTATTTACAAACTTAATAAAAGTACATCTACTCAGTATCAATGTGTGACATACAATATATTATCCATATATGAAGTCAAAACATATATCATGTATTTACAGATTACATATGAAACCAAATGACTTGTCAAGACCATAAAAATGTAACATATAATATACCACTTAAAAAGGATCAACGGATCTTTTAATAATATGTTCATGTAAAAACTGGGCTATGGGTGTTTTATATGTTTCACTTTTTCTAAGATCATATCCTCATATATCCAGAGGATGTACTAAATAGGTGATTAAATGGGTGAACTAAAATGACTTTTCTCAGATGTAATGGATACAAATGATTCATGATTCATACTATTTCTTTATCTGCTCTAGATTTTCTGAACTTTGTACACAGATTACACATTTTCACTGAAAAACGTTCAATGTTGATCTTATCCCAAAAATTCAGCCATACACTAAGTCTTCCACAAAATTAGGAAAAACACTGAACCTGTAGAAATCTAAGTCCTCTGAAGCTGTAAGCATAACCTGTACTTGTATAATGATGCATATTTATACAGATCACCTTTGGTTTTAACAGTTCAACACGGAAAAGATTACATTTTATACTCAACTATACGATACAGAAGTAATGGTTTACCATCAACTATGTGGGTTTCATCAGTGAATTGTATTTAGAGTGTGTGAAGTAAAAATAGTCAGTTCCTCTCTGTGTTTTATGACTATTTATGGCGTTTTGGGATTCATTTTACTGCTATACTATAGTGTATGTTGAATTTTACTGCAGGAAATGTGTAAGACTGAGTTCAGTTGAAATATTTTGTAGACTGTTGTGTAGTTAAATCTACAGTATTGCATGGTTTTCTATAAGATCATCATATTTTTTGTAGGATTGCTGTCTTGTTTGAGCCACGTATCTCTGAAAAGTCAACTCTTCATGAGGTCAGAAAGACAGACCTGTTTTCAAATTTGTGAAGATTTGGATTTTCCAGTGAATCCAAGAGGGTTTTTAAAGAGTTTATTTAGCTTAAGAAATCAGTTCTTAAAGGAACACTTGATCCTTCGTTTTATCCAGCATAGACACAAAATCAGGACTACTAAATGTAGTGGAGTAAATATTACCACATCTGCCTCATTTGAGATTTAGTGGAGCGGTAAGTCGGATACATTGGTTAACGTATAATAAGGTTAAAGTACAATTCTGTGCAAAAGTCCTTGTCCAACATTAGGTTTGTTGGTTTAACAAAGTTCTTAAGACCACACATAAGCATTTCTCAGTCTCTGTATTACGATCCAACTTGGATATGTGTTAAGTTTTTACTGCTGTAAGTTTCAGGGAAAAAACAGCTTCTATAAACCAAAGTGATCATATTTAGTCTGACCTCATTTTGCACTTAACTTGTCTTTAACTCTTTGTTCAGACAATATGAGATTTATTGGATGAATTTTCTGATATTTTATAAGAGGTTTCATGCAACACATGTCAGATGTTTCTAATTGTTTATGCTGCTTCTTGTCATGGGGTCAGAGGTCACACTAAACAGTGACTTTAACCTTTACAACACATTTAGTTCAGTTTTATGTGTCTTTTAAGGCTGTGCACATACAGTATTTCCTGTATTTTCTTTTTGTATCTGAAGAAAAAACACTGAGAAATCAATGTGAATGTTAATTTCAACGAAAGTTAAATGGAACTTAGGACTTTTGACAGTTCTTTACATCAAATTTGGGCTACTTAAGTTAAAATATTTACTTACACGGCATTGGTTATTAGTTGTTTTAACCTATAACAAAGACTTTCAGTGTAGTATTTATGATGATATTAGTGGATAAAAGCCACAGTCCAGTCTTGAATCTTTCCACAGCAGTGATATTTTACCTTCTATAATAGGATGTTTTTAGAAATTTTAAGAATAACTCTAACATGTTTTAAGTTGTTTTTTATTTTAACCCATCAGAGTAGAGGAATCAGCTACTGTAGTTACTTTTGATTTTTCATATTTTCTTCATACACTGTTGCCCAGACAATATGAGATTTATTGGATTAATTTTCTGATATTCTATATGAGGTTTCATTCAACACATGTCAGATGTTTCTAATTGTTTGTGCTGCTTCTTGTCATGAGGTCAGAGGTCACACTAAATAGTCACTGTAACCTTTCAAACACATTTAGTTCAGTTTTTATGTGTCTTTTAAGGCTGTGCACATACAGTATTTCCTGTGTTTTCTTTTTGTATCTGAAGAAAAAACAATGACAAATAAATATGAATGCTCACTTCAACCCTAGTTAAAGGTGGTTTAAGATTTTTGCACAGTAACTGCTGTACTTAATCCAGTCTTATCCAGTTTTTGCTCCGAATAATTCTGTGGAATAAACCATACAATAAATCGTATCACTATCCAACCTGTGGAATGATCAGCATGTGCACAGCTGTAAATTGTACAGCTTTTTTGATTTTTGATTTGTCTTTATTTTTGATTTTGCATTTCTTTTGCTCTTGTGTGCTTTTGTACTTTGCTGAAGGAACCCTGGAATTTCTCCTTATGGGACAAATAAAGGCTTATATTTTCTTATCTTCAATCACTGAATCTCTTCTTTAAAAGGATGTTTTAGGAGTTTTAAGGATAACTTAAACATTTTTTGTTTTGTTTTGTTTGTTAAGGCTGTGCACATATTTCCAGTGTTTACTTACAGTGGACTAAGACTCTTGCACTTTTGCACTCAAATTTGAGATACTTGAGTAAAAATATTTAGTTATATTTCATTGGTTACTAGTTGTATTAACCTGTAACAAAAAATTTTAGTGTATTAATTCTGGTGATATTAATGGATACTAGAAACTTCTACGTCATTAAGTGATGATATAAATAGTAATATGTGGGCTGTGTTTAATTTCTGGCATGTTTTGCTAGGCTAATGACCCCCGTTCACCTACCTGCTCCTGTGGCTGTGGGCTCGAAGAAACACTCCAACAAAATAGAAGTCTGTGGCTTTTAGAGGCTGACAAAAAAAAAAAAAAAAAAAAAGAAACAAGTCAAAGATACGGTCTGTGTTACTTCATTTTATATTACTGGACATCCGGAGAACAGGAACCCTGGGCCGCATTCTTGTAATTCAATAGGTCGCGGATCACAGTTGCCGGGACAACACGGACCGTAACCCGCAGATACTACGACAAAAACGGCGGAGTTTTTTTTAACTTTTCAACAGGAAAAAACACGGAGAAGACGTTTATGTTTTTTTAAACTAACAAAACAAAGTATGAAAACAAAGAAAACCCTTCGTCTTCACTCTGTTCCCTCTCATATTGGGACGGTCCTCTGCGCGTGCGACCTGTTGTTCACGAGCTCGGGTCCGGTTGCCTGGAAACCACTAACGCTCGAACGTGCACCCCGGAAAACCGTTAAGCTGCCGAAAAGTGTTTCTATTTATGTGTTTTCAAGTAGAATTATTAACAAAAACCATTACTTTGCAAATCTCCTATGGCATGTATAGGTACGAGGATAGAGAATAAACAATTAGAATCCGGAAAAAAATATACAAGTCATAAAAACTTGAATTCCAAACAGCTTTTTATAGCACTTTTATTTGACGACAAAGACGTTTTATTACTTATAAAGACTCTCTTAACATTATTTCCTCTGCGCGTGCGACCTGTTGTTCACGAGCTCGGGTCCGGTTGCCTGGAAACCACTAACGCTCGAACGTGCACCCCGGAAAACCATTAAACTGCCGAAAAGTGTTTCTGTTTATGTGTTTTCAAGTAGAATTATTAACAAAAAACATCACTTTGCAAATATTCAGTGACATGTATAGGTACGAGGATAGAAAATAAACAATTAGAATCCGGGGAAAAAAATCTAAGTGATAAAAACAAGGATTCTAAACAGCCTTTTATAGCACTTTTATTTGACGACAAAGACGTTTTATTACTTATAAAGACTCTCTTAACATTATTTCCTCTGCGCGTGCGACCTGTTGTTCACGAGCTCGGGTCCGGTTGCCTGGAAACCACTAACGCTCGAACGTGCACCCCGGAAAACCATTAAACTGCCGAAAAGTGTTTCTGTTTATGTGTTTTCAAGTAGAATTATTAACAAAAAACATCACTTTGCAAATATTCAGTGACATGTATAGGTACGAGGATAGAAAATAAACAATTAGAATCCGGAAAAAATATATATATACAAGTGAGAAAAACAAGAATTCTAAACAGCTTTTACAGTTCTTTTATTTGAAGACAAAGACGTTTTTATTGCTTAGAAAGACTCTCTTAACACCACTGTAAAGCATACAGTTTTTATATAAAGTTAAATATCTACAGTAAAGTGTGAGGTCAAAGTGCAGAGTACGTTACAGGGGACTCATGGGCTATTTATTTATTTATTTATTTATTATGCATTTTATTTTAAATCCAGGTTGGGTTTTAGCTCAGCTGGTTTTAGTTTAGTTATAATTTATTTTATTTTTCTATTAATCTTATGCATTCATTGTTGAGTAGGTTTAAGCTCAGTTGTTTTTAGTCTAATCATAATCTATTTTATATATTATCAGGACAGGTGTAATAATCTGGTGTAATATGTTGCATTTGAACTCATAGAGATGTTCCCTGTATGTGTGTAATTGTACTGTCTGCACATATTAACATATTGTCTGCAGTTTTTCCAGCACTTTGAACAAGACAAATTTCCCCTTAGGGACAATAAAGCATATCTGAATTAATTTGATTGGCATTTAGTTTTTAATTAACTGTATTTTTATGTAGCCTGTTGGGTTACCTTTATTTTCATTTTCTTTTTCTAGGCTGATTTATTGCAAAAGAATATTTTATCCACTTCACTTTATGTGCATTTTGGGAGACTTTCCCCATTCTGGGAAAATACACTGCTGTCCATAAAGTTGGAAAAATGAAGTGCATTGATTACATACGGAGTCCCAGCTACACATTATTAAATTGGAGGTACAAACTATTTTACAACAACTTCATGGGCAAAAGCGTATTTACCCATATGTAGTATGCATAAGCAACTAAGTCTATTGTAAGTCAAATTTCCATCTCTTAGAGAGCCTTTCTTAAGGATTCAAGCGAACACTTGTGTATGAGACTTTTATTTTCTATCCAGACTCACTGCAGTATATGAACAATAAAGGACAGCTGCTCTTTGTGCTGAGGCAAAATTTGCAATTCATGAGATCTGACTAATCCATCTAAACCTACTCAGGCACTTACATTTTCTTTGTACAGACTTCTGTGCTCAAAACTATAGGCTACACAGCTGCTCCTGTTCTAACACTCAGCCAACACTCCCACCTTGTGGCAAAGAATTTTATTTATAACCTGATGACTCTTTCTTACCATGATGGCAAAGACAAGATTAGTACCAAAGGTGATCTCAATGAAGATAACACATCAGGCCCTGGGAGTTACAGTACAGTATTACTCATTGAGTCATACATAAATAAAATATGAAAAAAAATATATATACAAACTTCATGTTTCTATGTCTCAAACAACAAGAAAAAAACATACAAAGCTGGTTCTCTCTCTATATATATGTATAAATATACACACACAACATTATTTACCTCAGTAACTCTGAAAGTCCCTCACGTCTAACATTTAAAACTCTCAAAGTGAGATACTAAACACCACCAGAGGAAACCATTGGTCTGGATGGAATATGTGGTGAGAAAAAACACAGCGTACTGCAACGCCACTCTGTCTATTCAAAAGAAACTGAAAATCTGACATCCTGTGGGGATTTTAGACTTCTTCCCTTTCAGGGGTGTACGACAAGAAACAGGGCTAAGATGTTGTAACGAACTTTCATGTCTAATAAGATGAAAAACATGTCTGTTGTGGTGAAATAATCCGCAGCCAGACTCCCCTGCACAGTTTAAAGACTCAAAGTGAATACAAGTCTTTCATTAGAAAAGTGAAATATGAGAAAAATCCAAGCACCATTTAGTGGAGGTAAAATACATTCAACTATTTTCTTCCTCATTTGTTTATTTTTTATATTTACAGTTATATACATTTATTTCAGCGCACTGCTTAAAAACCACAGCTTCCCACTGTTGGCCTTTAAGAAATGCTAGAGGTTAAGTGGTGAGTTAAAGGTTGGTTTGACAGGAAGGGGGTTTTCCCTGCATGTTTTATAGCATCATTTATTTGTCTAGATTAATAGATCGCAAAAGCACGTACCAATACAGAGTGTACAGCTGACTGTACACTGTAAACAACCATTTATATTACTATGATAAGTCATTTTATACACGATATAAAGTTCAACTCAATAAAACTTTGAGAAAAATGTGACATACACTTAAGAAATAAGTAAAAAGCACATGGAGTCATTGTATTTTAGACACTTTCTGGAAATAAACACAATGGCTTTCCTGTGAGAAAATAAAAGATTTGTGTTAGTACTGTCAGTGTGACTGGCATTCGACAATTCAGACTTTTAAAATCCAGGTATGTCATTGATAAGCAGCTATTTTTCATACACCTTTGTACATTTTTGACCCAGTACAGAACTCCAATTGTGTATTTAATGTATTTATTTATACTATACAGTTATTTATAATGATATTTATGCTAAAATAAAAGTTTGTCACTGATAAACAGTAACTTTTTTCTATTATTACACTTTTGTACATTTTGACCCAGTGCAGAGCTCTGTGTGTATTTAATTCATTCTATGCATTTATTTATAATGATATTTATGCTAAAATCCAGGTTTGTCAATGATAAGCACCTACAGTTATCTCTGTTATTACACTTTTGTACATTTTAGACCCAGTGCAGAGCTCCAATTGCTCATTTATAATGATATTTATGCTAAAATCCAAGTTTGTCACTGATAAGCAACTATTTCTTTCTATTATTACACATTTGTACATTTTTGACCCAGTGCAGAGCTCTGTGTGTGTATTTAATTTATTCTATACACTTATTTATAACAATATTTATGCTAAAATCCAGGTATGTCATTGATAAGCAGCTACTTTTCATACACCTTTGTGCATTTTTGACCCAGTGCAGAGCTCCAATTGTGCATTTAATTTTTACTATACACTTATTTATAATGATATTTATTTATGATATTTATCCAGGTATGTCATCGACAAGTACTTACTTTTTTCTGTTATACTTTTTTTTTTTCTTTTTTTTTTTTTACATTTTTGACCCAGTGCAGAGCTCTGTGTGTGTATTTATTTTATTCTATACACTTACTTAGAATGACATTTATGCTAAAATCCAGGTGCGTCATTGATAAATACTTGCTTTTTTCTGTTATTACACTTTTTTTTCCTCCATTTTTGACCCAGTACACAGCTCCAATTGTGTATTTAATTTATTCTATACACTTATTTCTAATGATATTTATGCTAAAATCCAGTTTTGTCATTGATAATCGGCTACTTTTTTTCAGTTATTACACCTTTGTACATTTTCAACCCTGTGCAGAGCTCTGTGTGGGTATTTAAATTATTCTATACATTTATTCATAATGATACTTGTGCTACAATACAGCTGCCTTTAGGATCTGTGCAGTACTTCCATTACATGTCCAGTGCTGTTAAACTCCTATCTAATCTACATTGTGTCCTAATCTTCTGTGGTTGCACCAACTATAGGAACACTTGAGAACTGTCAGTCTTGAGGAACTTGATGTAGGATCCTCTCTTAATTCACAGTATTTCCAGCTGTGTTAAGACGTCTTGGCGTGTTTTGCAGATGTCTCCGGTGAATTCCCAGTCTGTGAAACCTCTGTGGGCTGTGACACCTTGCTTCTGTTCATTTCTCCACTGCAGCCTCTCCAGACTTTCCATCAGCAGCTGAGCACATCCGGATAAATCCATGTAGCGCAAGGCCGAGAAGACCTCGTCCAGGTTGGAGGAGGGACGCTGGCTCCACAGCCTCAGCATCTGGTACTGCCTCTCTATGGAGCCCAGGCCGGCCTCCAGCTCCACCCGCTCCAGTTGGTTGTCCGCCACCTTGAGCAGCCGCAAAAACTCCTTCCACCGGCGTAAGGGCACCTCCTTGATGATCGTGTAGAGGACGATGGCAGGCCAGTGCTCTGACTGCACCTCATCTCTGGCAACTGGAAGGATACAGTATATTAAACTAGAAGCACTCGGAGAGCGCAGACCTCAGCCAAGGCTGATCAGTGGCCCCCCCCGTGGGCCCCCCCACCCCCGATCACCACCAAAATTTAATCATTTCTTCCTTATCCCATTTCCAACAAACCCTGAAAATTTCATCAAAATCTGTCCATAACTTTTTGAGTTATGTTGCACACTAACGGACAGACAAACAAACAGACAGACAGACAGACAAACAAACCCTGGCAAAAACATAACCTCCTTGGCGGAGGTAATTAGTTTATAAATATTTTATGGAGAAGGGGCAGGATTAAATAAATTGCACTTCTCCCCACCCCTTTTCGGGCATGGAAATGAAACTATTGTGCTGTTCTTCTGTCTAAGATTGTTTTGATTATTGATTTTTGTATTATTAATAATGTTTTACTTGTTCATATGTTAAATTTCATTGCATGTTTGGAATAAATCAGTCAATCAATCAGTACAGTAATACAGTCATTTATATATACTCTCCTTTTTCCTGTACAGTGTCCAAGAAAGGTGCCTATAAATAAAATGCATTATTATCATTATTATTATTATTATTATTATTATTATTATTATTATTATTGTTGTTGTTGTTGTTGTTGTTGTTGTTGTTGTTGTTGTTGTTGTTGTTGTTGTTGTTGTTGTTGTTGTTGTTGTTGTTGTTGTTGTTGTTATTATTAACAGAAATACAGAAATTAATGCTGAGATTCAAACAAAATGCTGACATTTTTAGGGCTTTTGCAGCTGTAAATACAGTTGCCGGAAAAAAGGATTAGACCACCCCTTGTTTTCTTCAATTTATTGGTCATTTTAATGCCTGGTAGAACTAAAGGTACATTTCTTTGGACAAATATAATGATAACAACAAAAATAGCTCATAAGAGTTTAATTTCAGAGCTGATATCTATCCATTTTCCATGTTTTCTTGATAATAATCAAAATCACTTCAGTTCTTCCATCAATATCTATGGCATTGTACTGACAAAAACAGTACTTTTAGGCATTCCATGTTTTCTTTTCTGTCTGTTTTAGTCACATGATACACACAGGAGTTAGTACTTGACTGCATAACCACTGTTTTTGATGACTTTTGATGGTCTGATAATATTTTCCGTAACTGTATCTTCAAGTGGGTTTTTGCTGAAGCACAGCACTTGCACTTTACTGGAGTATGTCGATTTTATGCAAAAATGATTCTTTTTACCCCATTACATGTGTCTGACAGCCTTAGTCAGCCTGCTCTTCACATTAGATATCTCCAAATGTGTGTCCAAACATTTGTGATAAACTCGTGTTTCTTTTACATGTTGAAAATTCCCCTTTGTCATAAACAATAAATAATAAAAATAAATAAATAAATAAATAAATAAATAAATAAATAAATCTACATAACCTCATCAAAAACACTGATGGATTCCCTGGAAAGGGCCTCATGATGTTGAAAACCTGTTATTCTGAGCCAAATAAAGTAGATTTTTCATAGATATGTGGTTCAAACAGGATAGTGATGCTACAAAAATACAATGATTTTATAGAATATGATTCATTATTTTAGATTTAGATCTATGTGGTTCTCACAGGACAGCAGTGATAAAAACGTATAATGTTGTTATGTTACAGTGCACTGATGTAGATGAAATCAACACTATATAAAGTACTTCAATATGTACAGCAGTAAAATGTAACATACACATGAATGTAGCAGTTAAATAAATACATAATAACCGAATCAAAATGACAATTTTTCACACTAAAAGCAGATTTTGATTATAGTGCATACATAGTTTATTTCAGTAAGGTTTTAACCCAGTGGTTCCCAACCTTTTTTGGCTCGTGACCCCATTTTCACATCACAAATTTCTGGCGACCCCAGACATTCAAAACAGAGACATTTTTCTTACTAAAATTCATTTGTTTTTGATCATGTAATAGTTTGCTATACTGTGTTGCAAATAAACGTTAATTTTAGATGACATTTAGTCTATATAATGTATATTATTATGGACAGAGGCAGAAAAGCCAGGTGTAGATTACTGCACAAAGGGAGAATTTGATTTTTCTTGGTCAGGATATGTACAGTCAGTCCAGCTTGGATTTACAAGGCTGACAATTAATACTGAACAAACAAGAACTCAAACTATGAATTATGAAAGAGCTGCAGCATCTGAAACCGACCACAATGAACATTTGACAGATAAACAGTACTGCAGTGCTGCAGTTTAAGCTTCACAGTTTGTCGTGTCTTTTATGGATTGTGATTGTCTCTCTCAACTCACCATACATTTTTTATTAGTAAGTTTTGTTTTTGTTTTTTGTTTTTATAATCAATTACTAGAAATTGCAGGTGTCCCGACCCCAAAGATGAAAAGCACTGTTTTAAAGGCTGAATGTTTGCTTGTACTGTGGTATTTTTGCAGGGAAGAAGTAGTTTGCTTTCTTCCTCCATCACTGTATAATGTCTTTGGACAGCAGTGTCACTCTCTGTGCAGCGACATCTTGCAAAATGTCATGATCTTTGGTGTCTTTTCGTAACATCTGAATGAACTTAAAGGTTATCAAATTCCAGAAAATGTACAGAAACATTTGAGCAGGGTACCACATCAGGAGATCAGCACAGCCTACTGATGACATTCAGGCATGAAAGGGTTTAGACGTCCTTCACGTACAACGCTGAACAGTCTACGCTACTGCAAACTGGTGTGTTGTCTGTGTCATTAATGAAAATATGATAAAAACACATCCATGAACTGTAGAAAGTGCCACTTCCTTATTGGAAATGAATTACAATCGTATTGTGAAGAGGGGGAAAAAATAACCAGTCATTGTATGGTATATAGACAATTTAGTATTTTATGGAGTTTCATGGTACACTGTTGCTCATATAGTTCAAATAATTTTGTTTTCAGCTACTTTCCTGTTTTATTCCTACACTGTAAGACTGGATAAGCTGAGTTTACTTAAAAAATTTGAGGAAACCGGTTGCCTTAAAATTTTAAGTAATAAAAACTTGAGTGTATTAAACTTCAGGGCTTGATTTGAATGGAATTGTTATTTTAAGTACAACACACTAAATGGCAAGTTAATTTAACTTAAAATTTGTTGCAATGCTAGTTGCTTTGTATAATCATTAACTTAATATATCAGTTTCTTATACTCAATTCCAAGTTGATTTAAATTAAAATCTTCTGCAATGTAAATTGCTTTGTATAATTATTCAACTTAATATATTGTAGCATGGATGGAAGTTATGCAGGAATAGTGATGTGACGTTCACGAATGAATTGAATCTTTTGAACGGCTCTTTGAAATGAACGATGGGAACTGAGTCTTTGTAAAGAGCCATTCGTTTTTGGGTTTTTTTTAAGGAGGGAGAAAAGTTTGAGTGAGTGAGTGACCACCTGTGAGTAATGAGCCAAAGAAAAATGTTATTTCATAAGAAAATGTTAATTTTCTTCTTCACGTTTAGGCTACAGACTAGTCCACATAATGTACCGTGATGTTTCTTGTCATATTCCAGCATTTGCCTAATGTCACCTCTCATGTCATGGATTTAGCCCACACATTTGAACTAACTATTCTTTTTTACGGTAAGATAATATTTACTGCCGTACCAATTAAACACCTTTAAAATGTAATCTCAATCATCACATGTAGCCAATTTAGTCATTAAAACATTGGTGTTTCAAAATAAAGCAAAAAACATAAAGGGCCAGTCTTTTAAACTGCTCTTTTCAATGAACAGCTCCTGATTGAACAGCTCCCTTCAAAGAACCAAAAGTCCCATCATTATGCAGGAAGTTAGCTCATTATAATTTGCCAATACAGGAAATACTTTTAATTTTGAAAGGCATAAAAATTTACAATAAGCAATTAAATATTTATCTGAACAGGAAAGCCATTGTTCTTCCTCTGGCTCTGACTCATGGTGCAGCTCCACAAAAATACAAAAACAAACACAAAAAGGCTAATAAACATTGCCATACATACATTAAATCCAAATTAACACTAACACCACAACCCCGCTGAACCCCTGCACATAAAAATAACACATTTCCAACAACATGCCCAATACCCACGATGGAATGCGGCGATAAAAAGGTGTGGTCATGACTAAAACTTAGTGATTTAAATCCATTCAATTTAAACTTTTTCATACTTTCGATTATGTCTACAAATTAGTAGAATATACTGAACATTTTATAATAATGTCATAAAACTTAAATCATTTAAGTACATTGTAATTAAAGCATTTTAGTAAATACAAAGTCCAGGCTTACAGTGTACTTATACACATCAGTAATCTGTAAGCTGTGATGCACATGTATAAATGATAAAATGAGGCAGAATATTGTTAAAATTGCACTTATTTTTCTTTAGCTTGTTCATGGTTGTGCATGTTATTTGAATTTGTAGCTGTAAACATTTTCATAATGTAATTTCATCTTTTTCACTGTATCCATGCTCATTATTTTTGCTGGTGCTGGTCCCGCCCACATGATCATATTCGGTTGTACTACATTTTAGTTCTGAATCATTATTAATAATGATTCTGAACTAAAATGAATCTGACACCCCTGATGTATGTAAAAAAAAAAAAAAAAAAGTACAGCCAACGGTCAAAGGGGATTTACAATAACTGGTTGTTTCGTCATCATGCATCCATTTAAAAACAAAAAACAAAAAAAAAATCATCAAAAGCAAAGATGAACCCAACCATCACCTTCAACCACAAGGGGTTTTCAGTGCAGCCATAAATGCTGGGTATGAGACATTACATCACTATACACAGGAAATGCAGCCGAACATGTTGTTCTGCCTAAATACCCCACAGAAGGACAAGTTTTCCTGGTAAGTCTACTAGGTCACTACTGAATAAAAAGTCAACTTAAAGGAACAATCCCCTAGCCTAATTCCTCTTATACAACATGAAACTAAAGAAAGAAACAGTGGAAAATCTTTGTGGCCTCAGTGTTGGTGTTTAATGTTCTAGAAATGTCTTCTGAACTTGTGTGGATGTTGATAATTTCACAGGCGTTGTAGAAAACGTACAAGGATGCATATATCATTCAGAGCTGACAGTGACATGCACTCCCTATCTGATCTGCCATTTCCCCTAATGCTGAATTGCTGACAGATGTGAAAAAGTGAGGGCGTCCTGTTTCCCAGTCTCCACCTCCACATTGCAGGCCACACGGTTTATCTTTGGTGATAAATAACGCACTGAACACACGGAGATGACAGGGTTGCAGCTCTCACAGCAGCTTAAGACACATTGCTAATCAGATGAATGACATTTTTTTCCTCCACACAATATGGGGCAGGTACAAAGGTGGAAATTCTTAACCAGAACTTCAGAACTTTTGCCTGCATCTATGGAATGCCCGCGAGAAAAGACAGGTCATGGTTTTAAAAAGTCCTTTAAGATATCACCAAAGTGTGTGTTTAGCCTGTAAAGTTGAAAGTGAAGTACCAGTTTTACCACCTCTGCCATTCAATCACTATCTTTGAGACGGATTACATAACAACTAGTACTCTACTGATTTACCTGAAATGTGGTCAAGGGGTCAGACACAGGGCACGGAAAGTACCAGCACATGCATAAAAAAAGGGCTGAATTTTTTTTTTTTTTTTTTTTTGATGCTTTTGGCGCCAGTATGCCCATAGACAACAATGTTATTTACACACCACGATTGTACGGGCTCCAAGGTTTTAACAGTTTTAGATGTTTCATTATAGTTTAGTTTTATTTAGTTTTAACTTATTTTTCCTCCAATTCAGTTAGTTTTAAATAGTTTTTAGAACAGGTTTGCTAGTTTTTATTAGTTTTCGTTTTTATCTAAATGCTTAGTTTTAGTTTAGTTTTAGTTTTTTCATATCTTTTATCTTCCTCGCCGTCGTATTCAAATAAATCCCGTACAGGACTCTGCTGCTTTCTCCCAACTTTAGTCTCCATGTTGCCAGGTAGAGTGGGGACCAGAAGCTAACTCTAAGCAAGTGACGAACCATAAAGTGCTGTATGGTGCCGCCAGCTAAAATTGCTCATGCAAAATAAACCGATTTCATATCAATCTGACATTACAAAGACAAAAACAAAGGGAATTTTATCCATAATTTTTATGGCAGTGGCTACTGCTACAGTACTGTGGGACAAAATATCGGTTCCTCTATCGCCACAGACCAATCAAATGTTAGCATTTGTACTAGAGCAGTGTTTTTCAACCTTGGGGTTGGGACCAAGGTTCTTATGGTTAACGAAAACTAACGAAATGACGAAAACTAGAATTGAAAAAAGATTTTCGTTAACTGAAATAAATCAAAAATATAATTAAAAGAAAAAAACGATAACTACACTGAACAAAAATATAAACGCACCACTTTTGTTTTTGCTCCCATTTTTCATGAGCTGAACTCAAAGATCTAAAACTTTTTCTATGTACACAAAAGGCCTATTTCTCTCAAATATTGTTCATAAATTTGTCTAAATCTGTGTTAGTGAGCACTTCTCCTTTGTCCTTTGCTGAGATAATCCATCCACCTCACAGGTGTGGCATATCAAGATGCTGATTAGACAGCAGGATTATTGCACAGGTGTGACTTAGGCTGGCCACAATAAAAGGCCACTCTAAAATGTGCAGTTTTACTGTATTGGGTGGTCCAGGGGGGTCAGAAAACCAGTCAGTATTTGGTGTGACCACCATTTTCCTCGCACAGTCTTCTTCATGAATTCTCTGAAGCAGTTTTGGAGATGGCTTATGGTAGAGAAATGAACATTCAATTCACAGGCAAAAGCTCTCGTGGAGATTCCTGAAGTCAGCATGCCGATTGCATATTCCCTCAAAACTTGTGACATCTGTGGTATTGTGCTGTGTGATAAAACTGCACATTTTGGAGTGGCCTTTTATTGTGGCCAGCCTAAGGCACACCTGTGCAAAAATCATGCTGTCTAATCAGCATCTTGATATGCCACACCTGTGAGGTGGATGGATTATCTCAGCAAAGAAGAAGTGTTCACTAACACAAATTTAGACAGATTTGTGAACAATATTTGAGAGAAATAAACCTTGTGTGTACACAGAAAAAGTTTTAGATCTTTGAGTTCAGCTCATGAAAAATGGGAGCAAAAACAAAAGTGGTGCGTTTATATTTTTGTTCAGTGCAACTAAATCTGTATTGTGTGTTTACCGAACTAACTAAAAGTTAGGGATAAAATTCCCTTCGTTTTCGTATTTGTCAATGTCAGATTGGTACGAAATCAATTTATTTCCCTCAAGCAATTTTAGCTGGTGACACCATATGATATTTAACGGTCCGTCACTTCTCGTCACTTGTCGTTTAGAGTCAGGTTTTCGTCCCCACACTACCTGGAAACATGGAGACTAAAGTTGGGAGAAACCACCAGAGTCCTGTCTGGGATTTATTTGAATACGATGAAGAAGAGAAAAGGTATAAAAAAAAACCCCTAAAAAAAGCATTTAGAAAATAACAAAAACTAATCAAAACTAGCAAATCTGCTCTAAAAACTAATTAAAACTAGCTGAATTAGAGAAAAAAAAGCCAAAACTAAATACAACTAAACTATAATGAAAAATCCAAAACTATTATAACCTTGGTTGGAACCCCACGTGGGGTTGCCAGGAATTCAAATGAGGTCACCTGACATTTGTAGTAATTGATAAAAAAAAAAAAAAAATTAAATTAAATTACTAACAAAAAATATAACGTGAGTTGAGAGAGACAGTGCACCTAAATTTTACAATGCACACTTTTCTTCTGCAGCTCCCTCCTTTAAGTATAAACACACATGACCTGATGTTGTTTCTCGCTGTCATGGTGAAAAGTGAAACTACACTGTCTGAATGAGTTTCTGGCAACAAGAGCTTCTGTGTTACTTCAGTGACAAACCACAAAGTAGAGAAGTCACAGTGATCGGTAATTAAAGCTGTTATCTCCCATACTTCTCTGAAAACATCTATGATTCTTATGACTGACTAAAATCTTGCAACATTCGGTTGATTTTCTGCAGCCTGGGACTAAAGCCAAGAGAAGGGGCAAGTTGTGTTTCCTCTGAAAAATATTCTTTATAGTTTTTTTGTGCAAGGAAGTAAAAAAACAAAAAAACAAATCTATTCCACATATAAGTCTGTAAGAAGTCCTGACTCCTCTAAATTTCATGAAAATCCATACAAAAGTTGTTGAACTGTTGTTGGACAAAGACATCATAGAGTGATTAAATGATTCCAATCAACTAGCCTTCATCAGAGTAATTAGTTCTTAAGAAAAATGCAAACTTCCTCTTCTGTTAAATTCCCCAGAAGCTTCTGCTTAAATCTGACTCAGACACTTACTGCATTTAGTAAATATTTAACTCTCACTTCCGACCATATGTGTTATGTGAATTAAAGGAGATATAGAAATTCAGGAGGCAGCACAAACACTAAGCTCTGAATATTCTTCAGCTGTTGCTCTGACAATACATTTAATTTTCAGCCCATAAAGACCCAAACATCCACCGTCGACCAAAACCATCTACTGATCTAAAATGTTTAATACCTGTTGATTCTCTAATCCTATCCATTCATGTAAATAATTGGTATAAAATGCAGTTTGTCATCTTTTCATGGTCATCAGATATGACCCATTTGGACATTCAGAGGCTTCGTAGTTACCGTGGAAACACCGTCATCTATGAATGAATAAATGAATGAATTTATTTTGGTTTGTATATCAATCATTGCACTTAGTACAATAATCGTAATAAACATAAAAACCAAAAAAGGAATAGGCTAGAAGCAAAAGCTTGTTTTTTTTGCCTATCCTTTTCACCTGAAACACCGCTTACATCAACTTAAATGTGTACAGCATCGAGCATTCACACCATAAAAAAAAAAAATCAACAACAAAAACACATCTACCATCTTAATTCAATATTCCTAAATAATTTTAAACTTAAGGTACTTTTTTTTTACTTTGCCAAAGAAGTGAATAACTTCTACAACATTGATTCACCAGTAAAACCCATGGAGTTGGATCAATGTCAGTGGTTTTAGACGCTTGTTTTAATGTTCCGTTAATGAAATAATTAGCTGAAAAAGTCACTTTTTCTTCACTTTTCTCTGTTTCTGACCTAACCTTTGAATTTACTCTGAGCTTTTATGAGCTACTATCTGCACGATCAGTGAATTAGGTATAGAAAAATGCCAGATTTTTACTGAAGAAACAAAATAAAGAGGATAATATTATAATAAATAGTGATAAATCACTTAAGAAAGGGTAAATATAGAGAAAAATTCAATTGCGAACCACCAAAAAAGTAGCACTGGGTCATTATGGTTAATTCAAATTACACTGGTCAACAACAAATGTATTGTTTAAGTTTTTTGAGCTGATTTAGGATAATTTTGGTGTGCTGAATCCAAAAATCACATTAATTTTGCTCAATCAGGTCAACTTTCTGAACTATGCTACATATTGGCTTTTTAACATTTTTGCTTACATTTATGGGCATTTTCACATCATATGATACAAAATTCTTTCATATTTCTTGCAATAAATGAGTTCTGAAGATTTTACTTTTGCCAATTTATGATTAAGGGTTTTTTTAATATTACAGGTGAATGAAATGGCTTCGACTAGAAGATCTTGCAAAAATAAGCCTGACGTATTCTGCTACATCTGCGCTGAATACACCATTGTACCTAACAGGAATCAAGTCACAAGTTTCATAAAGTGTGCTTACCAATCTTATTTTGGTATTAAACTTGGTGACCAGGATAAAGTTTGGGCGCAGATTGTGAGAAGATCAAATTTTTCTAAATCAAATTAGCAAAAAAACCTGACCTGATTGAGAAAAACAGATGTCATTTAGGGATTTAGCGGTGCAGAATGGTCCTAATTCAGTTGAAAAAACCTTGACAACTTGCAAAAAACATTTTTTGGTAACCCAGTGTTATTTATATAAACACCACATTTCTTCTTTTTCTCTTACATTTCATTTTTCACTTGTTTGTGGTTGTTCTACCTGTCTTTTTCTTTGCACTTGCTTGTTGTTTGTTGCTGTTAACTGTGAAATTTCTGCATGGTGTGATAAATAAAATCATATCTTATCTTTGTCTTATCTTAAATATGGATATCTGATAGATTTTGAGTGTACAAAAAGAAAAGAACAGCTCTTCAGCAAGAGCAGAGTAGCACAAAAACAGGGAAAGTATAATATTACACTTTCACTGTTTCACTTTGTCGTGAGTGTAAAGAAGCAGCTCTGTAGGTCTACGTGTACTCAGCTTCATTACCTTTAGATTTGTACTGTAATAAATTTTTCTAAAAGGAAAGATAGGTAAATTTCAGTGCTGCAAAAGGTAAAGAGGTCTGAAAAAACTTATTATTATATTTGCTTAATTGCTTTGAAATAATTCTAAACCTGAGATGCATCATGAAGTATCTACAGTATTCTCAACAGTCTAAGACAATAGAGCGAAGTGGATCAGATATGAACCTCAAACGGAAAACGCTAATTTCTGAGGTTGTGATTTTGCAGAAACTAGGACACTGTATCGATGCAAGGACTCATTTTTCTGCAGAAACGGAAGAAACTATTAGAAGCTCTGGGAGAGAACTGTAATTTGGATGACGTAGATGTTATTTGTGCTGTCTTTGTCTAATTATTTGCATTTGTTTGTGTCTTTCTAATGCAGCCACAACTTCGGAAACAAAAAAGATGTTTCCGCAAATATTCCATGACAATATTTGAAACTGTGTAAAATATGTTTTTCACTATTAGAAGCTCTGGGCTGAAGTAGACGTTATTTGTGCTGTCCTCATCTTGTGTAATAGTGTAAAAACAAATGTTAAAATATGGAATAGATATGTGCTTCTATTAGATGCTCTGAGAGAGAACTGTATTTTGGATGATGTAGATGTTATTTGTGCTGTACTTGTCTAATTATTTGCATTTGTTTGTGTCTTTCTAATGCAGCCACACCTCTGGAAACAAAAAAGATATTTCCGCAAATATTTCACGATTATATCTGAAATTGTGTAAAATGTGTTTTTCACTAGTAGAAGCTCTGGGAGTGAAGTGTAATTTGCATGAAGTAAAACATTATTTGTGCTGTACTTGTCTTGTGTAATAGCATAAAAACAAATATTAAACTAGAAGTACTTGTAGAGCGCAGACCTCCGCCAAGGCAGATCAGTGCCCCATCCCCACACACACCCCCCCGATCATCACCAAAATTTCATTTCTTCGTTGTGCTAGTATCAACATTTCCTGAAATTTTCATCCAAATCCGTCCATAACTTTTTGAGTTATCTTGCACACGGACAGACAGACAGACAAACAAACAGACAAACCAACGCCGACAAAAACATAACCTCCTTGGCGGAGGTAAATGTGGAATAAATATGTTCTTCTATTAGATACTCTGAGAGAGAACTGTAATTGGATGATATAGATGTTATTTGTGCTGTCCTTGTCTAATTATTTGCATTTGTTTGTGTCTTTCTAATGCAGCCACACCTTCGGAAACAAAAAAGATATTTCTGGAAATATTTCATGATAATATTTGAAATTGTGTAAAATGTGTTTTTCACCATTAGAAGCTCTGGGAGTGAAGTGTAATTTGGATGAAGTAAAACATTATTTGTGCTGTACTCATCTTGTGTAATAGCGTAAAAACAAATATTAAACTAGAAGTACTTGTAGAGCGCAGACCTCCGCCAAGGCAGATTAGTGCCCCATCCCCACACACACACCCCCGATCATCACCAAAATTTAATCATTTCTTCGTTGTGCTAGTATCAACATTTCCTGAAATTTTCATCCAAATCCGTCCATAACTTTTTGAGTTATCTTGCACACGGACAGACAGACAGACAAACAAACAGACAAACCAACGCCGACAAAAACATAACCTCCTTGGCGGAGGTAAATGTGGAATAAATATGTTCTTCTATTAGATACTCTGAGAGAGAACTGTAATTGGATGATATAGATGTTATTTGTGCTGTCCTTGTCTAATTATTTGCATTTGTTTGTGTCTTTTTAATGCAGCCACACCTTCGGAAACAAAAAAGATATTTCTGGAAATATTTCATGATAATATTTGAAATTGTGTAAAATGTGTTTTTCACTATTAGAAGCTCTGGGAGTGAAGTGTAATTTGCATGAAGTAAAACATGGTTTGCGCTGTACTCGTCTTGTGTAATAGTGTAAAAACAAATGTTAAAATATGGAATAAATATGTGCTTCTATTAGATGCTCTGAGAGAGAACTGTATTTTGGATGATGTAGATGTTATTTGTGCTGTCCTTGTCTAATTATTTGCATTTGTTTGTGTCTTTCTAATGCAGCCACACCTCTGGAAACAAAAAAGACATTATTTGTGCTGTCCTCATCTTGTGTAATAATGTAAAAACAAACATTAAACTAGAAAAGCACTGGGAGAGCGCAGACCTCCGCCAAGGCAGATCAGTGCCTGCGCCCCCCCGCCCCGATCACCACCAAAATTTAATAATTTGTTCCTTGTGTCAGTATCAACATTTCCTGAAATTTTCACCCAAATCTGTCCATAGCTTTTTGAGTTATCTTGCACACGGACAGACAGACAGACAGACAGACTGACAGACAGACAGACAGACAGACAGACAGACAGACAGACAGACAGACAAACAAACCAACGCCGACAAAAACATAACACATCTTTCTAATGCAGCCACACCTTCGGAAACAAAAAAGATATTTCCACAAATATTTCATGATGATATTTGAAATTGTGTAAAATGTGTTTTTCACTATTAGAAGCTCTGGGAGTGAAGTGTAATTTGGATGAAGTAGACGTTATTTGTGCTGTCCTTGTCTTGTGTAATAGTGTAAAAACAAACATTAAAATATGGAATAAATATGTGTGACTGCATGAAGCAACCACATAATTTAATCCAACTGATTATTTCCAACGGCGTCACTGCTGTACAGACTGTTCAGAGACTCTTACCTGTGCGTACAGAGGTGGGAGGAGGCAGGAGAGGACGGACGTGGGCAGGATGCTCTGGTGTGGCAGGACTCAGTGTGAGCATGGGAGTTCCCTCAGAATTGGAAATGATCTGAGACAAGAAACAAAATGTTCAAGTTTCAAGTTTATGTGTCATGTACGTCCAGGGTACAAGTACTGTGGCAATGAAACGTTGTGTGCACTGACTCTCTCTCGGCCCAATATTGAAAAAGAAATAACAAAGAAATAACAATAATAATCAGAACAATAACAAAAAAAAAAAAAAACTTAACAATTAATAGCACTAGCCCTCCTATTGTAATGTAAAAATGTACAAGGCACAAATTTAACTTTGTGCCAAATCTAAAACGTTATCAGCTCAAACTCAAAAACCCTCTGACTTCTTCTGCAAACTTTAACACCCAGCTCATTATTTCACTTACTGTATCACGTGGGACTCTAAAGGCAGTAAATTAATGGTCCTTGTCTTTATTTTTGAGGGATTTTTTTTTTCTTTTCTTTTTTTTCTGTCTTGTTTTGGTTTGGTTTGGTTGTTAGGAGTCTGATAATTGTTTCCTGTATTGAAAAATGTTGTCTTAAATTGAACAAATATTGTATATTTTCCTTCACACCAGAAAAATCAATAAATACATTTGATTTAAAATGTTATCATCTCAAGGCTGAACTGTAAAATTAGGTGCCTCTGTGCCACAAAAACAGAAATACATTATGAAATGCCATTACATTTGTATTTTAGGTGACACTTCTTGAATAAAATGCACTTAAAACAAACATATAATTCATTATCAGAACATTGGAATACCATAAATACATAGTGTCAGCAACTGAAAAGTAATATTAACTAGTAAAGTGATATTCACCAGCTAACAGACTCATTTTCATTTAGCTTTTGGTTGATGGATTTATCCTTTTTATTTATTTTATGAAATTATTCTTATGTTGTTTAATTGCACCCATTTTATGTACAGCACTTTGTGATTTTTATCTGTGAAAAGCGCTTTATACATAAACTTTACTCACTCACTTACTATTAAACTAGAAGTGTTAAACATACGACCCGTGGACCAAAACTGCACCCCCCAAGAGGTCTAATCCGGCCCGTGGGATGAACTTGTGAAATACAGAAATTACACTAAATATTTTAACAATCAAAGGTGTCAAAATCATTTTAGTTCAGGGGCCACATGCAGACCAATATGACCTCAAATGGGTTGGACCAGTAACATACTATCATAATAATCTAAAAATAATGACAACTCCAAAGTTTTCCTGTTTGTTTTAGTGTAAAAAAAAAAAAAAAAAAAAAAGTGAAATTACATGAAAATGTTTATATTCACAAACTATCCTTTCTCAAAAAAAATGTGAATAACTTGAACAAATATGAACAACGTGAAAAGTCTTAAGTGAGGTAAGTAGAATTTCAACAATATTCTGTCTGTTACTAAATGTTTTGTGTGTTTGTAGATCCACTGAGATCTATACATTGAAATGTGCATGTGTAAATTATAAACTGAGGCATCATACTGTTAAAATTGCACTTATTGTTTGCAAGAAATTTCAGGTTGTTTGTGGTTGTTCACATTTTTTAAAGGAGAGTTTGTAGATGTGAACATTTTCATAATGTCATTTTACTTTTTTTCACTGTTATTATTTTACTGGTCCAACCCACTGGAGATCATATTGGGCTGAATGTGGCCCCTGAACTATGTGAGTTTGACACCACAGCACTAAACAATTAAAATGCTAACTTTAGAACAACAACCAAACATGACTAAGTTCCTTTTCTTTTGTCAAAAAAACTGACTTTGAATGACAACTCTAAAGTTTTCCTGTTTGTTTTGGTGTAAAAAAAAAAAAAAAAAGTTAAATTACATGAAAATGTTTGCATTCATAAGCCATCCTTTCTCAAAAAAATGTGAATGACTTGAACAAATATGAACAACATGAAAAGTCTTAAGTGAGGTAAGTGGAATTTCAACAATATTCTGTCTGTTACTAAATGTTTTGTGCGTTTGTAGATCCACTGAGATCAAAATGTTGAAATGTACATGTGTAAATTATAAACTGAGGCATAATACTGTTAAAATTGCACTTATTTTTTTTGCCAGAAATTTCAGGTTGTTTGTGGTTGTTCACATTTTTTAAAGAAGAGTTTGTAGATGTGAACATTTTCATAATGGGTACGGTTACATGATGTTTTTTTTTTTAAATCCGATTTAATTTTCCTGAAGAAATTAATTCGGAACTAAAGTATTTTCTCTTCTGTTTACATGGAAATGTTAAACTCGAATAAAGGTTTACATGAGGTATTAATGAGGTAGATAAGTGAGCTAAAGGGTTTGCGCTGCAGTGCTCACGTTGCCATATTCTCACAGCCCTTCTGTTAGCTTAGCTTAGCATAGTCACTGCATTTCCATGGTCACACGTAGCCAGTTTTTTAAAGGTGATTTGTTGTCTTTTGTTCGTGATTTTCTGAAATCCGATTCTCCCTAATTATTTCTTTAGATCCGCGACTTACTGCACTCATACAATCTTGGGACTGTTGTGTTGACAGAAGTTGGAAAATCTTTTTGTTGGAAGGGATACATGCGCTAAATTAGCTTTGCTTTACCGTTTTAGCTTTGCGTTAGTTTTTATTTCCCAAGATTTTATTAGTGAAGTAAGTCACATCGCCATGATTTGAGCCTCAATTTGTGATCATATTGACCCCACCGGACTGAAGTAATGATTAAGGAGAGTTGAATTTCACAAAATCACTCATAAAATACTACAAATCACCTATAAAAGCCTGGCTACGTCTGACCATAGGAATGAAGCCATTATGCTAAGCTAGGCTAAGCTAAGCTAACGGAAAGGGTGCGAGAACAAGGCAGTCGGTGCACTGCAGTGCAAACTGATTTGCCCACTTATCGAACTCATTAGTGCACGACAAATGAATTGATAAAAAAAAAAAACAAGTGGTGAACTGTTCCTTCAGGGTTCTAGAGGCTGGTAGATCCCATCAGAATCGCCCACTGGAACGGTTTGGGTTGACTAGACTGCATTGCATATTCTTCCACCAGCAAAGAATGTGTTCGTCATCGCGACAGGACAAGACAACGAGCATGTGCAGAATGGGAGGAATAAAGTCCAAACGGAATAAAGGGTTTACATGTCCGAGGAATAATTTAGATCGAAATTAAAAGGGGATTAAACCAGTGACTTTAATACGGTTTAAATTTAATCCCAACTTTTTTTTTTCAACTGGAATAAGGTGTTTACATGGACATCTGAAATAGGATCTAACCTTTAATCAGATTAAACCATGAATAAAAGTTGTCATGTAAATGCACGGAATGTCATTTTACTTTTTTTCACTGTTATTATTTTACTGGTCCAACCCACTGGAGATCATATTGGGCTGAATGTGGCCCCTGAACTGTATGAGTTTGACACCACAGCACTAAACAATTAAAATGCTAACTTTAGAACAACAACCAAACATGACTAAGTTCCTTTTCTTTTGTCAAAAAACCTGGCTTTGAACGTCTCTTCTTTCAAGAGACAAGCCAAATTCTTCACTTCCCCAAATATAACCAAATGGGGCCTCCCATCTGTCATCTGCATATCGAACAAAGAGCGCTATATTTTCGGAAAATGAACTCAGATGTCGTAGCGTTGATGATTAATTGAATACGTCAGGTTTGGAAAGTCAGCTCCACAGTGACTGATAAATCTGATAAATCTATTAATAGATTATTAGAGCTGTCATTGCCTCTTACCTCAGACTGTCACCACCCTTTTTAACATTTGATATCACTGACATTTGCATGTTTTTTTAAGGCCCACGAGGAGTCTACCTGCATTACTAAATCCTCCCAGATATGGATCTCAACAAAACACCAAACTGTAAAAAAAACAGTCATCACGTACCAGTGTGGTCGGGGCGCTGCTCTGATCACTTTGTTGTTCTGCAACGAGGAAAGTAGATATTATCAGTTTCCTGTTTGAACATGTTCACTCAAGAAGGTTCTTGAGAAAGGAAATGCAATGAAAATTTTGGTCAAAGTCATATGTTTTGGGGAACATTTGTGAAGACATAGTTTTAAACTTGTATTAGAGAAGCAGATGCTGTAATTATAGGTAAGGCTGTATATCATTTGATTTGTATTTGATGATTTGTAATTTGATTTGCATTTTTATTTTTACTTTAGTTTATTATTTCAGTTGTATCATTTTTTTTTTTTTTAAATTCTCCTTTTTTTTCCTGTGTATTGTTTATTTCTGGGGAGGTATTCATATAAGCCTTTTTTGGCTTCTATTCTCTCCTGCACAATGATGTTACTTGTTTGAATGTTGTTTTTTTTTCTCTTGCTGTTTTATGCTGTGCAAATAAATAAATAAAAATTAAATAAATAAAAGGTTCAGAATGACAGTTTTGTCCGTGAAGTTGGAATAAAACATATATTTACTTCTTCTCATGAAATGATTGCGACAATATGATTTATTTTTAACAGATAAAGTGTAACTGGGACTCAGAATGGGATTGTTACACCTAGCCATAGGTCATGACTGATGTGTATAAATAGAAATAAAAAGAGGAATGTGTCTCAAATCAATATTATTCCAATTTTATGGGCAACGGTTAATTATCAGGAAATTGTATTTAAAGTATCAAAAGACAAACATGTAAAAAAAAAAAAGAAAAAGAATAAGGTTTGGGTCATATGTTGTATTTTCTAACACATTGATAGCTCCATTAGTCGCTATTTCATTACTGACTGTCTGCAGATGAATAAACTACTCCAATTGCTTGTTTTACGAGATAAATTAATGGCCAATAACCATGTATATGTAACGACAATGACAACAAGAATCATGACGATGATGATGACGACAATGCCGTCACAACAGCTCACACCTGATCAGCCGTTGAGATATTTCATGATAATATTTTGAGATTGTGTGAAATTTTAAGGGTGTCTGAAAACCTTCTTTTCCACTACTGGGTCAAAACGTGGTATTCGAAATCTCTCTGATGGGACATTTTAGAGACAATCTGACAGATTAGTGTTGCTAAATGACCCACATTTTTACTTTTAAATTCATTTTTGCTTTAGTTGGACCATAAGGGATTATCCAAAACAAGGAGCTACTTTATATTGAGATAAATGTTGGAATGGCAATCAATTAAAGAAGTTAGCTCTCTGACGGGACATGACTGTGTTTTGACCCTATTGTGTTTTTGTTTTAGTTGGCATCTTAAAAACAACGAGTAAAAGCAGATCACATTCCAGCGCAGATTACCGCTGAATTCAACGTCTTTCTCCGCACACCAGCTGGGACAGAGGTTTTGATATCTGAGCAGGTTTCTAAAAAGGTACGTCACGAGGCAAAAGACCATCACAGCCGTCAGAAGGAGGATCATCCAGGTAACATAGCTGACTTCTGAGGACACAAACAAACGCTCCAATTACGAACAACACACAGAACAATAACCATCCATTCAATTCAATTCCATTCAGTTCAGTTTAAATGCTATAGATAATTTCAAGTCACTTCACAAATTCCGATCCGATCTTGATTAATAAAATTATCACAGTGAATATGAGTACATGTTGGTTTATGAGTCACCCTTTATTGAGCAAGTGACTATTTTTGGTCATTTCTGGACACATTACAGGATAGTAGTCACTTTTCCATTGGACATATGCGCAAAACTTGGGGCATAATTTAACCCTTTATTGAGCAAGTGACTATTTTTGGTAATTTCCAGACACATTACATGACAGTAGTCACTTTTCCATTGGACATATGCGCAAAATTTTAGGCATAATTTAACCCTTTATTGAGCAAGTGACTATCATTGGTAATTTCCGGACACATTACAAGACAGTAGTCACTTTTCCATTGGACATATGCACAAAACTTTAGGCATAATTTAACTTACTGAGCAAGTGACTATTTTTGGTAATTTCTGTACACATTACAACACAGTAGTCACTTTTCCATTGGACATATGTGCAAAATTTTAGGCATAATTTAACCCTTTATTGAGCAAGTGACTATTTTTGGTAATTTCCGGACACATTACAAGACAATAGTTGCTTTTTCATTGGACATATGCGCAAAACTTTAGGCATAATTTAATTTATTGAGCAAGTGACTATTTTTGGTCATTTCCAGACACATTACAAGACAGTAGTCGCTTTTCCATTGGACATATATGCAAAACTTTACTGATATTTACTAAATGTTGAAAAAACAGAATTGCGTGATGTCGGTTTTTCCATTAAATCACAAATGCGATGATTTGTTTATTTATTATCGCGAGATGTCACGAGAAGTCATTCCATAAACATGACAACAAACATAAATATCTGTTGTTTTAAAACAAGAATGCTCTTTACCCCTCTATCCTGTACTAATTTAAAAAATGACTGGGTTTTTTTGTGTGTCCACACATACGTGTTTGTTTTAAATCTATTCTTCGTCGCTTGTTGTAACATCCGTCAACATCCCTTTTTAAAATTTTTTTGTTCACGTGACTCTAGTTGCACAAAAAGATCTTTCCATTGCAGTTTTGCGTGATCTATCAATTTCGCTATGCCCAAAAAAATCACCTCTTGCAAGCACAAAAACTTTTCAGCAAAAAACGAGTTTTGGTGAAATTGTCATTTTTCCATTAGGCAAATTTTTTTGGTTCAAGTTATATTCATGCAATTTGAGGGTCAATGGAAAAGCGACTCATGTCTAGAACTTACCTATTGGCGTCAAGGGGTTAATAGAAGGATTTGATGTTCGTGTCTTTGGGCTTTGGACTGTTGTGCTTGTTGTAGTCGTAGATGTAATCAGAGATACAGTCGTAATTGGACTAGTAGTGCCCAGGCATTTCTTTTTGTAATTTGTGTGATTTTTACACTCTTCCCTGAAAAAGGGCAAACAGACAACAGTGGAATTTAGCAATATTTTATACAAATGGACATTATATAGACTAATACAATGCATAATACTTATATGAAATGTACAATACTGTGCAAAAGTCTTAGTCCACCTTTAACTTTGTTGCTTTTCCAGGGTTGAAATGAACACACCTATTTGTTTTTTATTCTTTTTTCTTCAGATACATCAAGAAAATACATGAAATATGTGCACAGCCTTAAAAGACACACAAAAACTGAACTAAATGTGTTGTAAAGGTTAAGGTGAAGCAGCACAAACAAGTAGAAACATCTGACGTGTTGAATGAAACCTGGCATAAAACATCAGAAAATTAATGCAATAAATCTCATATTGTCTGAACAAAAAGGTTAAAGACATGTTACATACAGACGGAGGTGACACTAAATACAACCACTGTGGTTTATAGAAGCTGTTTTTACCCTGAAACTTTAGTTTTTCCTGCTGTACATACTTCACATATGTACAGATCAGATCTAAATACAGAGACAAATGCATATGTGTGGACATTAGAAGTTTAATAAACCAACAAACATAATGTTGGAATGGGACTTTTGCACAGGACTGTATTTCCTGCAGAATCCCTGATGTCTTTTTTCAACATGTGGAACAGAAAAACAGTTTGTATGAAGAATAAAAGCTCATGAAAATATGCAAAAAGCTGTATACAGTATAACCAATCTGGATTACTTTGAAGGTTCAAGATATAAGTTCAGCATGTGTGTGATTACATGAAGTTGTGCTGGTAGATGAGGTTTTTATCAGACAGATCCCGGACTTCTTTATATTTCAACAAAACTAAACAATTGCAAACACCCTGAGTATTATAACAAACATAGTTTTCAACATATTCCGTTTTATAAGAGTTGGAACCAGGTGATGAATCAATATAAATACAGACAGGCAGTGAAGAACAAAAGAGAATTTTAAATGTATGCGGAATTCTTAACCCATAAAGACCCAGCGCTACTTTTGTGTCAGTTCTCAAATGAAATTTTTTTTATATTTAACCTTTCTTAAGAGATTTCTCACCATTTATTACAATATTATCCTCCATATTTTGCATTTTATCAGTATAAATCACCTATTTTCCTGTATTCAATTCACTGATCATGAAGACGTTCACAAAAACTCAGATTAAAGTTGAGGGTTATTATATCAAAAACAAAGAAAACTAGGGAAAAAGATAGATTGATAGGATTAGTGGATGAACAGGTATTAAACCGTTTAGATCAGTAGATGCTTTTGGTCGGGGATGGATGTTCGGGTCTCTATGAGTTAAAAATAAAACAGGCTAAATGTAACACAGTGTCAGTTGCACTTGTGTTTTCTGTTAACCCTTAAGGACTCAGTGTGACTTTTGTGGCAGTTTCCAAATTAATTTTTCCCTCTATTTAACCTTTCCTAAGTGATTCATCACTATTTGTTATAATATTATTCTCTGAATTTTGTATTTTTTCCAGTGAAAATCATCTGTTTTCCTATGTTTAATTGACTGATCATGGCGATGTTCATAAAAACTCAGATTAAAGTTGAGGGTTATTATATCAAAAACAGAGAAAATAGGGAAAATGTGACTTTTTCAGTCAAATCTATCACTAACTGAACATAAACCAAGCGTCTCCATCCACTGTCATTGATCCAACTCCATGGGTTTTACTGGTGAATCAGTGTTGTAGAAGATGACAGTATTTCCATGGTAACTACAGGGCCTCTGAACGTCTAAATGGGTCACATCTGAAGACCATGAAAAGACGACAAACTGTATTTTACACCAATTATTTACATGTATTGATAGGATTAGTGGATGAACAGATATTAAACCGTTTAGATCAGTTGATGCTTTTGGTCGGGGATGGATGTTCGGGTCTCTACGAGTTAAAAATAAAACAGACGAAATGTAACACAGTGTCAATTGCACTTGTGTTTTCTGTTAACCCTTAAGAACCCAGTGTGACTTTTGTGGCAGTTTCCAAATTAATTTTTCCCTCTATTTAACCTTTCCTAAGGGATTTATCACCATTTATTACAATATTATCCTCTGAATTTAGCATTTTTTCCAATGAAGATCATCTATTTTCCTATGCTTTATTGACTGATCATGCAAATGTTCATAAAAGCTCAGAGTAAAGTCAAAGGTTATTATATCAAAACAGAAAAAACTGAAGAAAAGGGGACTTTTTCAGTCAAATCTATCATTAACTGCACATAAACCAAGCGTCTCCATCCACTGTCATTGATCCAACTCCATGGGTTTTACTGGTGAATCAGTGTTGTAGAAGATGATGGTGTTTCCATGGTAACTACAGGGCCTCTGAACATCTAAATGGGTCATATCTGATGACCATGAAAAGACGACAAACTGCATTTTACACCAATTATTTACATGTATTGACAGGATTAGTGGATGAACAGGTATTAAACCATTTAGATCAGTAGATGCTTTTGGTCGGTGATGGATGTTTGGGTCTCTATGGATTAAAAATAAAACAGACTAAATGTAGCACAGTGTCAATTGCACTTGTGTTTTCTGTTAAAATAATGTGGTGCATAGAGGTATTCTTATGAAACTGTTGCTGTTAATAATCAGAGGTGTGTAGTAGCGCATTACATTTACTCTGTTACATTAACTTAAAAGTAACTTTTTACATAAATTGTACTTGTAAGAGTACTTTTAATACAACATAATTTTTACTTTTACTCAAGTATATTTATGATGAAGAAACGCTACTTCTACTCCATTACACTGACGTACATTCCGCTCCTTAATTTTATTTTTGGTCATTTGTTAAAGCACGAACCATTTGTTTTGCTTTGTTAGAAAGACTTCTTCCAAAAACTCCCATGATTCACATGAGTTAAAGAAGTTAAAAGAAAATATGTTCAAAGATATCTAGGCTAACTGGTAAAAGTAAGTAGAAAACCATGCACAGTATCTGCCTCCATAAGAGCAGACTAGATATTAATGTGATGGAACCAACAATGATTATTACCAGGTATATTTGCAACTAGCTGTAATGTTCCCATATATATTTTACATATTTCATTTTAACATTTCATTTATTAGTTGCTGAATTTAAAAGAACAATAAATATAATGTTACTCAGGAAGTACTCAGTACTTGAGTAATTTTTTCATTAAGTAATTTTTACTTTTACTTGAGTAATTATTTGAATGACTACTTTTTACTTGTACTTGAGTAATATTTTTCTAAAGTAACGGTACCTTTACTTGAGTATAAGTTTTGGCTACTCTACCCATCTCTGTCAATAGTGAGGATAAGTAAAGAACAAATATAAAAACAGAATTCAGTGTGATTTGAGTTTATTAAAGCTTTTGTGCTTGAATTTTGTGTGTCTTGTGATTATATATTATGTTATATCTCAAAAGAAAACTGTACAACTGTGCATTTCTGAGCAATATGTACGTTTTAAATCAGTGTGCTGTCTTGTTGTACGTGATGTTTCAGTTTTGATATTTTAGTTCTGATGTGACACTTTACAAGCCGTCTTTATTTTTTTTAAATTTAACCACATAGATTGTAACCCACATAGAACGAGTTCATGACCTGCTCTTGAGTCAAAGCCCAACATTTGAGAAAACTGTCTCCCACTATTTCTGCACTGGCTTCTTTTTTTCTTTTGTATTATTTTCTGTCTCATTCATTTCTGTCTCTGGTTTGTTTTGTTTTTGATCTCATAGAACTGACCCAGATCTGACCCTGCTTAGTGATACCAGCCCCAAATCATTTGTTGACATCAACAAAATCCAGTTCTAAGCTAACGGTAGCTAATGTTGCACAATGTTTGTAATGGAAAGAGCAGAAGAGAAACAGTGAAGACCCTGGCAATGAATAAGCCTTCTACATCTGACTTTTACAAAGTTATGGTTAGGACCCACAATAGGTTCTATTGGAGGATCAGTAAGTGTCAGAGTAAATTATGTAACAATAATATGTGAATTTCCAAAAGAAAATAGTAGAAGAATCTCTGGAAGTGTTTCATAAATATTGATCTGTGTGAAATGCAGAGAAGCGGTAGATATAAACAAATAAAAATGATGTTAAAGACACGACAAAATGAAAATTATATTAAAAATGCAACAAAATGTAACAGACAAAACAAAAGGAAACCAACATAAGAAGACACTGAAAGATAACACAGCACTGAAGAGATGTAACAAGATGAAAATGACGCCAAAGTAAAGGAATTTCTAATAATTTATGACAATGCAAAAGACAAAAAAAACAACTAAAATTATGTAAAAGATACAATGAGGTGATGATTATATACAAGACAACACACACACATAAAAGACAACATGAGAAAGACAAGGGAATAAGGCATGAAGATGAAAATAATGTAAAAGAAGGGGAAAAAGTTATACAAAGGACGTACAAGGTATAAATGACTTAAGGTATTCAGCACCATGAAAATGATGTAAAACACAAGTGTCGAGCCTGCAGCCCGGGGGCCAAAACCGGCCCTCCAAAGGGTCCAATCTGGCCCCTATAGGATGAATTTGTGAAATACATAATTTACACTGAAGATATTAATGATCAAGAATGTTGAAATCATTTTAGGTCAATTCGATCTAAAGTGGATCAAACTAGTAAAATATTATCATAATAACCTATAAATAATGAAAACTGCAAATTTTCCTATTTGTTTCAGTATAAAAAAAAGTAAAATTAGAAAAAAAAAGTTACATTTACAGACTATCCTTTTGCAAAAAATATGAATAACCTGAACAAATATGAACAATCTGAAATGTCTTAAGAGAAGTAAGTGGAATTTTAACAATATTCTGCCTGTTACTAAATCTGTAAGTTGTGATGCACATGCATAAATGACCAACTTAGGCGTAATATTGTTAATATTACACTTTTTTCCTGAAGAATTTTCAGGTTGTTCATATTTGTTCATGTTATGTTCGTAGGTGTAAACATTTTCATAATGGAATTTTACTTTTTTCACTCAAAAACAAAGAGAAAAGTTTGGAGTTGACATTATTTATAAGTTCTTATCCTATTATATATATTATTTTACTGGTCTGGCCCACTTTAGATCATATTAGGCTAAATGTGGCCCCTGAACTGAAATGAGTTGGACACCCCTGATGTAAAAGTAAAATATACAATAAGATATAACAATGTGAAAGCTTTAACAAGATTAATATGATGTACAGGTTATAGATGCAACAAGATGAGAATGATAATGACTGAAATGACATAAAAGGTGAGAGAAAATGCAAAAGACACTGACTTTCCGACAAAAAAAGATGGAAAACTTCTTATAATTGTTGTCACTTTGGTAATTCACCCCAGAGAAGATGTAATAAAATTGACTATATGAGTCTTAAACCATTCTTACATGAAAATTGATGAATACAAACGATATATTATCTCAGAAATGGCTTTATCTAATATCAATAAATAACCGGCTCCCAGCACAAAAACAAACTCCAATGTAGAAAACAATGAAAAAAAAAACACATGGAAATCTTACGTATCAAAGAGAAAAATAAATCAGTCATGAGTGTCCCTACCTTTGGCAGTTCTCTGTGGGGTTGCTAGTGGCTGAAAACAAACAGAAATAGTAAAATTAACAGTGTTTACTCTTTAATTAACACAACATTAATCTGTATGGCAGTTATTAATCTCCATCTGAAGCTTTAACTCTATCACTTACGAAAACATTGTGTGCATATCCCACCACCAGAGTCGAACGTTCCCTCTCTGCAGGCACATTTTATATTACTGGTGTTGGTGCACTTCTCCACCATGATCTTTTGGTCTGAGAAAGAAATACATTTAAAAAAAAAAAAAAAAAGTGTTAAATGACAGCATCAGTGCACAGGCTTACGGAGTAAACAAAGAATTTAAGGTTTGAAATTTGGCAAGATAGAGCTGATGAATACAATGAACAAAAAAGGGCAAAACCCAACAACACTGGCATGAATGTTTCAGTAAAGTCACATCCAGATATTGTATTTGCATTTTAATGTCATTTAAGCTCGATTTTTCACATCAGCAATTCCTGACAAAAACATTATTGGTCTATTTTTATTCTAATACACAACACTCCGCCTCTTATTTGTTTGCTTTGGGTGTGTGTTTTACTGAGCAGGAGCATGATTTAGCCAAAAATGCTAATGCTAATCAGATTTTTGAGCGTGTACTATTAATGATCATGTGTTATTAAGCGTTAAGCATTAAGTCAAAATTGCATCTGACTTTAATTTTACACACATATGAGGAATTTAAGTTAAAAAAAAAAAAAAAAAAAGGTAGTGTGTAGAGAAACTAAAATAATTTGTGGGATATTTTGATTGTTAGCTGCAACACTGGTGCTGTTAAACATTCTTTCTGAGAGTATGTAAAAATCAAATAAGCTTATAATGTAAGATCAACAAGTCATGATGGATGCCAAAAATGCTAATGTTCACAAGTTGGAGTTGCTAATATCAAAATTTGGATGTATATTGAACCACATATTTCCATCTACTGTATATTGGACCCTACAAATAGTGTTATGCTGCGTTCAAGGCCATTTTTTGAGCCCGTAAGTCACGATTTCAAATCACGACTATGTAACGTTCCAGGCAAGTCACGCCAAACTGCCTGAGCGCAAGGAATTGTAGTAGCTAGATGTAAACAAACCAGCATGGCGGACCGTACTTTATGCTCGTTTACAATCATTTCTATCGCTAAAGGTGTTTGCTCTTTGCTTATTTAAGGGAAACAGAGGAGTAAAAATGGTGCATAAGGCAAGAGAAGCTGTTCTACCTTTTATGTTATGTTATTTGTATATTTGGATACGTATTTGGTATTAATTTGTTCTTTCACTCAATGGGCTGAAAACTAGCTAATGCTAGAGCAGCTGCTGATTATGCAGAACATTTGCAGATAAATATTGTCAGAGCAATACCTTGTTTAAACCTTTCCATGCATAACTGTCACTACAGTGGACAGCTTGTATATTTATGGATTTTGTTGTTTTAGTTCCATATCAGCCAACACAGTGGACGCTTATGTATCATCCCATACACTGTAATTCATACCATTACTGTAAATCTGCTGTTCTAGATAAACCTGATCTGCACTAACATGTTTGACTGTAAAAAAAAAAAAAAAAAAAATTGCTAATTGTTATTAAACTGTAATTAACAGTTTTGGAGGGTTTTAACCCTTCCATGCATACTGGTCACCACAGTGGACAGCTATTCTACAGCTGTTCTCTTGTATATTCATGGATTTTGTTGTTCTTTTTTTTTTTTTTTTTTTTTTTTTTTTACACATATTTTTATTAAAGTTTTAAGACACTACATATCTTTTCTGACATGAATTGGTAACATTATGTAGATCTCTCCTGAGGATAAACCTCCAGAATCACAAGCCATAGTTCTCCATAGTTTTCACACAATTTATCACTAAATTCATGTTTCTGTGCATCAAAAATTAAATGTGTGGTGTCCAGCTGAGTGGACATTTTTGCAACTTAATGAAAAATAGGTTCAGAAGAATTTTTGTTTTTCATTATTATTATTATTTTTTTATGTATTTTTGATTTTTTTAAAAAATTATTTTATGTTTATGTTTATGCATTTGGCAGACACTTTTTTCCAAAGCGACTTACAGGGGAAAACCAATTAAATCACTCAATCAATCAAATTTTATTTATATAGCGCCAGATCACAAAAAAGTTATCTCTTGACATTTTATATATAGAGTTGGTCAAAACCAGACTCTAAGTCAATTTACAGAATATTATAAATAAATAAATAATAAATTTTAATTTTATCTTTTTTAAAATTTATTTTTCAGAATAAATTTTTCAATCGCATTGTTTTTTTCATGTGTAAAGAGGAATAAAAACACTCAGGAAAAAAATTTGATTAAGGCTCTCATAATTGGTGCATGAAAGGGTTAAACAAAAAGTTTCTTTCTTTTTTTTTTTTGCATATTATCTTCATGCAGGTATTGTAAAAATGTGAGAAAACATCAGAGTAGCAGCATTAAAAATGTTTTTATCTCATTGTTTCCACACAGTATATCGGTAAATACATGTTTCTTTGCTTCTAAAATTAAACACATGATTTTCTAACTCCATGAAAAATAGGTTCAAAAAAAAAAAAAAAAATCAATCACATTGTTTTTCTTTTCATGCCTAAAGAGGAATAAAAATACTTAGGAAAAAAAAATTGATTAAGGTTCTCATAATTCATGCATGAAAGGGTTAATAAACAATTTGCATAAACACCTCATCCATGGGGGCTGCCATTGCTATGTGACGTCAGAACTCGGAACTGGGAGTACATCGATCTAGTATGAATTCACAGGTGGGAAGTCACAGGTTTGACTGCCATTCCAGTGCCTTTTCACCAGCAGAAGGTTGGAAAAACACGAGTTACGGGTTGCCTGGAACGCAGCATTACATACACAGCAGCTAACGTTAGCATTCAGCCATTTTGTAGCTAATAGTATTGTGAAAGTGCTAATTAGTTGTAGATGATACGGTAAGACAGGTGTTAATTAAATCTGAAAACTGTGTTTCATGTGTTTTTTCAGATGAAAAGACAGTAAGATGAATATATACTGTATGTATATATTTTTTAACCTTCCCTACCATATCATCACCAGTATCAGACGTTAATGTTAGCAAAGATGAGGTTGAATGCTAACATTAGCTGCTGTCATAAGTTGGCCTATTGGACTTGGAAATATATATTTTTTATTTGAAATATGGTCCATTGTGTCTCTAGGTTTTCAGTATTCAGTGAATTGACAGTGATTTTTCCAGGTGATGATGTTTGTTTGGCTTAAACACAACCCTCTGACATTATCCTTTAGCATTAGCTGGCTAAGTGCATCAGAGCAAAATGGCCACAGTGTGAATGTGGTCCATGGCTTTAACTCAGTGGATCTCATATTTCTGTTTGGCCCTCCTCGACCCCAACAAAATTGTAATAATGGTCCAAGTATACCTTTTAGTGAAAGAAATGTCAATATTATAACCATTCTATTTGGTTTTTTTAGAATAATTTGTTGTGTAAATTAAGAAGAATGAATTTTTTTACTTGAGCAATACAAATAAACTAAACATGACCAAATAAAAGTATGAAATGTGCAATTATCTTGTTATAACCGTAACAATAAAGTTAAATATTATTTTTTAGAACAACAAACAGATATTTTAATAGTATAAGAGGTAGCAACAAGCTTATTTTACATTGCACATATTCTCAGAACAATAAGGTCCAAACTGTACAAATTGCACCCAAAAACACAAATAATGCAACTTTTTCTTTTCACCCCAGTAAAATACTTGTCCATTCTCCAGACATACACTCTTTCGGTACATTGAGACAGCAGGTCTTAATGCACAATTCGGATTTTTTTTAGTGAAATCTGATTAGTTTTGTGCGTGCAAATGCAACTTCTATCAATTTTGAGTATGAACTGAATGCGACCCTGAAGTGACCCACATGCGCAAAAGAACTCCTGACGTAATATGTGACCACGCAGGCATGCACTGTGTTTATGGAAGTAAATATGGAGGCATCTCGTCTCGACGTTTTGTTTTTTTCCTGCCACTCCTCCCCCTAGGACGCAGAATTGTGACGTTTGTTGCATTTCAATGAAGTAAAGGTTGGATAAATGACTGAAGTCGCATTGCAAAATATCAGATACAAATCTGATTTAGGACCACATATGAAAGTGGAATGAGCCGGATTTGAATAAATCTGATTTGTGCTGTTCAAACTGTCTTTAACACATCAGATACAGGTCACATATGGGCAAAAAAAAATCTGATTTGGACCACATTTGCCTGCAGTCTGAATATAGCCTAAGACGGCAGTGGATCTGTATTGTTGTACATCCCTAAAATGAGCTTGGGTTCCGACGCCAAAAATTTTTTTTTCCACTGGCTACAGGTTCTGACATGAAGAAAAAACACATGCAGGAGTGATCATGCATGAGAAACACTGCTTTAACCTGTCTAGTTAACCTGTCCACCACTTGCCTGTTGAAGAAATTTAAGTAAAGATCTCAAGGAATATTTGCAAATGATACTGTACAGGTGATTTCTCACAGACTGCAAGGGAAGCTTGGCTTCCCCTAAAATTATGAAAATTAAATGGTTAAATATGTTCGGTTGTGTTGACATTTCATTGACTACAAATGTGTTAGAATACGTTCATCTCACAGACGAGTTCGTCCAGAATCAGCTTTATCACAAATCAACAGACTGGATCTTGTTCACTTCTCATACATTCCCGTTGCGCTGTTTTCTCATTCGATCTCTGCTCAGTGCATTTGTCCGTAGACGCTCAGCGTCCATGCACTTCAATGGGACTGAGTAGAACAGTTTTTTTCATTGCCTCAAAACTGGACGGTAATTGGATAAATGCCATGATGTTGTCCTGCCCCCGGACACTAGGCGTCTCTGGGGGTGAATGGAGCTGTGGGCGGAGCTCAGCCGGGCTGGACACTGGGATTCCATGTGCTGATTGGAGGATCAGTCGAAAGGCTGAATCCCATTTGACTGACAGCTGTTTTGAGATCTACTCCTTCACTGACACAGTTCAGTTTAATACCATCGTGCATTCTACTATGAAATCGAGAGAAACCACTACGAAATTACTTGTTAATTTCTTGCACTGTAAATAAAACACACTCATTGTACTTCCTTGTTTCAATTTAACATAATTTCAGCGTTTTGTTGTTTAGTTGGTACGATAATGTCACTGATCATTTTCTTAAAAAGGAATCGAGGGCCGAATTTATGTTTAAATAACTTGACATTTCTTTTTGTAAGCTGACAATGAGCGTCCCCTCTCTGAAAGATGAGCAGCTGCCACTGTGATACTGATATTCACTGATACACTCACTTCACAGCACTGATTTAGTAAATAACACATTATCACATAAATCAACAGGATTTATTTTGTATGATCACGCAGCCAAATTAAATGCACCTGAAAAAGATACTCACGTCCACACTGGGGTGAACACCTCTGGCATTTTGTGTCTGTATTGTGGATATCTGTGTATTCACCACTCTGACATGCTTCACAGTCTTCGGACTGTTCCTTTTTCCGAAAACCTGTGAAAAGGGACAAAGCTTATGTAGTTCTGATAATTACCGCTCAACTTTAAGTCTTTGCATGTCAGTTCCTTGTTATGTCTTACCAGGAGGACACATGTTGGTCCTATGTGTCTGTTGTGGTGCCATGTCTGTGAAACTCTGTCTGATGAGGAGGAAGGTGAGAATCAGCACAAGAACCTGTTAGAAAACATTGTCATTGACATTTGAGTCAACCATTAATCATCATACAAATACCTGTACTGTATGTAATAATAATATTTTGTCCACTTCTTGCCACTACTGTCAAATGAGTCTAATTTCTGTAGTATGTCAGTATAATATAGAATACAAGTCTAATATAGTAATATGATCTATAAATATATGCATACAAGACACATTTTTGGCATAAAATTTTGGAACTTGCAAAATAAGTCAAATTTCATGCATTTTGTTGATAAAAACAGAACATTGCAGGTATGACGTAACTTAATATACAAAGCCAATCACTGAAATACTGGACCAAGATACAGTCAAAATAAACTATTCTATTGAATTCATAGAAGAATAAGAATGAGATGCAAATAGATGATGCAATGAAAAGAGCATTAGCCAAACAGTGGAAATGATGTGAAAATAGTTCATATAAAATAATCACACTTATCTAATTGCAATACAGCAGTGAAGAAATAATTGTGACAGATGTATTGACACTTTGACCCTATTTACATCTGGTATAAAAGTGTCATTTTCATCCAGATAAGGAAAAAAAAAAAAAAGCATGTTAGAGCAGGTGAAAAACAAACATTTAAAGACAGCTCATCATTAAGTTAAAGATAATAATGAAAAACAAGCCATTAAGAATCACACAGGCTGAACTTTAGCGGGATTGAAGGTGAGTTGAAATGATGTGAAGGTGAAATAATGCAAGATAAATCATTGTTCATTACTCCCAGAGGCATTAAAGCTATAGCAACAAGCCATACCTTCATGTAAGTACAGATGTTTGTTTTAACCCATAAAGACCCAGTGCTACTTATGCAGCAGTTCCAAAATATTTATCTATCACCATTTATTATAATATTATCCTCTGCATTTTGCATTATTTCAGTGTAAATTGGATATTTTCCTGTATTTAATTCACTGATCATGTAGATGTTCATAAAAGCTCAAATTAAAGTTGAGGGTTATTATAGCAAAAACAGAGAAAACTGACGAAAATGTGACTTTTTCTGCAAAATATCAATAACTGAACATATAAACAAGTGTCTCAATTCACTGTCATTGATCCAACTCCATGGGTTTTACTGGTGTATCAATGTTGTAGAAGATGACAGTGTTTCTACATTCTCTACGGAGCCTCTGAACATCCAAATGGGTCACATCTGATGACCATGAAAAGATGATAAACAGCATTTTACAACAAATATTTACATGTATTGATAGATTTAGTGGTTTGGAAGTTATTACAGATTTTAGATCAGTACATGCTTTTGGTTGCCAGTGGCTGTTTGGGTCTTTATGGGTTAAAAAATATGTAAAAATAAATAAATAAATAAATAAATAAATAAATAAATAAATAAATAAAAGTACTAATGTAACTTGTAAATACTTAAAAACTGTATACTTGAAATAATCCTAATTTGTTAAATCCCATTTTTGGGCAAGGTTAAAAAGAAAAAAGTGTCTGCAACTCTTCTTAACTTTTCCCACCACAAAGCAGTTCCTGTATCATCCTGTACACAGTGGAGTGTCCCCTGAAATATACTTTTTTAGCCAAGTACCCACAACTCTCACTTCAGCATTTTTGATTGAAAAATATTAGGCAAAATTTGTTCCTGTGCCAAAGGTGTCTGTTTGTATTTTCACAACTTTGTAAACATATATTTAACTTTTATATGTAAAATATAACACATTTTTTAAAGTAAATTTTGTGTGCAAAATATAAACTGAAAAGTGCCCTCTTTCATTGATAAGAAAAATAAATAAAATGGTCATTAATTAATAAATGAACCTTCCATCAATAAAAAATAATGACTTAGCAACTCAAATAAACTCATTTTGAATAATATGAAATAGAAATGTTCTTAAAATGTTACCAAAGCTTAAACAAGACGATTGACAAATAAAACTATTATAAAAATGTATTTATTTTGTTTTATATTTCAGCATTAAGGCTTATTATTTATTTTGTATTCGGCACATGACAACTTATTTAATGTATTTTTTTTCCAAAAAACTTTTCAAGTACCCCCTGGGTCTCTTCCAAGTATACTTTGGGAACCCCTGGTTTTAAAAATATGTCACAAAATCAAAAATGTACTCATGTAACATGTAAATACTTGAAAACTGAAAACTTGAAGTAATCCTAATTTGTTAATTCCCTTTTCTGGGCAAGATTAAAAAGAAAAGTGTCTGCAACTCTAATTAACTTTTCCCACCGCAAAGCAGTTCTTCTAAGTCACAGATGTCACACATGTGGCCCGGGGGCCAAATCCGGCCCGCCAAAGGGTCCAGTCTGGTCCATGGGATGAATTTGTGAAAAGCAAAAATTACACTAAGATATTAACAATCCTTCTAGTTCAGGTTCCACATTCAGACCAACTCAATCTCAAGTGCACAGGACCAGTAAAATACTATCATAATAACATAGAAATAATGACAACTCCAAATTTTTCTCTTTGTAAATGTAAATATTTTCACGTATTTACACTAAAACAAAGAATAATTTCGCAAAAAATGTGCATAACATGAACAACTTGAAATATCTTAAGAGAAGTAAGTACAATTTTAATAATATTCTGCCTGTTATTGAATGTTTTGTGTGTTTGTAGATCCACTGTGATCTGGTAGTTATAATGTACATGTGTAAATGATAAACTGAGACATAATATTGTTAAAATTACACTTATTTTTTCAATTTGTTCATGTTATTCATATCTTTTGAAAGGATAGTTTGGAGATGTAAACCTTTTCATTATGTAAATTGACTTTTTTCACTCTAAAACATAGAGAAAAGTTTGGAGTTGACATTATTTACATATTAATATGTTATTATTTTACTGGTTCAGCCCACTGCAGATGTAATTTAGCTGAATGTGACCCCTGAACTAAAATGAGTTTGACACCGCTGCTCTAAGTGATGATCTAAAACTTGTATAATCATCCTGGAAACAGAAATAAATGCAAATGATGCAAAGACAAAACATAGAAAGATTACTTACCCAGTCCATGTTATGTGAAAAGGCTCTGAGGTATAAAAATACCAGCTTTAGTTGACAGATCTCAGCCGTTGCATTGAAACTCGTCTCAGATCATTAGACTACATCCACCGACAGGATGAGGCATTCTGAGTCCAGTCGATCAGATCGGCAGCTTTTCTTCAAAGCTGAGTCAAAGGAAGCCTGTGTGATTTTGTGTTGCGGGCCAGAGCTGTCAGTCGTTTGAAAGCATTCAGAGAAGTGCTGCGAGAAACAGGAAGAACAGCAAGATGTGACCCATAAACGCAGTCAATGACATGACTACTGGTGGCAACGTCAGCGCACAAGTTCCTCTGAATAACAATTTCCAGTAGTTCAGTTTCACCCACCAGTGATAACACTGTGGTTCAGACACAGACTGGTGACACGCAAGGGAATAATCAGAATTACTAGACTGCAATGGTGGAATGTAATGAAAAACTCATTTTAGATTTTAAAAAAATCATGGGAAGGATTGTTTCTAGGACTCAAAAAAAAAAAGAAATTGTTTGAGGCAAGGTTATAATAGTTTTGTCATTATAGTTTGGTTTTATTTAGTTTTGACTTTTTTTTCTTGAATTCATTTAGTTTTGATTAGTTTTTAGAGCAAGTTTGCTAGTCTTTATTAGTTTTCTTTTTTTTTCTCAATGCTTAGTTTTAGTATTAGTTGTAGTTTTTTCATATCTTTTATCTTCTTCGCCGTCGTATTCAAATAAATCCCAGACAGGACTCTGCTGCTTTCTCCCAACTTTAGTCTCCATGCTTCCAGGTAGAGTGGGGACGAGAAGACGACTCTAAAGCCCCTTTAGCCCTATCAGCCCGCCCGCAGGCCTAAAAAATTAATCTTCATCTACTATAAAAATATAATAAATCAGGACAATGGATGTTTTTTTCAACTTTTGCTCAAAGTTTAGACCCTAATGTTAATAAAAGTACATCAAAAGTGTATTTTAGTGCAAACTTTAATGTTCAAACATGATTTTTAATCTTTGTGGGGTGAAATATATGCTATTAAAAATCTCCGACATGAACAATTAATTTATGCATATCATCGTCAATCCATCCAAAAAAAAATAGGCGAGGATAAAAAAATTCTAATTTCTCTTTTAGTTTGTTACAGTTTACTCAGGCATAGTAATAGATACAATATTTTAGACAATGGGAATAGATTCTGTGAGGTCTCTAAATGTTCATAGACACCAAGAACATCCATATGAACCTTATTATTGTGAAGTAATTCTTCATTTACTTTGGGTATGTCTTTGTAGGCGTTTTTCCCCTGAAAATATGGTCAGGGTTAAACAGGTTAAACAAGTGACGAGAAGTGACGGACCGTGAAGTGCTGCTAACTAAAATTGCTAAAATCAATTGGACATTGACAAAGATGAAAACAAAGGGAGTTTTATCCATAATTTTCATACGTTTTAGTTAGTTTCTTAAGTTCACAATATAGTTTCAGTTAGTTATGTTTTTTTTCTTTTAATTATAGTTTTTATTTATTTCAGTTAACGAAAATGTTTTGTCAATTCTAGTTTTCATCATTTCGTTAGTTTTCGTTAACGATAATAACCTTGGTTTGAGGTGCTCTTTGGAAAAGGGATTCATAAAGTAGATAACAAACAGAAAGAAAACTCCAAGGCATTCTCTGTAAGCATTAAAATCTGGATGCAGATGTTTTTTCTAATTGATTGAATTGGGTTTGGCTTTGAGATGCTTTTAAGGAACATTGTTGTTCTTCTTTTAACCTTTTAAAATAGTGGTGACGAAATTAATTTCTGACCATTTTTTTTCTCTTCTGCCCAGTTTACTCAGTTATTGTTACCATTATAATTATCACCATGGTTGTTATTGTTGGTTTTGTTGATATTTTCTTGTTGTGATTTTCTTCGCCACCTTCTTCTTCCTTTTTCTCCCCCCTTCACTCTTTCTTTCCCTTTCTTCTCCTTACCCCTGTTCCTTCATGTCAGGCCCGGCATCAAAATGTGGTTCAACGAAACTCAAAATAAAGACAGTAGAATATCAAGGGGAGCCTCATATACTTTATGAAGTTTCAGCAGAAAAAGCCAGCCATACTACCATTCTGCTGTTATGATGCTGGACAAGAAAATTTTTAAAAAATAAATAAAATTTTTAATTTTTTATATGTATGTTCTTATCATTTTTAAGTTTGTTTTTAGTACTGACTTTCATTGTGCTTATGTATATTTTTAGTGTTGATGTATGGCTGCATATAAGGGTCCCATTTGGGTTTATCCACAGTTTCCATGGTGACCACACATGTGTTTGCCCATATCAGAATCAGAGTCAGAGATCTGAATATCTTATATTATTTATTCTTCACACTATTTATCCCACGATATTTATCTTTCATGTCATTTGCACTACTTCTCATGTTATTTGCACTACTTAAATTCTATGTTTTACAAATATCTTAGTTTGCAATACTTTTTCTTTTTTAATGTAAATAACTGTGCCTTTTACTGATATTTGTTGTTGTTTTACTGATATTTATTGTCTGTCTGTAAATTCTTGCACTGAACCTGAGAGCTTTACCTCAATTTCGTTGTACTTGCTACAATGACAATAAAGAGATTCTGATTCTGATTCTGATATGGGCAAACATATGTGGGGCCACCATGGAAACTACAGACAAACCCACATGGGAACCTTATATGCAGCCCAGTTGTAACCCTTCTGGGGCCCACATGGACATGCTGGCTGGGAATGATTTCCATTTTGTGTAACTTCTGCTGCTGCTGCTGCCTTGGCCAGGACACTCTTAAAAAAAGAGATTTTTAATCTAAATGAGCTTTTTTTTTCCTGGTTAAATAAAGGTTATAAAAATTAAAAAAACAAACAAACAAACAAAAAAAACAAATTAGAAAAGCATTCCAAAATGTAATCATTTGCTCCCTGTGCCAGTATCAACATTTCCTGAAAATTTCATCAAAATACTTCCATAAGTTTTTGACTTATCTTGCTAACTGACAGACAAACAAACAAAAAATCTGCCCCCCCCCCAAATCACCACCAAAATGTAATCATTTGTTCCTTGCGCCAGTGTCAACATTTCCTAAAAATTTCATCCAAATTCGTCCATAACTGGCGGAGGTAATAGTTAAATACCTTTATTCTCACGGCATGGTCATGTATAGACCTAAATGCAGTGAGAATAAAGGCATTTTAATGCTTAAACAGAGTGCCTTGGAGTGTTCTTCTTGTTTCTTATCTACTCATTTTAGATATTTGTATACACAGGATTCCTACAGGTTAAATTTCAGACTTTTTAATACCTTTTAGAACAGAATTTAATGCCTATTTCATGGCCATACTGGCTCCTAGACACCTAGAATATCATCTCACTCATCACTGTGAACTCTATGCTAAAGCTGAGTGGTCATCTTTGAATTCACACAGGTTGACACATTGCTTAACCTTAACCTACAAAGCTCTTCTAGGTATGGTACCGTTATACCTATCCTCTTTTCTCCAAAGATCAACCAGACAATATTCTTTACGCTCTTGTGATCAGTATTATTTGAATGTACCCAAAGTTAGAACTAAATTGGGGAAGTGGGGTTTTAGCTTTTCTGCCCCCGCTGCCTGAAACACACTTCAAGTAGAGCTGAAAATGCCAGAACTCATTTCATTTCAAGCTTTTTGCTCCATCTTACGGACAAGACAGCGAGAGTCAATCAGACGTTGCTTGTGTTTTTAACCCTTTCATGCACGAATTATGAGAACTTTAGTCAAGATTTTTTTCTTCAGTGTTTAGCCATGAAAAAAACAATGTGATCGAGTTTTTTTTTTCTATGGAGTTACAAAAATATCCATGCATTTAATTTTTGAAGTAAAGAAACGTGTTTAAAACCCAATATCAGAAAATGATATGAAAACAATGAAATAAAAACTTTTTTAATGCTGCTAATCTGATGTCTTCTCACATTTTAACATATTCTAATGCTAGTAATTACTCACTTCATGGAGATAATATGCAAAAAAAAAAAAACCTTCTTGTCTAACAAATAACAATTGATTTACACTCAAACATGTCACTGCAGATCAGGTTTATCAAGAACAGTGAAGTTACAGGAATGATCTGAATTACAGTGTATGGGATGGTACATAAGTGTCCACTGTGTTGGCTGATATGGAACTAAAACAACAAAACCCATTAATATACAAGAGAACAGCTGGAGAATAACTGTCCACTGGAGTGGACAGTGCATGAAAGGGTTAAAGTGCTGTGACCGTAAGTAAATTTTGGCACTTTATTAACCACACTTTAAAAAAAAAAAAAAAACTGTCTCACTTTTCTATTATTACAATATTATTACTGTTTGTTTTATTTTATTGTTACTACCTGTCTCTAAAACCTGTTTTCTTTCTTGGCGTGTGCTGCTGACCTCTTGGCCAGGTCAGCCTTGTAAAAGAGATTTCGATCTCAATAAAATGGTTAAATAAAGGTCTAATAAATTAAAAAAATAAATAAATAAAAGAATGTAGGAAATTTTATGTATTTATTCCAACATGTTGATACTGTTTCAAGTCATTTCTCACCGGGGGCTGCAAAGTTAGCAATAATTGGTTCCTAATTTTTTTATTTATTTATTTATTTTACTTTATTTTTATTGTTTGATTTCTGTACATTATAAAACAAAACAAACATAAGGGACATTTGGGATACACTGACCATAATAAACCTTTGTGACAAACAATTGGTTTTAGTAATGTGACGCTGAAATGAAAATTGTTCATTTTTTTCCATTTATCATGACACTGCTCTTCTTGAGTCCTCAATCTATGGGTCAGAATCTCCAACTCAAATATTCCATTTACAACTTGTAATCAGTCATTAGTTGTAGGTGGTTCTAATCTGCACCATTTTTTGGTAATAGCCTTTTTGCGGGCCGCTAATAGTATTTTAAACAAATATCGATAACTTTTGTTGTGATCTGGCGTTATATAAATAAAATTTTGATTGACTGATTGATTTGATTGGTTTTCTCCTGTGAGTTGCTTTGGAAAAAAAGTGTCTGCCAAATGCATGAATGTAAAATGTAAATGTAAATCTATCATTTTTTGATTGTTTCTTAATTTTATTATAAATTGTCAGGTTAGAACGGGTGGAACTAAGTAGATTAACGTTACTTTCTCTGCAGCTTGGACATTTAACAGACACATTTAAACACAACACAGTGAACAAGTTTATGGCAACATAACTTAAGACCTGCTATATAAAATGTAATACTCTTTAAAGACTTTTTTATGGTATTAAATGCAGATTTGTAAATTCAAAACTTTTAAGACTTTTTAAGAGGAATCCTATAGATAGAATAGAGTATATACAGTCACAGAAAAAATTATTAGACCATCAAAAACAATGGTTACGCAATCCAGTACTAACTCCTGTGTGTATCATGTGACTAAAACAGACAGAAAAGAAAACATGGAATGCCTAAAAGCACTGTTTTTGTCAGTACAATGCCAGAGATATTGATGTAAGAACTGAAGTGATTTTGGTTATTTTCAAGAAAGCCATGGAAAATGGATAGATATCAGCTCTGAAATTAAACTACTATGAGCTATTTTTGTTCTTATCATTATATTCGTCCAAACAAATGTACCTTTAGTTGTACCAGGCATTAAAATGAACAAGAAACTGAAGAAAACAAGGGTGGTCTAATAATTTTTTACGCAACTGTATAAATACTCCATTCCATGCAGCTTTACATTTCTGCTCCATTACATTCATCTGTCAGGTTTACGTAGATGCTTTTTAGATACAGTTTTTCATTCCTGTTCATATGCAAAAGTACTTCACCACAATGCGCAACAAACAGGATCAGAAAATGTATTCCTGCTGCTGTCAAACATGTTGGAAAATGTGTGTTTCTTGGACTCAAAAACAGTGTTTTATTGGAGTTGCTTTCGGATTCTGACATGTTTCTGCAGGGTTGCAATGGATATATATGTACTTTTTTTTAATTAGATCTTTATTTAACCAGGTAAAAAGGCTCATTAAGATTAAATCTCTTTTGTAACAGTTTCCTGGCCAAGACAGCAGCAGCAGAAGTTACAGAAAGTAGAAACTGCTCCTTCCTCTTTCCATTCTTACTGAAAATAATAATAATAATAATAATAATAATAATAATAATAATAATAATAATAATAATGAATTCACTTTGCACATTAGCGTTTATTGTTGCAGCTTACTGTTTGATCCTGCTTGTCCCCATTTTCTACCAGTTCTTTATTATACTTTTAATTTATTATGTATAGTGTTTGGGATCAACCTGTCTCTCTCTCTCCCTCTCTGCAATAATAGTAATATTAAAACAATGTAAAACAGTGTGTCTTTTGTACATGCACTGCATTTTATTGGGTTATTGATTTTACTGGACTTTTTTTATTATATTTTTTTTTTACTAAAACTGCCAAGAATGATGCGGCTAAATTGCTTTTCATTGTAGTAACGCTAACACTAAAGTTCATTTGTATTGTATTGTATTGTATTGTATTGTATTTTATTCCATTCTATTCGATTTGATTCGATTCAATTATATAATAATAATAATACATTTTATTGGTATAGTGCTTTTCATGGAACTCAAAGACACTTTACAAACAGCAGATAAAAACAGAACCCAAACACATTAAAAACAGATAAAAAGCAGGTGCAAAAGGCAGGCATATGAATATAAAACAATTAAACATTAAAAACAATCTTAAATAAATGAGTATTGAATGAATGACCTCTTCTATTCTATTCTATTCTATTCTATAATAATAATAATAATAATAATACATTTTATTGGTATAGTGCTTTTCATGGAACTCAAAGACACTTTACAAACAGCAGATAAAAACAGAACCCAAACACATTAAAAACAGATAAAAAGCAGGTGCAAAAGGCAGGTATATGAATATAAAACAATTAAACATTAAAAACAATCTTAAATAAATGAGTATTGAATGAATGACCTCTTCTATTCTATTCTATTCTATTCTATTCTATAATAATAATAATAATAATAATACATTTTATTGGTATAGTGCTTTTCATGGAACTCAAAGACACTTTACAAACAGCAGATAAAAACAGAACCCAAACACATTAAAAACAGATAAAAAGCAGGTGCAAAAGGCAGGTATATGAATATAAAACAATTAAACATTAAAAACAATCTTAAATAAATGAGTATTGAATGAATGACCTCTTCTATTCTATTCTATTCTATTCTATTCTATTCTATAATAATAATAATAATAATAATACATTTTATTGGTATAGCGCTTTTCATGGAACTCAAAGACACTTTACAAACAGCAGATAAAAACAGAACCCAAACACATTAAAAACAGATAAAAAGCAGGTGCAAAAGGCAGGTATATGAATATAAAACAATTAAACATTAAAAACAATCTTAAATAAATGAGTATTGAATAAATGAGCTGTTCTATTCTATTCTATTCTATTCTATTCTATTCAGTAAATCATCCCCAACCCATCAGAGGTTCTCAGATTAAGTATGACTAAGTAGAAACAATAGATGCATCTTCTTCTTCTGTATTCTATTTGTAAAGCAAATTATTCATGTGTATTTTGACTCAGATTTTGACTCACAAGAAAAAAAAACCTGATGCCTTAACGAGTCATATTAATGGCAAATGTTAACATTTGATTATTTGGTCACAGTGATCTAAGACTTATGTGTAACTTGTCTACCCCCCCCCCCCACTCAGATGACCACAGCCCTGACGGTAAATATAACCTGGAGGTGGATTTACTTTTACACATAAACTAGATAGATAGATAGATAAAAAAATGACAGAAAAAGCATCTTATTAGCTGCTTTTTATGCATTTATTCTCCAGTCTGTGAGCTCTACTGGCGGGCCCAACACCATATTATTCGTTTGATATGATCTGATGACATTTCACACCATTTTCATTCTCGTCTGTCACCTCATACCGGCAGTGTCAAACATGTTTTGTTGGCCAAAACCGGCCTGCTAAAAGGTCAGATCTGGCCCACAGGGTGGATTTCCCAAAAATTACACTGAAGATATTAACAAATGTGATCTAATGTAAAATAATAGCATAATAAGTAATGACTATAAAACCTATTTCTTGTCGATTTAATGGGAAAAAAATAATATTACCTTATGCCTATGACTAATGACAACTCAAAATGTTCCTCGTTGTTTTAGTGCAAAAAACAAACAAACATTCAATTATGAAAGTATTCACATTAACTAACTGTCCTTTAACAATAAAATGTGAATAACCTGAACAAATATGGACAATGTGAAATGTCTAAAGAAAATTTGATGCAATTTTAACAATATTCTGCCTGTTACTAAATGTTTTATGTATTTTTAGATCCACTGTGATCTGTCAGTTGTAATGCACATGTGTAAATGAGAAGCTGAGGTATAATATTGTTAAAATTGCACTTATTTTTCTTAAGAAACATCAGGTTGTTCATGTTATTCACATTTAAAGGATAGTTTGCAGATGTAAAGATTTTCCTTAATGTCATTTTACTTGTTTCACTTGAACCTTTTTTTGCTTGTGACCCCATTTTAACATTATACATTTCTGGCGACCCCAGACATTTTTTTGCTAAAATTAATTTGCATTATGTAATTTTACTTTTTTGCTCTAAAAGACAAAAATTTGGAGTTGTCATTATTTATAGGTTATTCCAGTGGTTCCCAACCTTTTTTGGCTCAACATCACAAATTTCTTGCGACCCCAGATATTCAAAACGGAGACTTCTTTTTTTTGTTAAAATTGATTAGTTTTTTTTATCATGTAATAGTTTGCTATACTATGTTGCAAATAAACGTTAATTTTAGACGACTTTTAGTCTATATAATGTAATTATTATGGACGGAGGCAGAAAAGCCAGGTGTAGATTACTGCACAAAGTGAGAATTTGATTTTCCTTGGTCAGGATATGTACAGTCAGTCCAGCTTGGATTTACAAGGCTGACAATTAATACTGAACAAACAAGAACTCAAACTATGAATTATGAAAGAGCTGCAGCATCTGAAACTGACCACAAAGAACATTTGAAAGATAAACAGAACCACAGTGCTTCAGTTTCAGCTTCACAGTTTGTCATGTCTTGTATGTATTGAGACTGTCTCTCAACTCACCATATATTTTTTATTGGTAAGTTTTTATTTTAGTTTTATCAATTACTGGAAATTTCAGGTGACCCCACTTGAATTCCTGGCGACCCAACGTGGGGTCCAAACCCCAAGGTTGAAAAACACTGTTCTAAAACATAGAATAAAGTTTGGAGTTATCATATTTTTATAGGTTATTAGGTTTTTATGCTATTGAGTCGCGGAAAAAATTATTAGACCATCAAAAGCCATCAAAAATAATGGTTATGCAATCAAGTACTAACTCCTGTGTGTATCATGTGACTAAAACAGACAGAGAAGAAAACATGGAATGCCTAAAAGCACTGTTTTTGTCAGTACAATGCCATAGATATAGATGTAAGAACTGAAGTGATTCTGGTTATTATCAAGAAAACCATGGAAAATGGATAGATATCAGCTCTGAAATTAAACTACTATGAGCTATTTTTGTTGTTATCATTATATTTGTCCAAACAAATGTACCTTTAGTTGTACCAGGCATTAAAATGAACAAGAAATTGAAGAAAACAAGGGGTGGTCTAATGCTTTTTTCTGTGACTGTATATATAGTTATGCAGAAGTGGTAATAAAAATGAACAAAACTGGATTAAATGTTTTTATTCAAACTACGCACTGTAAACAATTACAACAAAAAGCAGCACTTAAAGATAGAACTGCACTCTCAAAAACAGAGGTACCAGCTTGTACTTAAAAGGGTACAAATGCTTGTTGCTGAGGGTGTACTTTTTTGAGAGACATTTCTGTACCCTTTTGAAATGGTCCATTTTTGCACCTTAAGTACTTTACACAGAAAGAAAACTCTCATATAGTTGATAATGCCATGATGTTTAAAATTTGAACCGGTGGCCTAATTGAGAAAAAAAAAAAAAAAAACGGCATAGGCGAGCTACAACATCAAGACATTGAGGTGTGAATGAAAACTTGATAAAACAGAGATTATGGCAATAATCAGATCTAATCTAATAAACTTAAATAAATTATTAGGCTATTATCATTGAGCTAATTGGGCTATTAAATTAAAACACAAATTATTATTAAATATAATATAGTGTAATTACAGTATGATATATAATAAATAATGTGCTAAGCCTAATGTTTGAACTAGAATTAGGCCGACTGTTCAGTTCTCCTAGCCTGTAGCCTATTCTCATGGTCTACACACATTTTTTAACCCTTTCATGCATGAATTGTGAGAACCTGAGTCAAGATTTATTTTTTGACTGTTTTTATTCCTCCTTAGCCATGAAAAAAATAATGTGATTGAGTATTTTTTTTCTATGGCCTTACAAAAATATCTGTGCATTTAATTTTTGAAGTAAACAAACGTGTTTAAAACCAAATATCAGAAAATGATATGAAAACAATAAAATAAAAACATTTTTAATGCTGCTAATCTGATGTCTTCTCACATTTCAACATATTCTAATGCTAGTAATTACTCACTTCATGGAGATAATATGCAAAAAAAAAAAAAAAAACTTTTTGTTTAACAAATAACAATTGATTTACACTCAAACATGTCACTGCAGATCAGGTTTATCAAGAACAGCAAAGTTACAGTAATGGTCTGAATGTCAGTGTATGAGATGATGCATAAGTGTCCACTGTGTTGGCTGATATGGAACTAAAACAACAAAACCCATGAATATACAAGAGAACAGCTGGAGAAGAACTGTCCACTGTAGTGACCTATGCATGAAAGGGTTAATGCTGCAGGATACTTTAAGTACAAATTTGTACTTTACATAACTTTGGACCCTTTTTCATGGTCTAAAGGTGCAATTCTGGCCTCCTAAAGACCAATAGTGTACTTCTGAGAGAACATTCTTAAAAAATGTACTTATAGGTACATAAATGTTCTGATCTCGTACCTCTATTTCTGAGAGTGTGGTGTTAAAATCAGGATATTTCTACACATTTTCATGCAGTTTTCTTTGTTTTTCCATCTTGAGTCACAGTAATACTTAAGATTTAGTTAATTGAATTGATTTCCTTTGATAAAATATAACATGTGGCCTAGATAGTTTGTCCAGGATGATCATTAATGCATAACTTTGCCTTTTCTCTTATCAAATGTCCACTACATCTCTTTGAAATGACTGGTTTATTGTAATATCTATAGTTATGCAGAAGTAGTAATAAGAATGAACAAAACTGGATTAATTGTTTTCACTCAAACTAAGCACTGTAAACAATTACAACAAAAAGTATCACTTAAAGATACAACTGGTGTTAAAATCATGATATTTCTACACATTCTCATGCAGTTTTCTTTGTTTTTCCATCTTGAGTCACAGTAATACTTTACATTTAGTTAATTTAATTGATTTCCTTTAATAAAATATAACACATGGCCTAGATAGTTTGTCCGGGATGATCATTTATGCATAACTTTGCCTTTTCTCTTATCAAATGTCCACTATATCTCTTTGAAATGACTGGTTTATTGTAATATATATAGTTATGCAGAAGTGGTAATAAGAATGAACAAAACTGGATTCCATTTTTTAAAATTCAAACAGTGAACAATTAGAACAAAAAGCATGACTTAAAGGTAGAACTGGTATGATTTTTCTACACATTTTCATGCAGTTTTCTTTGTTTTTCCATCTTGAGTCACAGTAATACTTAACATTTAGTTAATTGAATTGATTTCCTTTAATAAAATATAACATGTGGCCTAGATAGTTTGTCCGGGATGATCATTTATGCATAACTTTGCCTTTTCTCTAATCAAATGTCCACTATATTGCTTTGAAATTACTAGTTTACCATTATCTCTCTCTCTCTCTCTCTCTCTCTCTCTCTCTCTCTCTCTCTCTCTCTCTCTCTCTCTCTCTCTCTCTCTCTCTCTATATATATATATATATATATATATATATATATATATATATATATGTATATATATATATATATATATAGTTATGCAGAAGTGGTAATAAGAATGAACAAAACTAGATAAAAATTTTTTATTCAAACTAAGCACTGTAAACAATGATAAAAAAACAGCACTTAAAGATAGAACTGGCAGTAAAATCATGATATTTCTACACATTCTCATGCAGTTTTCTTTGTTTTTCCATCTTGAGTCACAGTAATACTTAAGATTTTGTTAAGTGAATTGATTTCCTTTGATAAAATATAACACATGGCCTAGATAGTTTGTCCAGGATGATTATTTATGCATAACTTTGCCTTTTCTCTTATCAAATGTCCACTATATCTCTTTGGAATGACTGGTTTATTGTAATATATATAGTTATGCAGAAGTGGTAATAAGAATGAACAAAACTGGATTCCATTTTTTTTTATTCAAACTGTAAACAATTAGAACAAAAAGCATGACTTAAAGATAGGGCTGGTAGTAAAATAAGGATATTTCTACACATTGTCATGTAGTTTTCTTTGTTTTTCCATCTTGAGTTACAGTAATACTTAACATTTAGTTAATTTAATTGATTATCTTTCATAAAATATAACATGTGGCCTAGATAGTTTGTCCAGGATGATTATTTATGCATAACTTTGCCTTTTCTCTTATCAAATGTCAACTATATCTCTTTGAAATGACTAGTTTATTGTAATATCTATAGTTATGCAGAAGTGGTAATAAGAATGAACAAAACTAGATTAACTGTTTTCACTCAAACTAAGCACTGTAAACAATTACAACAAAAAGTATCACTTAAAGACACAACTGGTGTTAAAATCATGATATTTCTACACATTCTCATGCAGTTTTCTTTGTTTTTCCATCTTGAGTCACAGTAATACTTTACATTTAGTTGATTTAACGGATTTCCTTTAATAAAATATAACATGTGGCCTAGATAGTTTGTCCAGGATGATCATTTATGCATAACTTTAGCTTTTCTTTTCAAATGTCCACTATATCTTCTGGGTATCTCTTTTCTCTTCACCTTCATATTCTATAATGATGCAGAAACTGTAGTAAAGGTAAAAGACCTGATCTGAAAGTTTGTATTTTCAGTCTGAATAACACAGAGTATTTAGTTACTTTAACGAATTCCCCTTGCTACAGTATAATGTATAGTACAGATAGTTCATCTAGAAGGTACTTTTTATCTTATTAAATGCATACTGTGGTTTATGGTGATAATAAATACATTCTCATATATTTGCCTCTTGTTTTGTGTTGTTGTTGAGTTTGAACAGTTCAAATAACATTGAATATTTAGTTGATTCAATTAATTCCCCTTAATAATATGTAACATATGGTGTAGATACTTTATCCACTGATCATGTACACAAAGTTTTGCCTTTTATCTTGTAAAAAAAAGCACTACATCATTTTGGTTTGCGTTAATATCACATAGTGATGCAGTAATTGTAGTAAAGGTAGAAGAACTCAAATGTAAGTGGTTTTCATTTTCAAGAATAATGCTGAATATTTAGTTTATTTAACAAATTCCCCTTATCATAGTGTAATGTATGATGTAGACAGCTCATCCAGAAGGTTAATTTATGCAAAACTTTACTTTTTATCTTATTAAATGTTCACTATATGTCATTATATGATGATAATAATTACGGTCTCATACATTCTTCCTTTGTTTTGTCTCATGAATTTGAGTAACAGTCAGAATAATACTGAATATATAGTTGATTTAATTAATTCTCCTTCATATAGTGTAATGAAGATAGATAGATAGATAGATAGATAGATAGATAGATAGATAGATAGATAGATAGATAGATAGATAGATAGATAGATAGATAGATAGATAGATAGATAGATAGATAGATAGATAGATAGATAGATAGATAGATAGATAGATAGATAGATAGAAATCTTTACTTTTTATCTTATTAAATGCACACTGTATGTCTTTTCAGCTTACTTTAATGTTATAAAATAGTATTAATAAATACATTCTTATGCATTCTTTCAATAACAGTCAAAATAACATTGAATATTTTGTTGTTTTAATGAATTTCCTTTAATAATATGGAACATGAGGTGTAGATAGTTGGTCCAGAAGGTTAATGTATGCACAACTTTGCTTTTCATGTCATTAAATGCACACTATATCTCTTTGGTTTAAAATGATATGGTAATAAAAGACACATTTTCATATATTTTGTTTTGCTTTTCCAAAATGTAAAGGTTAAATGCACACTGTATGTTTTTTCAGTTTAATTTAATGTTATACATTCTTCCTTTGATTTGTCTTGAAAACTGAATATTTAAAATTGAATATTTCGTTATTTTAATGATTTCCCTTTAATAATATGCAACATGAGGTGTAGATAGTTGGTCCAGAAGGTTAATATATATATACATATAAAACTTTACTTTTTGTCTTATTAAATGAACACTGTATGTCTTTTCAGTTTAATTTAATGTTATATAGTCGTATTAAATACATTCTTATGTATTCTTCCTTTGTTTTGTCTTGAAAATTTCCATAATAGTCAGAACAATATTGAATATTTAGTTGTTTTACTGAATTCCCTTTAATAATATGTAACATGAGGTGTAGATAGCATTTCCACTCATCATTTATGCAAAGTTTTGCCTTTTATCTTATCAAACATGCACTATATTGTTTTGGTTTGCATTAATATCATATAGTGATGCAGTAATAGTAGTAAATGTAGAAGAACTCAAGTGAAAGTGGTTTCCATTTTCAAAAATAATGCTGAATATTTAGCTTATTTAACAAATTCCCCTTATTATAGTGTAATGTATGATGTAGATAGCTCATCCAGAAAGTTAATTTATGCAAAACTTTACTTTTTATCTTATTAAATGTTCACTATATGTCATTATATGGTGGTAATAACTACATTCTTATGCATTCTTTCTTTGTTTTGTCTTGGTAATTTCAATAATAGTCAGAACAATATTGAATATTTAGTTGTTTTACTGAATTCCCTTTAATAATATGTACCATGTAGCCTGCATAGCTTATCCACAATGATTATTTACACAAAGATCTGCTTTAATTACACCTCATATGACACATATTGGGTGACATTTGTGCATAAAATGGGATTTCAGGCTACATTTACATCCCTGATAAACAACCACAGATTCATTTTCCACCCAAAATAAATACATAAATAAATAAATAAATAAATAATAATAATAATATTTTAAAAATCCTTAGGAGCTAAAGAGTTAACGCAGCTTTTCCTGTCCGCCGTGGACTATTTTTTTCAGCGCTGCATTTCCAGATCTGATTTTTTTTTTTTTTTTCCCCACCGGTTCGAGTCCGAAACATGCATCCGATCCAAAAGTGCTGGGGTTAAAACCAAAAATACGCTTTGTTTTGAACATGAATAAAATAGGTCAGGATGTAAAAAATCCAAAGCGTGTTTTTAGCCGAAGTGCGCGCCGCTCGGAGCCTGCAGCGGCACCCAGAAGTGAACAAAGCGACCCGGAAGCGGTGGTCCGACTGGAGGCAGGCAGAAAGAACATCAAGCTTTTATATTATAGCTCTACTCGCAAGACAATATCTGCAATCGGGACGTAAGGTATTTGTGCATGTCTTGTTTTTTTTCTTATCTTCGCTCCCATGCGTAACGATTGCGGGTGGCGCACTGCATAAAATAGGTGCATTATTGTGCATTCAGTTGTATTCCTGCCATTTGATTCGCCCAAAAGTTGCAGAATGTGGAGGAAAAAAAGCAGCCTTAAAAAGTGACATTTGCTGGAGATGGCACGGCGTCTTTGCGCAGACGAGTCTTTGTGCGTCTTTTTTTTTTTTTTCTTTTTTTTTTTCTTTTTTTTTGTTGACCTTGCGTTCTGGCTCCGGGTGGTTTGTTTGGAGACAAGACGCAGGCTTGTCCGTTTCCGTGCTGTTTTTTTTTTTTTTTTTTTTTTTTTTTTTGCAGGGCATGGTTGTTGTAGGAAGTGTCAGTTTTTTTAAGAGGTGGGGAGGCCGGGCTATTCAAACCTGCATTTCGCCGTAAACAATCATTCGTGGCTTTGACATGATAAACACACCTTTGTGTCCGCGACGGCTCCTTCGTCCTCCCCAGACCTCCTCCTCCTCCTCTCCACTAAATGTTCATGCTCCTAAATTTTTTGGGGTCTGCAGAATATGGCGTCCCGCCTTATAAAAATAAGGCTGCCATTTTTGTTTCTCTTTTGTCTGGAAATGTTTTAAGAAAACTGTCTGAGAATGTCTCAGACGCACCGGGAGGCTCGATGCGTAAAAACCGGCCGTCGGTCCCGGGTCCGTGGATGCACCCAGACCAGCCGACGTGTCCGAAAAGTCAAAGAAAGCAAAGTTTGGGTCATTTCGGAGCTTTTTTTTTTTTTTTTTTTTTTTTTTTAACCCACTGCGTTTATCTGAAAATTTAAAGCGACGTTGCACTTATTTTCAGGAATTCACAGTGAGACAAAAGGAGCCACAGGAGCCAAATGTGTGCGTTTAAAGGTTCCGAATGTGCAGGTTTTAACACTGAAAACTGGCTTTATTTCATATTTAGGGGGAACTTTAGGGATCACACTGCACAACTGGAAGTAAAGAGTAAAACCACTACATTGAGTTCACATGCAACTGTCTGCTTATTAGACTAAGAGAATAAATGCATTTAAAAGTAATTATAGCATGTTAGATTAAATAAGGCTAATATATAATCGTGAATAATACAATTATGTTTCATTTCTAATGATAATAAACACATTTATATGTCATTATAACATGTTATAGTACATACAAGTAAAATGTAATCATTAATAATACCATTATATTTTATTTCTAATGATAATAATCACATTTAGAAGTGATTATAATACGTTATAGCACATGAAACTAAAACATAATCATTAATAATACTGTTATAATAACAAAATTGTGGCTCCATATGCACATCAAGTTCACATGCAACTGTCTGGTTATTACATTAATGGCATTATATTTAATTTCTAAAGAGCATAAACACATTTAAAAGTAATTATAGCTTGTTATAGAAAATAAACCTCATATATAATCATTAATAATATCATTATATTGATAAAATATATACCATTGTATTTTATTTCTAATGATAATAAACACATTATAATACGTTATAGCACATGAAACAAAGGCATAATGATGAATAATACCATTATAATGATACAATTGTGGCTCCATATGCACATCAAGTTCCCATGCAACTGTCTGGTTATTACATTAATGGCATTATATTTCATTTCTAAGGAGAACAAACACATATAAAAGTAATTATAGCATGTTATAGAAAATAAACCTAATATATAATCATTAATAATACCATTAGGTTTTATTTGTAATGATAATAAACATATTTAGAAGTCATTATAACACGTTAGAGTACATACAACTAAAATGTAATCATTAATAACACCATTATAATACTAAAATTGTGGCAACATATGCACATCAAGTTCACATGCAACTGTCTGGTTATTACATTAATGGCATTATATTTAATTTTTTAAGGGGAATAAACACATTTGAAAGTAATTGTAACATGTTATGGAAAATAAACCTAATATATAATCATTAATCATACCATTATGTTTTATTTCTAACGATAATAGGCACATTTAGAGGTCATTATAACACGTTATAGCACATAAAACTAAAATGTAATCATTAATAATAGCATTATATTTTATTTCTAATGATAATAATCACATTTAGAGGTCATTATAATACATAATAGCACATGAAACTAAAACATAATAATGAATAACACTATTAATATTGATAAAATTGTGGCTACACATGCACATTAGGTGGAATCAGGATTGGATTAGGTGGAACTTTACGATTCACACTGCACAAGTAAATAGTAAAACCACTACATTAAGTTCACATGCAACTGTCTGGTTATTATACTAAGGGCATTATATTAAGAGAATAAATGCATTTAAAAGTAATTATAGCATGTTAGATCAAATAAACCTAATATATAATCATTAATAATACCATTGTTTTATTTCTAATGATAATAAACACATTTAGAAGTCATTATAAGACGTTATAGTACATACAACAGAAATGTAATCTTTAATAATACCATTGCATTTTATTTCTAAAGATAATAAACAGATTATAATACATTATAGCACATGAAACAAAAGCATAATAATGAATAATACTATTATAATGATAAAATTGTGGCTCCATATGCACATCAAGTTCCCATGCAACTGTCTGGTTATTACATTAATGGCATTATATTTCATTTCTAAGGAGAACAAACACATTTAAAAGTAATTATAGCATGTTGTAGGAAATAAACCTAATATATAATCATTAATAATACCATTATATTTTATTTCTAATGATAATAATCACATTTAGAGGTCATTATAATACATAATAGCACATGAAACTAAAACATAATAATGAATAACACCATTATAATGATAAAATCGTGGCTCCATATGCACATCAAGTTCACATGCAACTGTCTGGTTATTACATTAATGGCATTATATTTAATTTTTTAAGGAGAATAAACACATTTAAAAGTAATTGTAGCATGTTATAGCAAATAAAAGTAAAATATAATCATTAATTATAGCATAATAATATTAATATTCTAGCCACACCTTTCAATTTGCACAAAAGAAGTCTGTGGTTTAATAAAAGCTGGAAAAACAAGATTTCAGAAGTCAGATGTATTTATCTAGTGCATGTAAACAGAATAATATAAAACCAATAAATGATGGATTAAAAGTTAGACCATTATAATAAAATAAACTAAAGCATTGTAGGATAATCTGAATAATATTAGTGTTCTACATAAAGATAAGAATGAAACCTGTTGGAGTAAATGTTAAATACATGTATAGATGCTCTGATTGTGAACTTCTGATATTAAGAATGACCTTTTGGCCTTTGATGATATTATTTCTTATTAGTATTTTTCTTTGCGTCATCCATTTTTTTTATGGATGAGCACAAATTCATCATCCAACCTTTATTCTGACTCAACATCATGATGATGTGTTTAGTTTTCCCTTAAAACTAATTCATTTATTCAGCTTTACTGTAAGTTTGAGAACCCAACGCCTCCATGTTGACTCTTATTTCTTTGAATGAACACATATACATTTATCTGTGTTGTTAAGTGTTTTTTAATTAGTAATAGACTGGTTAATCACTTTGTCTGATTAATAAATCAACTGTTGATATCAGCAGAACATGGTGATGACAGTGACATTAGGTTTCTAAACTGGAAACGCTGACTTTGACAGAATTATTGGATGAAAAACATTTTCACCGACGATAACCTTGATTTTTGATGGTTGTTGTTGTTTAATTTGATGTTCAGGCGATTTTTTTGTGTTTTTATTCCTTTAACTCACAGTGTCTGAAGAGTCTTAAATGTGATCGACCTAAATCAAGGCCTTAATTATACCTATAATATATCATTAATCCTTAAATATGACAATAAATGATATTAGTACATGTGCTTTGTCAATCTTAATCGATCATTTTATGGTGATGGGAATGAGTGGAGCCGCCAACAGTCATTTTAGTGTATTTTTTGTATATTTTAGTGTATTTTCTTGTGTATTTTAGTGCTTTTTTGTGTTTTTAGAGTATTTTTGTGCATATTGGTGTATAATAACTCCACTCATTGGTGAGTTGGGGGGGGGGGGGGGGGGTTCAGGTATGAGCTTCAGCAGCTTGAACTTCAGTCACAGAAATATTAGTCATGTGAAATGAAATGAAAGGTTAGTGGATTGAAATACACTGTTAAAAAAAAAAAAATCATAAAAAAACTGTATTCGTCCGGCAGCAGGGGTTAGGGCTGAAGGATATGGACAAAATTTCACATCTTTATATTCATGCCAGATATCTCGATATCGATACGATATGATATGACTACGGGTTCGGTGAAAACCAAGCATTTTTCAGAAAAATACAAACATCATAATACAAAATAATGTGGAAAGTGCAGTTTTATTTAAAAGAACTCACTGCCAGTCATCAACATGAACATAAAGTACGAATAAATAAAATTTGTTTTGACTTCTAGAGCTGTACATGCAGGGTGAGCGCAGGGGAAATCTATATCGCTTATATCGTTGCTTTTTCAATATTAATATCTTGAATGTTCATATCTAGTTATCGATATAATAATGATATATCTTTCAGCCCCAGCAGGGGTGCTGAAAAAATACTGTTAAATAACCATCTCATAAAAATACAGTAATTTTCCATAATTAAAATAATTTTTTTTGCCCTAAATTTACATGAGATTTTGCATATTTTTTGGACTTTTTAATGTTTAATAAAGAATATTTACATGTATTAAAACAATCAAATTACCTATAAATATGGATGAATATTGTTATAAAACAAATAATAGGGCTTAAAATTGCAGAAAAGTTCTGTTATTACTTGGTGTTTATCACATAATTTTATGTTAAAAACTTGTATATCAATTAATATTTGATGTAATACAACGATATACCACACATAAAAACATTTGATTTATCTTTCAAAATCTATCAATTAACTGTAAATAAAGTAGTTGTCCAGATTTTAATTCCAATAATTTACTGTTAATTTAAGTTGATATAAAGTGAAGCCACAGTTACATGTCTATTTTTGTAGTTTCATTGATATTTTCTTGTATCTTAAAAATACAGGAAAAATATGTAAAATAAACTGTAAAAATTCTGTTAAATTACAGATTTTTTTTTACAGTGCATGGTTAAGTCTGGTTTGACCTAATAACTATGAGGCCTGCTGGACTGTTATTTATGTGAATATGACGTATTCACATGGGGTGTCAATGCGCTAGCAGCTAATCGCGCTACCTAATAAACCCTAAACCTAAACGGTAATCGCACTAGTCGCTAATCGCGCTAATGGCGTGCTATTTTACCCATACATATACACGCTGAAAGCTTATAATGTGTACAGATAACACGCTAATTAAAAGTGGCATGTTATCTGTACGCAATTCATGATATCACGTTTCATTTTAGTATCTCTTCACCCATTTTGAAACCTCAGCTGAGCAAGTACTAGAAAAGTAGTACCAGGTACCAGATTCCAGGTTCTGATACGTAATGGAAACGCAAAAAGTTAGAGCCAAGCCACCCCTCCCTCATAGTTTTGTCACATAAATGATATTATTATGTAAAAACACTGGAAAAGCATCTTGTAAACGCTTTTGCAGAAATCGATGCGAGTGTATTTGTAGTGCTTTTTCAAATAAGGAGAATTAAAACAAAAGAAAAAATCAAAGCAGCTATAGATCCATTTTGAGTCCAATTGCTAAGTTTTGAAAACACAGATTCATGCAATTTTAGTTCATTATTTTGCTTTTTTTGTTTTTTTCATTTCAACTCACCTTATCGATTCACTATCACTTTTAGGTTGTTTTAATTCATTTTGTTCAGTATATTGCTCATTCTTGGTCATTTCAATGACTACTTTAATCATTTTCAGGTAGTTTGACTTCATTTTGTTGATTTTTTTTCATTACGTTGCTCATTTTTGGTAATTTTGTTTACCATTTTAGTCATTCTTAGGTTGTTGTAACTCAATTTGTTCATTATTTTGTTAATCTTTTTTATGTTGTTAACCATTTTAATCATTTGAAAGTCCTTGTAGTTTCTTTTTGTTAATTTTGTTCATTATGTTGCTCGTTTTTGGTCATTTTGCCTATGTTACATGTTCTTTTGTGTTCTTATTGGCCCAAAATGATGACTTAGTTCACAGGTGTCAGACATGCGGCCCGGGGGCCAAAACCGGCCCGCCAAAGGTTTCGATCTGGCCCCTTGGATGAATTTGTGAAATGCAAAAATTATAATGAAGATATTAACAATCAAGGAAGTGAAAATCATTTGAGGTCAATTGAATCTGAAGTGGGTCAGACCAGTACAAAAACAAACATAACAGCCTATAAATAATGAAAAACGCAATTTTTTTTTTTTAGTGTAAAAAAAAAAAAAAGTAAAATTACACAAAAATGTTTATATTTACAGACTATCCTTTAACAAAAAAAATGTGAATAACCTGAACAAATATGAACAATATGAAATTTCTTAAGAGATGTATGTAGAATTGTACCAATATTCTGCCTGTTACTAAATATTTTGTGTATTTGTAGATCCACTGTGATTTGTACGCTGTGATCCACATGTATAAATGATAAACTAAGGCATAATATTGTTAAAATTGCACTTATTTTTCTTAAGAATTTTCAGGTTCATATTTGTTCATGTTATGTTCAAGTACAGTTCGTACATGTAAACATTTTCATTACGGAATTTTTCTTTTTTCACTCAAAAACATAGAGAAAACTTTGGTATTCACACTATTTATAAGTTCTTATCCTATTATTTATATTATTTTATTGGTCCGGCACACTTTAGATCAGATTAGCCTGAATGTGGCCCCTGAACTAAAATGAGTTTGACACCCCTGACTTAGTTCATATGTTTATTTTTGACAGATATCGTACTGGCTTTTACAGTATTTAATCAATAAATTCAATCTACCTGAGAAAAAATAACCATAACAGATGACAGCACAGTAAAATCCGATGTAGCGTGGTGTAAAATTAGAGCTAAGTTATAAACTAATAAAGTAATACATAGATCAGTTCCTCTGTTTATGTGTTGTTTATGCTGTTAAATATGGTGACTAATTGCAAAAGTGCATTCGACACCAGATAAAAGTGAGCGTTTATGAAACTGAATACATGCGCAAACTCTGGTCTAAGAGAAATCGTTCTGCATTTCCACTAAACGTGAAACTCAGCCTGTGAAATCTCGCATGCGGTTAAAGTGTTGTTGTTTTTTGACTGTACAGTGAAAGTCTGTCGGTTCGTCACAGCAGAAATCTACAACGGGTGACAAAATGACATTTAACAAGAAAAAGTAGAAGCTGAATGAGAGCCATCAGCTGCCTGTAAATGGATAATAGTCAGCTGCAGTCACCACAAAAAGATAAAATACTGACAAATACATGTGTTTTAAAGTGTTTTAAATGCAATACTTACCATCCTTCAGTGCAATAATCACAAGGCATGCACCTTGTTTTTAATTTTACCGTGTATATATCCTTTATTATCTGTATATATCCATTATCACCTTGTCTAAATATGTGTTTTTTCTATCGTTTTAGGATGGCAGAGCCTCGATTTAACAACCCATACTTCTGGCCTCCACCCCCATCCATGCCAGGCCAGGTAAGTCCACTCTGAACACGTGCAGCGCTGTGACATTTCCACGTTTTATTGCCTTGTTTTCCATGTGTGAATGTCCTTTCAGCCATTCAGCAGCGGTTTGTCACTCGTACACTAACGCTATGTTCACACTGCAGGTAAAAGTGGACCAAATCGGACTTTTTTTCCCTCATATTTGACCCTTATCAGATTTTTTTTATAACAATATACTAATCAGACCCAGGCCAAATCAGATACTTAACTGATATTTTACAGTGTGACTTTACCAAGGTTATAATCGTTAACGAAAACTGACGAAATGACGAAAACTAGAATTGTAAAAACATTCTCGTTAACTGAAATAAATAAAAACTATAATTGAAAGAAAAAAACGATAACTAACTGAAACTGTATTGTGTGCTTACAAAACGAACTAAAACATATAAGAATTATGGATAAAATTCCCTTCCTTTTCGTTTTTGTCAGTATCCGGTTTGATATGAAATCGATTTATTTTGCTTGAGCAACTTTAGCTAGCGGCACCGTATGATATTTAACGGTCCGTCACTTCTCGTCACTTGTGGTTTACGGTCGTCTTCTGTTCCCCACTCTACCTGGAAACATGGTGACTAAAGTTGGGAGAAAGTAGCAGAGTCCTGTATGAGATTTATGTGAATACGATGGAGAAGAAGAGAAAAGATATGAATAAACTAAAACTAAGCACTTAGAAAAAAAATAAAACTAATAAAAACTAGCAAACCTGCTCTAAAAATGAATTAAAACTAACTGAATTAGAGAAAAACAAGTCAAAACTAAATAAAACTAAACTATAATGAAAAATCCAAAACTATTATAACCTTGGACTTCACAGGGTTCGTACGGGTGCTTGAAATCTTTGAAAATGCTTGAATTTCAACGTTGTGTTTTCAAGGTCTGAAAAGTGCTTGAATTTTAGTTTAAGTGCTTTAAAGTGCTTGCATTTATAACTCTGGGATTTATTTATTTATTTATTTTTAATATTAACTCAAGCCAAAGCTACTTACAGAGAGGTGATGCATTTAGAAAAATAAAACTCTATGTCCAAAAAGGAAAATTAGCGGGTGTTCTCAGGTCGACTGCGGGTAAATTTTTATCTAAATCTTTGTCCCAGTGCGAGTGGCCAAGTGGCTTCCATGTTTTTGGATAAAACTTTGTGTTCTCTTTTAATTTGTAAACTTTTTGTTATTATGAAACATAATTTTAGATGTTTATAGCATAATACAATGTACATCATTGTGATAAAAAGTTAAAAAAAAAATCATAAGTATATGTATGTCTGTAGATATGGATTTTACCCTAGTGATTAGATGAAAATGAGCTTTAAAAGTGCTTGAAAAGTGCTTGAGTTTGACCTTGAAAAATGTGTACGAACCCTGCTTCAGTCTGAACGGTTGGATTTCAACTTTTACGTCATTGAAATGCAGCATACGTCATAATTCTGCACTGGAGGAAGCGGAGCCTGGAAAGATCCATATTTACTTCTGTAAACACAGTGTGACATCACCTCAGGACCGTAGAATGTTCACATAGGAGTCTCATGGCATCGCACTTGGATTATAAATGTGCAAAAAAAAAATAAAATTTCAGCAAAAAATTGGAATTGTGCATCGACCTGTTGAGCCCTGAGCCATTTGTTTCCAGTGGGACTCATTTCAGTGTAACACAAAACAACGAAGTAGGCAAAGTTTTATTCATACAAAATCTGGGTCTGATCAGAAAACAGCAAAAGTAAGACAAAATATGTATTCATCGCGTTATAATTGGACCTTTATGTTTGCTCTTCTTTGTCTCATTCAGTGACTTTTAACAGCTTAGCCCTGCTAAGTTTGTCTCGTTGGTCTGTTCTTTGATTAAATTATTCATGACATACGCTGGTCTGGAACTGTTAGCTTGTTTTAGATATTTGCAGATTTAAGTGCTTGTGTGGATTGTGTTCTGCTGTCCAACATTTGGTTTTAGCTGATATTTTTCTGGTTATATGGAAATATAGAATAAGATAAGATAAAGATAAGAATAAGATAAGACAAGATATGATAAGATAAGACAAGACAAGATACGATAAGATAAGATACGATAAGATAAGACAAGATACGATAAGACAAGATACGATACGATAAAATACGATAAGACAAGATAAGATACGATAAGATACAATACGATAAGATAAAATTAGATAAGATAAGACTTTCTTTATCCCACCATGGGGAGATTCCATAGTTAACAGCAGCAACATACAATAAGCAAGTGCAGAGAAAAACATGTATATTGCTCCAAGCATCACCATGGCAACGCAGGTGGAACTGTGACTGCCTTCAGTACCGGGGCAACTGGGCTTAAGAGGCTACAACCTGCAGTGTGAACGTAGTGGAAAATCTCTGCCCAAAATACATCTCATAGATGAGATAAACCAAACCGCGTTCCGGGCACCGTTTGCTGACGTTTGCGTCGTGTTTTTGGGGCGTGAATGACATTCACACACGGTGGCTGTTTTCTGTTGAGCATGACCCGTTAACCCTTTCAGCTGGATAACCTGGTGCTCATTAACAAGATCAAGGAGCAGCTGATGGCCGAGAAGATCCGACCTCTGCACCTGCCGCCTACCTCCACCCCCTCCCAGCAGCCCTTGCTGGTGCCCTCCTCGTCCCCGGACGGTGGCGCACAGCACGGCATGTCGGTGCCAAAGCCTCAGCAGGTTCCCGGTCACCACCCTCAGCCGCAGGGGTCCGGACAGCCCGACATCGCTCTACATGCCCGGCCTGCCTCCAGCTCTGGACCAGGTACAGCACCAACCAGAGGGATGCTGATTTTACAAGGTTTCTACAGACGTTAATTTCCCACTTTAACACCTTAAAACAGGGACATCAAACTTATTTTCATTCAGCTTCCACATTCAGCCGAAATTGATTTGATTGATTTTAAATGTTTTATCATTTTTTGTTTGATTAACCCATAAAGACCCAAACAGCCACTGATGACCAAAAGCATCTACTGATCTAAAATGTTTAATAACTGTTGATCCATTAATCCTACCAATACATGTAAATAATTGGTGTAAAATACAGTTTGGCGTCTTTTCATGGTCATCAGATATGACACATCTGGACGTTCAGAGGCTCCGTGGTTACCATAGAAATACGTCATCTTTTACAACACTGATTCACCAGTAAAATCCATGGAGTTGGATCAATGACAGTGGATGGACACACTTGTTCAGTTAATGATATATTTGCTGATAAAGTCACTTTTTTCAGTTTTCTCTATCTATTTTATAAAAGCCAAGTGGCCTCTGTGTGCATGTGTCTGGGAATTCACACAAAATTTGGAAAGAGCTGACTGCTGCAATTTGGCATACTTGTGTATTTTTGGTCTAGGAAGACTGTAGCGAAAACAGCAAGTTGATAGGACCAATATTTTGGGAGATATCGGTAATTTTGGAATACAATAGCCTTACAATCACATTGCTATGGCCAGAATGCTTTGGCAGTGACTGCTGGACAAATGCGGTACAGCATGGACGAATAAACAACGGCATAAAAACTACCACATCTAGAACCCATGGATCCCCATGGGTCAACACGCTAGTTTCTGATATCATAACCCTCAAATTTAATCTGAGCTTTTATGAACATCTATAAGATCAGTAGTTGAAATAAGGAAAATACCTGATTTTCACTGTAAAAATGCAAAATTCAGAAGATAATAATAGTATAAATTAGGGGTGGGCAATATGGCAAAAATATCATATCACGATTTTTTTAAAATAAAATCACGATCTCAATTTTATCACAATGCTTTACATTGATCTTTGAGACTAATTTGCAACTTTCTGAAGAGTGCAACCAAATAATTTCCCTGTGTAAAACACAGCCCCAAACGAAAAAAAACAAAACAAAACAGACAACTTAGCCCAAAGAACCTTCCAGAAGATTTTTAATTGAAATAGTTTGCGCAATTTTGCCAACACGTGCCAAGAACATAAACATACTAAAATGTAAGAGGGAGCAATGCCCTCTTAAACAAACATCCTGCCCCTTCAAATTAAAGTTTCCGAAGGTAGGGAAAAGGAAAAACTGCACAACAGTGGGAGACTAAGTCTTAAGTTTCACTGTCACTTTGTAAGGTCATATGGTGTGCGTGTACTCATTGTTGGGTATGTACAGCTCAGAACGCACCTGCCGTATAAACCCCCCGATTCTATGACTTCTCTACTTTGTTGGATCATCAATACGTTCTAATCCTTCACGATCTAATATTGTCATATTGCACACCCCTAGTATAAATGGCAATAAAACACTTAAGAAAGTTTAAATAGAGAGAAAAATTCCTTTTTATAATTGCGACAAAAGTAGCTTTGGGTCTTTATGGGTTAAACCATACTCTGTCTGTTTACCTCCAGTAGCTCTTACAATATCCAGTTTATGTGCGCTAGTGCTGAGGTTTTATTGTGACGTGGTTTACTGCTCACTGATTAAAATGTCGTCACCTCATAATGTCTCAGATGGGAACATGGATGACAAGACAGCAGTGAAGGCCAAAGGATTATGGGAAGACTGGCACATGCGGCAGCTCAGCGAGCAATCTGGCCGGATCAACCATCGCTCAGGTACGGCATCCGACGTCTGGACTACCTAAAGCGTCAACAGGAGGAGGAGGAGACATGTATTAGTACTGTGTTTTATTCAGTTTATCTAGTATGAAGGTAGTTTATATCACAACTGACCGTAAACACTTGTGCTGCGGTTTAGACGAATCTTATTTTTGGACAATTATTGGTATTAATGGACAGAATTAAGTTTTTTCATTGATTTTTGTAACCAAGGATTCAGATTCAGATATTTTATTCATACACTGAGAAAGAAGGAGCTTCAGTCAAGTACTGAACTAACTTCCTCTTTGTTGTACTTGAGTATTTTTCCATTTATTGCTGCTTTTTACTTGTATTCCACCCCACATCACAGGCAAATATTGCACTTTGTCTTTTGTCTGTCAGCTTCAGATGAAGATTTTACAATTAGAGGTCAACTGATTTTGGTTTTTCTAAGGCCGATGCCGATTTTTAAGAATTTGGTCAACCAATGGCCGATATCTACAGCTGTTATTTGAGGCCGATATTTAATGCTGATTTTTTTTTTTTTTTTTTTAAAGCACATTGACCGTAAAATATAATTGAAACACTCAGATAATAAAGATTTTTATGCAGCAATATAAATGAAGTTATTAATACATGTACACACAGTACTCTTAGAACATTTATTGAACTTCAAGTGCTGCCCACACAGGTGCCTGATCAAATATCTTAGAACATTTTTACTACTGATCAAATATCGATAAACTAAGGCCAATATTGAAAAAAATCGATATATCGGTCTACTTCTATTTACAATGTACAATAGTGCAAGCCTTTTGAATACAACAAATTATTAAAGACTAAACCGACAGTTTCTGCATATTTGGTGCATGTAGTCTTAAAAAAGCTGCGTGTAGATGACTCACATTTTCATTGAGTTGTCAACAGGGAAGTCAAGTTTAATTTTATGGCACATCACACACTGAGGTAATTCAGTGAGCTTTATATAAAGTGTAAAATATATAAAACTATCTCAAATGTAATAAATAAAAACAAAAGGAGCATCCAGTAAGAAATAAAACGAAAGTGCTTTGACAAAATGTGAAAAAAATGTAATTAGAAGGGAGTACAGAGTGGATAAAATCAAAATCGGAAAGGTTAGAATAATTAAAAATATGTACTAAAATGATTAAAAGAATATACAGGCCTCCAGACTTACATTGGAAATAGTAGTTACAGTTTTCAAACATATATCTTGCCTGAAAACATGTGATTCGTTAACATATGCGTCATGGGGTAGATTTTATACAGCGTGAAAACAGAGTCCAAAGAAGTGGTTAGAATTATTAGGGAGAAAATGGTAGTGGAAAAGGTAATGGAAAAGAGTTTTACTGAGTCAAAAACACAATGTAAATGTGTACAGCTGTGCGTTCGTTACCTCTTTTCCAATGTATATTTCATGTATTGTCTTTTATTATGACTACGGTACTATTATTATTTTTGTGTTTTTCTTTTACTCATGTTTTAATGTCTTTTGCCATTTTTTTCTTTCCAATTCATGTTTTACTGCCATACTCGAAGGCAACTGTTTGTTGTCCCATGATTAGCATCCCATGATGCACTGAAGTTTTAAAACTGAGCATGTCTTTTGTATTACGTCCTAGTGTAGACTGTGGTCAAAACACATTGGCAAAGATGATAAGGGACTTGTATTTTTGTGTGTGTGTGTGTGTGTGTGTGGGGGGGGGGGGGGGTTGTTATTTGTGCCTTGGACTTGTTTCTTGCCATTGTATTATTGCATTACTTACTTTTGAACATTGATTATTGATTCTTTGTTATGTTCTTTTTTAGTAAAATTCTAGTATTTTCTTCCACTTGAATTAAAAAGTGATGAAATGTAACTGGGTGCTTCTATGAAACTGGTCCCTAAAAACAGGACACCGGGTCTAAAAATTCACACAAGATGTAGACTGTTATGTAGGAAGTTTGGAAGCACTTTGGTCTATTTTAAAAATAAATATTTACTGAGATAAAAGAGAAACTATTTTTCAGATAAAACACATTTTTATATTATCTTTATGCAAAAATCCACATGTAACACGGTAAAAAGGACACGAAAATTATGCTGCACTATTTTTTTTAATATCTCTTTATTCTCTCACAGGTACATTTTGGGAATCAAACAGATTATGCAAGGCAGAGTGTTTCACAAAAATGACCGCTGTTGCAAAATCACTCACGATTCATTTGTGTTTAAATGGGCAGGTTCTGCATGTAACGGCAGCGGACATGATGGGTTACTCTCAAAACCTGGAATGAGTCTGAGATTCATGAAAAACCTGCATGTCTGGATTAGAAAAACCACTAGGACTGTCAAATTTAACACAGTCTTTATTTATAGTGGTATTTAAGACCATTTACAGACATGTTTTCCAGATAAAATGCACTGATACCGAGGTAGCTTTTCATGTCCCAATTTGGATCCTATTTTTGGCCCCAAAATTTTACTAAAATTTCATTAATTTTGAGATGGCTCAGAAGAAGAGTATTTTTTTATTTTTTTTGCATTTATCTGAGGTCATCATTAGGTACATCCTGGGGGGAAATAAGTCTAAATTTCTCTTGTATTATTGGGTCTCAAAAGCTGGCAAAGTGCCAGGTACCAAAATGATCCCAGTTTTCATAGAATCACCCAACTATAGAATTTTTGTCCAGTGATGCAGAAAATTAACATTTCATCTTAAAGTAAAGGAAAAGTAAAAAGAACTGGAACCATAAATGCAAAGAGCACACAATAAGAGGGAACCTGTGAAAACCACATTAAAGTCCTCTTTTATTTCGTCAGGTCTGGCTCCTTCATCCCGACCCGACAGCCACAGCACCTCAGAGGCCCTGACCCCCACGACCCCCACCTCCAGCAGCCAGAACCGCCTAGGTGGCGCCCCCTCTGTGAACATCATTTCTGGGCTGGCCAGCGGTCCGGGCATGGACCACATGAAGGCCGGAGGACTGGCGGGACTGCTGGGACCCCCACCCAAAGCCCCCAGAGGACGGAAGAAGATCAAGGCTGAAAACCCAACAGGTCCTCTGCTGGTAGTGCCCTACCCCATCCTCGCCGACCAAGGCTGTGTCACCGTTGCACCCAAAGAAGGAAAAACCTACAGGTCAGACTCTGGACACTGTCGTCATAGTTTAGCAGAGGTCGTTTCCTTTAGTCCTGACTTTGTAAAACCACTTCATAAATTGAATTGTGGTCTGAAAGAATCAAGAGGCATTTGCTTGATTAGGTCAACTAAAAATTAGAGAGCGATGTTAAGTTCTCCTTCAGATTCAGTAGATTTCACTCATTTCAGCATGAAATAGGGCTGCAACTAGCTGTTATTTTCATTGCTGATAAATCTATTGATTATTTTCTTGACAAATCAATAGTTTAGATGATAAAATGCCAGGAAATTATGAAAAATGCTTCTAAAACTCAAGATGAAGTCCTGAAATATCTTGTTTTGAAATATTCAGTTTATTGTCAGAGGGGGAAAAAAGAAATAATAATTGAATATAATGAAATAATTCAAGATTTATAAGTGTAAGTGTCATCTTTTTTTCTTAAAGACCAACTGAACAATTACACAGACTAATTACTGAATTATACTGAATGTAGTATGAAAAGGTAGTTGACAAATTTAAGGTATGTAGCATTCTAGTGTTAACTGTACTTATAATACTGAATGTAGTGTGATAAGCTAGTGTAGCATTTTTTCTAGTAACAGGGAAAAATGAGAGTTCTCCCTAAATTATTTTGATTAAAAACTATATGTTTGCTGTTTTGATGAGGTGAATAAAATTAGATGTTTGGCCTAAATGCATCAGTCTTGGTCCTTAAGTGCCCTCAATGACAGCTCACTGCTCCTAATGTGTTCTATGTGCTAATTGCTAATGCTAATGCTAGGTACTGTGTGTGTATTAGGATGGGTAAAATGCAGACTGAATTTCCCTACAGAGATGAGTTAACCTTTTTAAACGTTATAGTAACAAGGTACATTTTGGGGACTACAAATGATGTATTGGTAAATTTTACTAGTTGACAGATTTAAGTTATGTAGCATTCTAGTGTTAATTGTACATATAATACTGAATGTAGTGTGATAAGCTAGTGTAGCATTTTTTCTGTTAACAGGAAAAATGAGAGTTCTCCCTAAATTATTTTGGTTGTTAAAAATTTATATGTATGCTGTTTTGATGAGGTGAATAAAATTAGATGTTTCGCCTAAATGCATCAAGCTTGGTCTTCAAGTGCCTTCAATGACAGCTCACTGCTCCTAATGTGTTCTACGTGCTAATGCTAATTGCTAATGCTAACGCTACGTATTGTGTGTATTGGGATGGGCAAAATGCAGAGACTTGAATTTCCGTACAGAGATGAGTTAAACTTTTTAAACTTTACAGTTACAAGGTGCATTTTTGGGGACTGTAAATGATGTATGGGTAAATTTTACTAGTTGACAGATTTAAGATATGTAGCATTCTAGGGTTAATTGTACTGTGCTACATGCTAATTCTAATGCTAGGTACTGTGTGTGTATTAGGATGGGTAAAATGCAGAGACTGAATTTCCGTACAGAGATGAGTTAATCTTTTTAAAATTTACAGTTACAAGGTACATTTTTGGGGACTGTAAATGGTGTATGGGTAAATTTTACTAGTTGACAGATTTAAGGTATGTAACATTCTAGTGTTAATTGTACTGTGCTAGGTGCTAATGCTAATTGCTAGTGCTAATGCAAGGTACTGTGTGTATTAGGATGGGTAAAATGCAGAGACTTGAATTTCCCTACAGAGATGAGTTAATGTTTTTAAACTTTACAGTTACAAGGTACATTTTTGGGGACTGTAAATGATGTATGGGTAAATTTTACTAGTTGACAGATTTAAGGTATATAGCATTCTAAGGTGAATTGTACTGTGCCAGTGCTAAGGCTAATGCTAGGCACTGTGTGTATTAGGATGGGTAAAATGCAGAGACTGAATTTCCTTATGGGGCAATAAAGCGTGTTAAGCTTTAATCTTGGTATTGTAATATTCTTTATACTGCATTTCCAACACATTTGTTCATGTCTAAGCTCTTCCATCTTCTTTCACCCAGATGTAAAGTGTGCCCGCTCACCTTCTTAACCAAGTCAGAAATGCAGATTCACTCCAAGTCCCACACGGAGGCCAAACCCCACAAATGTCCTCACTGCTCCAAGACGTTCGCCAACGCCTCCTACCTGTCGCAGCACCTGCGCATCCACCTCGGGATCAAACCCTACCACTGCTCCTACTGCGAGAACTCGTTCCGCCAGCTGTCACACCTGCAGCAGCACACCAGGTCAGTCCAGCATGAGAGGAAAATTTACGCTGGTTTCTGGTGTGAAGAGTGGAATAAAATGTATTAATGTGACAATACATTTATAATTTCCAGCAATAATCTAAAATACTTTGGTGGTATGTTTTTAAAGTCTGTTAGCATCCATATCAAACCAGTAGTACATGAATTCAAATAGGGGTGTCAAACATACGGCCCATGGGCCCAAAACAGTCCGCCAAAGGTTCCAAACCAGCCCATGGGATTAATTTGCAAAGGGAAAAAATTACAATGAAGATATTATCAGTCAAAGATGTCAAAATGTTTTAGTTCCGGAGCCACATACAGACCAATATGATCTCAAGTAAAATAATAGCGTAATAACCTATAAATAAGTACTCCAAATTTTCTTCTTGGTTTAATGTGACAAAAAAAATTAATTAAGCCTATAAATAATGACAACTCCAAGTTTTTCTCTTTGTTAAGTGCAAAAAAACCCCATTAAATTATGATGAAAATATATACATTAACAAACTATTCTATGAATAACCTGAACAAATATGAATAACCTGAAATGTTTAAAGAAAATTAAGTGCAATTTTAACAATTTTCTACCTGTTACTTAATGTTTTGTGCCTTTGTAGATCTGATCTGTAATGCACATGTATAAATGATAAATTGAGGCATTATATTGTTAAAATTTGACGTATTTTTCTGAAGAAATGTCTTTTTTTTTTAGGTTATTCACATCTTTTTCGTTCGGATAGTTTGTAAATGTAAATTTTTTAATAATTTAATGATATTTTTTGCACTAGAAAAGAAAATTTCTGGGCTGTTGTGCTGTTATTTTACTGGTCTGATCTACTGAACCCTGGAAGAAAATGAACGTGTTAACCCTGACTTAGGGGGCGATATTACAGTTTGCAAGCACTGGATCCTGAAGGACACAGTTTTCAACAATCCTTTCCTGGTAAAATGAATAAATATAGATGATGCTTGAATATATTTTAGATCATTTACAATTCTAAACAATGTTTTGCATCACTATGTAAACTCAGAACATGACAAATTTAGGGAAGCTAATCCAGAAATAATTGTATGAGTATAAAGACGTAAAAGTCAGCATTTGAAATGTTGTGTGGTCTGATTTTATTCCCGTTGCCTCCTATAGAATCCATACTGGGGATAGGCCTTATAAATGTGCTCATCCCGGATGTGAAAAGGCTTTTACTCAGCTGTCAAATCTCCAGGTGAGTTTACCATCAACCACTACAGAAGATACTGTCGTAGATGTCGACACAATGACCGACAGGGATGGAAATAAACAGTTCCATGTTGTGAATCTGATGTCACTGAGCTTATGAAAGTCTCTTATCAATGCCATTATTTGCTCTTTCATCAGCCTTTAGCATCTGTCCTGCTGCGTTCAGGTTCAGGGTAATAAAACAGTAGTCTGGCTCACAGGATGCATTCTGCTGGAGTCATCCTATATCATTTATGGAACCCTTGTGTCCTACTGTTTTATATTTCAATAATTCTCCTTCCTCACTGGAAAAAATCAAAGTCTTACCAAGTGTATTTTTCTCATTTCTAGTCAAAATATCTCATCACACTTAAAATAAGACATAATCACCAAAAGATTAACTTTTCAGTGAGATATAAGAACTTATTTTTAGAAAATAGATCTTGAAAATCTTATTTCGAGAAATCTTATCAAGATAATTTTCACTCGTTCCATTGGCAGATTTTTTGCTTAATTCAAGATTTTTCTGCCTAATTCACGCAAAAAAATCTGCCAATGGAACGAATGAAATTTATCTTGGTAAGATTTCTCGAATTCTGATTAAACAGTTGTGTTGATGCTGAGACGAATCAATAAGAGCATCGGTATCAACTAAAGCTTATCAATCCCCTTCCCTTATGACTAGGGGTGTAAGAAAATATTGGTTCTGCAATATATTGTGATATTTCATTTTTCAATACTGTATTGATATTAAAAAGAACTGTATCGATAATTTTAGGCATTTATTCAAATGCAGATATGGCAGAGGTTCATATTTATTTTTTGGTTTTCTTTATTGTTGATATCTTACTTATTATTATTTAACACTTTTATTAAATAATGGTTATTTGAAGCATCCTAAAAGCACTTTTTACTGTCTGAGAGGCAGATGTTAGTTCCTTTGTTGGTATTGTACAAAAATAATGTTATGATGGTAGTTATGAACAAACAGAAAAAAAAAACATTTGAGCAGGATCTTAAACTGTCATGTCTGTAAAACATAATTAAAGTTTTAACGCAGGAAAATTTTGTGATATAGCATTAGATCCTGTAGTGATCAAATAAAAATGTGTTTAGTATTTGTGCATATTTCTGGTGTAATTAATTTCTTGGAGGACAAAAATATTTTAAAAAAGAAACCAAACCAATAAAAAAATTGCCTTTTTAACAGTATCATGATATATCATGATATATCGCATCATGATCCTAGTATTGTGATTTGTATCGTATCGCCAGATTCTTGCCAATACATACCCCTACTAATGACAGATTTCACCAGAGATTCATTATGTGAATTATTAGTAAACTGCTGTTTTTTGTTTTTTCTTGTGTGTGTTTCTCCCTCTACAGTCTCACCAGAGGCAGCACAATAAAGACAAGCCGTATAAATGTCCAAACTGCTACCGTGCCTACTCAGACTCAGCATCGTTGCAGATCCACTTGTCAGCGCATGCCATTAAAAACGCTAAGGCCTACTGCTGTAGCATGTGTGGCCGGGCATACACCTCAGTGAGTACAACGCAAACACACCTCCTGCACATCCTCAACCACAACACGAGAAAAAACAGCAGCTCATAAAGGACAGAAACCTCCACAGATGCAAATATGACAAAGACTGAACGCTGAACAGTTACTAAACTCAGTCAGCGGCGGTTGCTACTGGCAACAGGAAATTAAAAGCTCTGTCTGAAATCACTCCTCAACTATTCAGTCCTGTGTGAAAGTCCTCATCCAACGTTAGGTTTGTTGGTTTACTAAAGTTCTAATGTCCACACACATGCACTTGTCTCTGAATTTAGATCCAATCTGATATATGTAAAGTATGAACAGCAGGAAAAACTAAAGTTTCAGGAAAAAACAGCTTTTATAAACCACAGTAGTCGCATTTAGTGTGACCTCCCTTTGCATTTAACACGTTTTTAATTATTTGTTTCAGACAATATTAGATTTATGGCATTAATTTTCCCTTGTTGTATAACACAACACGTCAGATGTTTCTAATTGGTTGTGTTGCTTCATGTCGTGGGGTCAGAGGTCACATTAAATAGTGACTTTAACACATAAAGACCCAGCACTACTTTTATGTCAGCTCCCAAATGACATTTTCTCTATATCTAACCTTTCTGAAGTGATTTGTCACCATTTATTTATAAAATTATCCTCTGTATTTTTCATTTTATCAGTGTAAATCATGTATTTTCCAATATTTAATTCACTAATTATGTTGATGGTCATAAATCGCTCAGATTAAAGTTGAGGATCATTATATCAAAAACAGAGAAACCTGGAAAAAAAATGACTTTTTCAGTAAATTATATCATTAACTGAACATAAACCAAGTGTCTCCATCCACTGTCATTGATCCAACTCCATGGGTTTTACTGGTGAATCTATGTTGTAGAAGATGACGGTGTTTCCACGGTAACTATGGAGCCTCTGAACGTCCAAATGGGTCATATCTAATGACCATGAAAATATAACAAAATGTATTTTACACTAATTATTTAAAAGAATTGATAAGATTAATGGATCAACAGGTATTAAACATTTCAGATCAGTAGATGGTTTTGATTGGTGATGGATGTTTGGGTCTTTATGGGTTAATATACGACACATTTAGTTTAGTTTTTGTGTCTTTAGCTTTGTCTAAAGCTTTGCACAAATTTCCTGTATTTTCTCTTTGTATCTGAAGAAGAAAAATAAATATGTATGCTCATTTCAACCATGGAAAAACAACAAATCTAGTGGTGGACTAAGACTTTTGCACGGTACTGTAGATCGTTTGTATGCATTGGTACTGCACAAGTACTTTAATAAAACTAGGAAAAGAAGTGTAGAGATATGCCCCATTACCAAGTATCATCAACAAAATAAGTAAAAACACTCATGATATAGAATATTTTTCTGTATTTAATCACTAAAATAGATGCAAGAGCGGTTTAATATTTCAGTTCATCACTTTTAGATACCGCCTAAACTACTTTTTAGATGATTTATACTGTATTATGTCATATTTTCAGTAACTGTAAGTGTCCAGTGAAAGTAGTGGGGTGAATATTTACATCTGAAATGTAGTGAAGTACAATATGAAGTAGTATAAAATCAAAATAGATGTAAAATAGTTTACCTGCTCTTCTTTGTCAGTTTAGTTCTCGCTACATTGATCATTGTAGTTTTTATTCAGCTTTAAACCTTCTAAAAATGTCATTTACAGTTTATTTCCCTTAATAAAATGATTTTTTTCTGTGCTGGTGAATGTGAACTTGTTTTTGACAACTATAACAACACTTACATTGTTTAAAAATGAATCTGAACTTGTCTTTAAAGGTGTGAAAACACTTTTACTACTTGTCAGTTTGTGGAAATAAATGATCTAAAACAGACCTGTTCCTGTTACTGGGTCACAGGAGAGTTTTTAGGTTGCAGAATAAATTTGCATCTCAAGAAACCTTTCAACAAAAAGCAGGACAGTAAAGAACTGAGAGGCTGTTAACGCTGCCTTGACGCTTTATTTCAGTCTCATAAGGTGTTGAATGCGTTTTCACATTTGGCCCACAAAATGGTCCAATCCGGCCCTCAGGATTAATTTGGAATGTGCAAAAATTACACAGAATATATATTAAATAATGTACTTTTGAGTTCCAGTTACTAAATGTTTTGTGCATTTGTAGATCCACTGTGATCTGTAAGTTATAATGTACATGTATAAATGATAAGTTGAGGCAAAATATTGTTAAAATTCACTTATTTTTCTTAAGAAATTTCAGGTTGTTCATGGTTGTTTGGGTTATTCACATTTTGTGTGACAGGATAGTTTGTAAATGTAAACACTTCCATCATGTAATCTAACTTTTTTGCACTAAAAGACCAAAATTTGGAGTTGTCATTATTTATAGGATATTCCAGTGGTTCCCAACTTTTAACATCACAAATTCCTGGCAACCCCAGACATTCAAAATAGAGACTTTTTTTTTTGCTAAAATTAATATGTTTTTGATCATGTAATAGTTTGCTATACTATGTTGCAAATAAATATTAATTTTAGACGACATTTATTCTATATAATGTATATTATGATGGACGGAGGCAGAAAAGCCAGGTGTAGATTACTGCACAAAGGGAGAATTTGATTTTCCTTGGTCAGGATATGTACAGTCAGTCCAGCCTGGATTTACAAGGCTGACAATTAATACTGAACAAACGAGAACTCAAACTATGAATTATGAAAGAGCTGCAGCATCTGAAACTGACCACAATGAACATTTGACAGATAAACAGAACCACAGTGCTTCAGTTTCAGCTTCACAGTTTGTCATGTCTTTTATGTATTGAGATTGTCTCTGTCAACTCACCATATATTTTTTATTAGTAAGTTTTTTTATTTTTATGTTTATCAATTACTAGAAATTTCAGGCGACCCCATTTGAATCCCAGGAGACCCCACGGTTGAAAAACAATGGGTTATTATGGTGTTATTTTACTGGTCCAGCCTATTTGAGATCATTGGGCTGAATGTGGCCCCTGAACTAAAGTGAATTTGACTCCCATTTGTTAGGGGATGGAAGTAACAAGGAAGAGATAGTTTCATTATATTAACTTAAGTATTTGAACTATTTTTTTCAGTATAATCTATAAATTATCTGTGAAATAACACAGTCTGCTACATTAACACAGTCATCACAGAGCTGGACTATTTTTTTTGTTTGTTTTTCCTTAATGTGATGATTTGGAAACAAAGGAGCTCTTTATTCTAAACACTACAAATCATTTTAGGCCAGTTTTTAGTATTTGAAAGTAGAAATACATCATATAGTTTCTTGAAGTCCAAGACTGGTAGGTTCAGTATTATATGTAAGCTTTTTTAGCTGAAAAATATAGTGAAAGCTCTACAGCGCAGGCAAACTTTACATTTTTTGTCATTATTTAAGACCTAAAGCCAGCTGTGGATAGAATCTATAGATCAGGAGTGTCCAATCCTGGTCCTGGAGAGCTACTATCCTGCATGTTTTAGATGTTTCCCTCTTCCAGCACACCTGACGGTCGTTATCAGGCTTCTGCAGAGTTTGATGATAGGCTTCTCATTTGAATCAGGTGTGTTGGAAGAGGGATACATCTAAAACATGCAGGATAGTAGCTCTCAAGGACCAGGATTGAACACCCCTGCTGTGGATTATAGAGTGGTGGAAAAAACATTTTGGGACACCCCATGTATTTCTGATATATTGCATTAAGAATCACCCTCAAGTCATTGAACTCTGCCAAGTATCATTTCATTCTCCAAACCCACATGCTCCCTTCTGCACATGCTCAGTTCTATCGAGGTCAAAACTGGATGTTTCAGCAAAATAAAGAAACATATCCAGAATGTGACATGTTGAAACTGTCAATTGAATAGAATAGATTTTATTGTCATTGTGTATTCATTGAAATTAAATAAAATTAAAATTTCCTGGAATTTCCTCTTATGGGACTAATAAAGGCATATCTTATCTTAAATTAGGAGTGCTACTCCAGTCAGTGCAAACTATATAAATTTACAAAAAATCAGTATAAAACAAGAATAGAGCAAATATAAAATTTCAAAAAACTCAAAAATAAAATAAGAAAATAAAATATAAAATTCAACAAAAGCAAAATAAGGATTGAACTAAAAGGAAAACAATTTTTTTTTTTAAAAAGTCAGACTTTTGAGATTAAAGTCAGAATTTTGAGAAAAAAGCCTGAATTCTGAGAAAAAAGTCTGAATTCTGACTTTTTCCTCATAATTCTCACTTTAATCTCAAAATTCTGACTTCAATTTTTTTTTTTCTGACATTCAGGGAGAGTGTCGCTTCTTTTTATGGCATGCAGGAGTACAGCGGGCTGACATAGCGATGGATTTAGTATGGTGTTATATTGGATTCTATAATAGAATCTGACATGTCATTAAGCAAAATGTCAAAATTCTGAGAAAAATATCTGAATTCTGACTTTAATCTCAGAATTCTGGCTTTTTTCTCATAATAATAATAAATGAAAAAAACATGTTGTACCTTTTTTTCCCCCTGTGGTTCTAATCCTCTTCTCTTCTGTAAAGTCGTGCAGTGTAATTCATGGTGGCTCATTCGTTGTGTTTTCATCTGTTTTAGGAAACCTACCTTATGAAGCACATGTCCAAACACACGGTGGTGGAGCACCTAGTGAACCACCAGTCGCCGCAGAGGACCGAGTCCCCCAGCCTCCCCATACGCATCTCCCTCATCTGAGCGTCTCCTGCAGGATCCGGAGTCTGTGCGCCAGGCCCTGCACCCTCGGCCATCTACATAAGGCTTACATTAGCATTATGACAGCTGACATGAGCATTCAGTGTTAGATTCAGAAAAAAACAGGCTGCCTCCATCCGTCTTGACCCAGGTCGTCTGTGAAAAACGAGCACAGCATTATTTTGTGAATGTAACGATAGCGGCTAGATGTTGCCCGGAGGATCGAGCGGCGAAGAATGTCTTGCGTCAGATTTAATAAGCACTTTCGTAAGCGTCATGTAAACCGCCGAATGCATTGGCCATGACTAATGTTTTAGTTTAGTTTTTTTTTTTTCTCTCTCTCTCTTCCATTAAATGGGTTTCCAAAATGTGCCAGATGATATTTGCCCTTAAAAAAAACAATTAAGGAAGTAGAAAAAAAAAAAAAAAAAAAACAAAAAAAAAAAACAATGGTTTGTTGGGTGTATTCTGGAGACATCCAAAGATAATCTTAAAGCACTTTTAGGCCTCGTGGTTTTGGCTCAAATTGTTTCAATCTTGTCGGATGAAAATAAATGCCAAAGGGCATTACGTGGCAGCTAAGAGGACTCGCTGACTGTGTGTAAAAACGGCAGTCGTTTCTGTTACATTCGTCGCATTTTTGTGCACGCTCACATTTACAGGGTCGTCTAAATTCTAAAGAAAGGCAATCGGTAGATGACAATTTTAACCATTTGATGATTGTATTCGAGGAGATGGAAAAAATAGCAAGTCGAAAGAAAAGAAAGAAAGAAAGGAAGGAAGGAAAGATGAATGTTTGTTCCCCAAAATCTTTCACTCCATGTTTGTTTATTCACTTTTTATGGCACCTTTACGATCATAACATACAGTATGATCAAAAAAATAAAAGAAAAAACACTGCTTTTACATGAAATTTTCCTCACGTCTCATGAACTAGTGCCATATACGAACCTCGCCGAGGTTTCAAGAGAAAGAAAATCTTGCGAAAACGTGCGTCCGCTTTCTCTATTTAGTTAAGCTTTGACTATTATTTGAAGTATCAGAGGCTTAAGTTGCAGCGTTTCGTACACACTGCACACGTCGTCGCGCTCTTTTACTCTCTACGCTCTAGTTTTAATACACTTCAGCCGCAAAAAGCAATCTCACTCATATTAAACCTACAGTAACCATTGGACCAAAATGTGAAGTTATTGTACAGCTATTCTGATCCCGGTTAAGTATTTTTTTAAAAACTTTAATAAGCTTTACCCGTTTGGAATAAACTGCAGTATAAGTCATGTTCCATAGGCCTATATTATGAGTTAATAAAGGAGGTGATGCTTTCTCCTTTTTTTTTCTCCTTAGCATTCTTTTTATTGTACACAGTATTTGTTTGTTGTATTTTTACTGTAACTTTAACCTCTGGATGGTACTAATAGGGTACCCTGTATTCTTCAGGGCACTTGTGAAAAGGTGCTACGGCTAGACGTCAAGATGGAACTGAGAATAATGTAAAATACATATACAGTATATAGTATGTTTTCAAAAGAATAAAAACTTATTACTCAAGCCACTGGCCTGAAAAAAAAAACAGACATTTTACGCCAACAACAGACCCTGCCTCTTCAAACGTACTCTCTCTTTTTGAGATAATGGGAAAAATGTACATGTTGCTGTACTGTAAAACATGTCGCTCATTTATAGTACCTATTTCTAAGTTTTCATAAACATGTTTTTGTTTGGGTTTTGTAAAAGTTTATGTAACTTACTGTAATTATTTTAGTCTACCCGTATGTTATTAATATTCATGTTTTATATCAGTTATTTACATGTAAGCCTTAACTGTTTTATCATCCCATTTCCATTACTCTGTATTGTGTTCTGCAGTATTCAGTCGTGTAAACACTCTTTATTTTTATTTTTCCTTCCGCATGGAGTTCCTGAGCTGTAATCTGTATGATAACTGTTTAACCCATGTTCTCTATGAAAAAGGTATTGCGTAGATTTATTACACTTTTTCCCTGTCTTGCATTGTGGTTTCATATACAGTTTCTAGACGACTAAATATGCACAGCCAAGACTGAGAAACTAAACTAAGGATATCAATGTTTAAAAAAGGAAAAAAAGCTTTGTATCTTTACCTTGTTTAATAAACAGACTGTTATAAACTCAAGCGCTGGTTGTTTTGTTTTGTGACGAATATTCCTGTACGTGGAGACAAAAGGTGAAACGGAGCCGTGGGTTTGTGATTTATGGAGCTTTATTTATGAAAATAGTTTGTGCTTAAAAACATATTTACATGGATAAAACAAAACAAAAAAAAAGTCAAACATCGATAACATCTCGGTTCACTTGTCTGTCGCAAATAGGCTTTTGTTATTGGACGTATTCACGCAGCAGCAAGACAAAGTTAAATACTTTATCATTTCAGGCACATTGAAGACAAAATAGACGATTGTTTCCACAGTGTAAAACTCTATTAATATTATTATTTATTATTAATACAGATTTGTGTAGTGGTAGGAAATCAGTGTTGACGCTCCGTGTGGTTTAAGTACTTTCTGATCTACCGTATTGGCTTTTTTTTTTTTTTTAACTCCTGTGACATTTAATGACTTTTTTTAGATGTTTTCACTCAAACTTTAAGTAAAAATGCACGTTGTAAATACTGGAGTGGCTACAGCTGACAAAATACCCCAACGTTTACACTCTCAGTTTACCACAGAGTCTATATTTAGACATTTAGTGGGTTTGCACCTTCGTCTAACAGTATTAGTATCAATGTATAAACTGGTAAAAAAAAAAAAATCTGATTTGTTTTTAAGATTTGACACAATAAAACCAGTAACCTTACCCATATCGTAGGCATCTCATTTATAAAAAAAAAACACATCCAGGCTGCATTTAATCAAGAAAAATGACCAAACGACATCCCCATATGATTCCACTGCTACATTTTCCACATGTAAACAACCTCGAACGTAAAAATGAAGTATAAAGTGCTCACTCTGAACATCTCATTCATATCTTTAGCAAATCTGTCATTCGCATCATTAGTCAAAAACATACTCTCATGTAGTCCCAGTAAATACATTTTCTAGTCTTTTCGTAATCTACAAAAAGAGTCTGAGCAGAAACTGGCCATCTTTCAATTTGGGCTTCAGTCAAACTAAGACATGGGTGTCCAACATACGGCCCATGGGCCAAAACTGGCACCACCAAAGGGTCCAATCCGGCCCGTGGGATGAATTTCTTAAAAGCAAAAATTGCACTTAAGATATTAACAATCATTTTCACCCATAAAGACCCAAACAGCCACTGGCAACCTAAAGTATCTACTGATCTAAACTGTTTAATAACTGTTGATCCACTAATCCTATCAATGCATGTAAAAAATTGGTGTAAAATGCAGTTTTTCATCTTTTCGTGGTCATCACATATGACCCATTTGGACGTTCAGAGGCTCCGTAGTTACCATGGAAACACCGTCATCTTCTACAACACTGATTCACCAGTAAAACCCATGGAGTTGGATCAATGACAGTGGATGGACACACTGGGATTATGTTCAGTTAATGATAGATTTGCTGATAAAGTCACTTTTTCTTCACTTTTCTCTACTTTTGACATAATAACCCTCAACTTTAATCTGAGCTTTGATGAACATCTACATGATCAGTGGATTAAATATAAGAAAATACCTGATTTTCATGGAAAAACCACAAACTACAGAGGATAATATTACGATAAACAGCGATCAGTCACTTAAGAAAAGTTAAATATGGAGAAAAAATTGCCACAGAAATAGCACTGGGTCTTTATGGGTTAATTCCAGTTCCTGTAGGTTCCACATTCAGGCCAATTCAATCTCAAGTAGGTCTGACCAGTAAAATACCATCACAGCAACCTATAAGTAATGACAACTCCAAATTCTTATCTATGTTTTAGTGTAAAAAAAAAAAACAAAACATAAAATTACATGAAAATATTTACATTTACAAACTATCTTTTCACAAAAATGTGAATAACCTGAATAAATATGAACAACATGAAATGTCTTAAGAGACGTACGTGTAATTTGACCAATATTCTACCTGTTACTAAATGTTTCGTGTATTTTTAGATCCACTGTGATCTGTCAGTTGTAATGTACATGTGTAAATGAGAAGCTGAGGTATAATATTGTTAAAATTGCCCTTATTTTTCTTAAGAAATTTCAGGTTGTTCATGTTATTCACATTTAAAGGATAGTCTGTAGATGTAAAGATTTTCCTTAATGCCATTTTACTTGTTTCACTCTAAAAAAATAGAATAAAGTTTGGAGTTATGTTTTTTTTAATAGGTTGTTAGGTTATTATGCTATACAGTTGCAGAAAATATTATATTAGACCGTCAAAAGTCATCCAAAACAATGGTTATGCAATCAAATACTAACTCCTGTGTGTATCATGTGACTAAAACAGACAGAAAAGAAAACATGGAATGACTAAAGCCATAGATATTGATGTAAGAACTGAAGTGATTTTGGTTATTGTCAAGAAAACCATGGAAAATGGATAGATATCAGCTCTGAAATTAAACTACTATGAGCTATTTTTGTTGTTATCATTATATTTGTCCAAACAAATGTACCTTTAGTTGTACCAGGCATTAAAATGAACAAGAAATTGAAGAAAACAAGGGGTGGTCTAATAATTTTTTCCACAAATATAGGTCTGGCCCACTTCACATCATATTGGGCTGAATGTGGAACCTAAACTAAAATGACACCTCTGAACTAAGATGATTGTTACATCCTATAACAACGATTAGGTACAATTTGTTTGATTGAAACGCGCAGATATTGAGCAAATCCTGCTTCTATCCGTCACAGTTTGTACCAGAAGGAAAAATGAATCCCAAACTAAACCGGTCATGTAAAAGACATGATCACCCTGAGCAGAAAAGCAGTGGAAGCTTCTGTCATTATTCCTTATTATTTGCTTTCTACGCCTTTTCTTCGCTCCTATTTTTTTGCCTTCATTGAAAAATGGCTTAGGCTACAGTAGGAACCTGTTGATTGGTTTATTTTTAGTGCTTGTATGACTGTAAAACCTGCCTCTTCTCACGATTGGTCGCTGTTTTTGGACGGGTCCTCTGTGGCTTTGGCGTCTGGAGGGAACACAGGGGAGGTGAGGTTCAGGTAGCTCTGCTCTGAAACGTGGTGGGCGGAGACCGACGCCCGGGTGCCGTCCGTCACCGCGCGCTCGCCCACCTTCACGCGGCAGATGGCGTCCAGGATGTCCAGTTTGTCACACGATCCTGTCGTCAAACTGGAGAGACGAAAACATACTTTATAGAGTCAAATGCTCTGTTATCAATGGTAGAAAAAGGTCATCAAAGAAGAAAAGGGGGGGGGGGGGTGTCTGCGCTCTCCGAGTTATTTATGTATTCATTTATTATTTTTCCTATGTAAATTGTGACACCCTGATCCTGCTGGTTGTGTTATGTAGAGTATGTTTAACCATGTTTGTAGTAAAATAAGAAAAACTAAAAAAAAAATATAATGTTCACATTATAAATAGAATGTGAAAAATAATCCCAAGCCCAGCTGTTCTTGGCTTCCTGTGCTCTGTAAACACCTGCCCCAGCCTTACCTTAGAGCAGAGGTATGCAGCACGCCATCACTCAGACTTTCAGGGGGGAGTTTCTTGGCGTTCTGTGGAGCATTTAAAAGTACGATCTAAGGTTAGACATGATTACAACAAAAAAGCTGAACATCAGGGTCGACACAATCCACCAAACTGATCATTAGTGTGTTTCAGACCCTGTAAGCTTTGGGTGATCTGTGTGGTTTTTACCTCCAGGCTGTAGAAGGACTGGACGTTCCTCAGGGCACGTTCTAAGGTACAGACCTGATTGGAAAGCTTCAGGGTTCGGTCCTGTAACTGTCTGTTCTCCACCTCCAGGACATTAACCCTACAACAACAGATCATGTTTAGTAGCATGCCAAAAAACCTTACCTTATCTTAACCTTGCCTTATCTTGTCTTACCTTATCTTACCTTACCTTATCTTGTCTTGTCTTACCTTATCTTAACCTTACCTTGTCTTACCTTACCTTATTTTAACCTTACCTTATCTTGTCTTACCTTACCTTAGCTTAACCTTACCTTATCTTGTCTTACCTTACCTTATCTTAACCTTACCTTATCTTGTCTTACCTTATCTTAACCTTACCTTGTCTTACCTTACCTTATTTTAACCTTACCTTATCTTGTCTTACCTTACCTTATCTTAACCTTACCTTATCTTGTCTTACCTTACCTTATCTTAACTTTACCTTATCTTGTCTTACCTTACCTTATCTTAACCTTACCTTATCTTGTCTTACCTTATCTTAACCTTACCTTATCTTGTCTTATCTTATCTTACCTTACCTTATCTTACTTACCTTACCTTATCTTATCCTTACCTTATAGATACGTAGGTTAATTAATCAACCGAATAATCACAGAAAAGTGTGCATGAGTGCAGTTGCTGCTGTTACTTGTGTCCAACGGTGGAGGCCGTCCTCATGCCTTTGCTGCCCATTTCTTCTGCCTCGCTTATCTTCTGCAAAAGCTCCCTCCTCTCCTCCAGAAGCTTCTCGTTTTCCTGTATCACTGTGTCGGTCCTCTCCCTCTCCTGGAGGACGAAAAAAACCAAATACTCCAAGTCAGTGTGGATTACCTCAGAGTCAGACTTTAAATTCTGCTGATGACAGCTTCTTGTCTCAGCAGAAGCAGAAGTTCAAGCAGCAGGAGTGGCGCTATTAAGATAAACTGTATTACGATGAGGTTTTTACGGCGGTAGCTGGACTGTAACGGTGCAGACGTATGACCTTGTGCGAGAGGCTGGAGGCCAGTGTCAGGTCGTTCTCCAGCTTCTGGATGATTCGGTCCCTCTGTGCCGTGGCCTTCAGGAAAACCTGCTTGGCCTGACGGAGCTTGGTCTTGTGCTGACTCTGCTTTTCATTGTACTTCCTGTTTGATAGAGAAAAATGTGTCGCAGCTACGAAACCACCACATCCAGACGCATCTAATAAACAAATGTGTACAATGCTGTATCGTACCTGACATACGAGTCCAGTTGGAGGAGGACTTCCTGCAGCTCTCCTTGGATTCGGTCGCACTCCTGCTGACTGGCTGCCAACTCCTCCTGCAGTTTGTGGATAGACTTTTGGCTCTCTCTAACCTGAAACAGCAGGAATTTTGGGTTTTCATGACCGTTCTGAAACTGTAAAAACACACAATGGAAGACCTTGAAAAAACAAATATGACCAGCGGTGTTTAAGACTCAGAGCGGGGTAAAAGACAAACAGGACTTGGAGCCTGAGTCCACATTGTGTTCTTTTCTGGCAGGGTGCTGGGAAACGGTGGTTGTGTAGTGGCCAAAAAAAATGCTGTACAGAGGTTTTGTTGCTACGACAACATATCACAACACTGACCGCCATTGTATCACAAAACCAGAAACAAAAGTGCCGTGTTCATCGCAAATGGGATGTTTGGTGTTGTGACCTTGTAGACCAGTTTGATGAGTACTGCCCAGTCTAATAGGTAAAAAAAGAATTATCAATAAAAAACACAAACACCAGTGACTTTACTGGCATCGGTCTGAACAGTTCAGAGTTTGTACTTGTGGTTTTTCAACTGAGGGCACTTCTAAAAATGTCAAAAATGACAAGCGCTCTGTACAGTAGTTTCTCTATAAGACAATGTTTCCCAAAAATTTTCACCTCAAAATGTGCAAAAAAAACCCCAGAAAATCTATTTTATGTTACATATGCCACCCTCTGGAACCTGATTTACAAAAATACATCTTGATTTGCCATAATGTTTACATTTCCACTAACTTCACCACCGAAACAACATGGCTGAAAGTCTCTTTTTTTCCACGCTGCTCCATCTTTTGCTGTGTTTTTGTTGTCTCCTCTTTTCCCTACTTCATACCAAGGTTATTATCGTTAACGAAAACTAACGAAATGACGAAAACTAGAATTGAAAAACCATTTTCGTTAACTGAAATAAATAAAAACTATAATTAAAGGGAAAAAACGATAACTAACTGAAACTGTACAGGGTGGGGAAGCAAAATTTACAATATTTTGAGGCAGGGATTGAAAGACAGTGTATGACCAATTAGTTTATTGAAAGTCATGAGAATTTAAATCTTCAAATCATATTTTACTGCATTTCTAACGGTCTTTTTGTCTACCTCAAGTTCAATTGCCATTTTTCTCATGGATTTGGTTGGATCCTTTGGGATTTTGGATTTGAGAGCTTTAATAAAAGCTTTGGTACGTTTTTTGTTGCTTCCTCCACTTCCAGACTTTCTCGTAATAGATTTGCTCATAGTCATTCTCTTCTTTCCATTATAAACAGTCTTTATGGACACTCCAACTATTTTTGAAATCTCCTTTGGTGTGACGAGTGCATTCAGCAAATCACACACTCTTTGACGTTTGCTTTCCTGATTACTCATATGGGCAAAAGTTTCTGAAAAGGTATGGATAATAGTGTTAGGTATGATTATGACATCAATATATGTTTGGTTTCAAAACAATTGACGTAGTGCCTGCTGAGAAAAAACACCTAAATGTTTATTGTAAATTTTGCTTCCCCACCCTGTACTGTGTGCTTACAAAACGAACTAAAACGTATAAAAATGATGGTCCGTCACTTGTCGTTTAGAGTTGTCTTCTGGTCCTGTATGGGATTTATGTGAATACGACGGTGAGGAAGAGAAAAGATATAAAAAAAAAAACTAAAACTAATACTAGAACTAAACTAATACTAAGCATTTAAAAAAAAAAAAAAAAACGAAAACGAATAAAAGCTATTAAACCACTTCTAAAAACTAATTAAAACTAACTGAATTAGAGGGGAAAAAAAGGTAAAACTAACTAAAACTAAACTATAATGAAAAATCCAAAACTATTATAACCTTGCTTCATACTTCACTGAATATGGCTGAAATTGACAAAAGTCTTTCCATGGCCTCAAAGTACTAGAAAAACCCTTTCCATCGTGTTCAGGCATGCTTTTTAATGTCCTAACTGACCAAGGGCAGCTACAAACTGATTGCACTTTATGTATTTATCATATTTTAATCATATTTTATTGTATTTTTAATGGTATTTTATTTGTATTTCGCACTGTAAAGCACTTTGTGAATGTCTGTGAAAAGTGCTCTGTAAATAAAATGTACTTACTTACTTTCCATGTATTACACTTACATGCCAGGTAAATGTAGGCTGACTCATTATCATCTGAACAATTTTTTTACCCTACGTAACTGCTTGACCGTGCCCAAAAGCTTGATAAAACTCTACTGTGAAGCTGCTGATATTTGTTGCTGGTGTTTCTACCTCTTCTCTGGCTTTGCTGAGCTCTGCCTCCTGTATGGCCAGACGGGTGTCGAGCTGTTGAACGCGATGACTGAGTTCTGAGTTGGTCCTGGTCAGAGACGCCTCCTTCAGCCTCAGTGAACGCACCTGCTGCTGCAACTCCTCCTCTCTCTGCTCCAACAGCTTCCTGAGAGAACAATGGAGGGTAAAAAAAAAAAAAAAAAGTAGAATTTTAACCCCTTATTACCCAAATTTATTTACAATTGTACCAGGCATAAATCATGTGTGTTTTGCTGTCGACCAGATGCTAAATGAAGTGGAGTTAATTTGAACATCCTCCTGAGACTCCGGAAAGTAAAAGTTTTGGCTTTATTTACATTACATAATTGCCTTGATTGGAAAGAGAATGGTGCAACAGTTTTTTAAGATACATTTTTGGTCAGTATTTTAGCTTTTTTTTATTTTTTTTTTTTAAGTAAAGCTGTGAAAGCCTTGTCTTGTGGACAAAAATCCACTGCTGGGTTGATGAGGAGGATATAGCAGATATAGTAGTTATATCCAAATAAGTGACATTAGGCATAATTGGCATAGTAGTGATTAAACAATTCTTCCAGTTTACGGACGTAGTTTATTTTACTGCTGTTGCTACTGATCAGTTCCTCTAGTCAACAATCCAAACAAAACAAAAATGATCCAAAAATCAGTAGAATGTCATGAAATTAATAAAACTGTTACTGAAACAGAGCTTTGAAATTGATCCAAGAATATCTGGGATCCTAGGTAACCAGGTAACATATCATTAGCCTCATAGCATCCTACTATAATGGACGTTCTGTGTCCAGCGCGTATTTGTCCGGCGCGTTTGTCCAACGTGTGTCCCGCTGTTGCACCACGGGAGGGCGCTATCGTACAATGGCACCACAGGTACAATGCTGCTTGTAATTACTTAAGTCATATTTTTGGCCATCACTGCAAAAATCTCAAATCTTCCCAAGTGTATTTTTTTCCATTTCTAGTCAAAATATCTCATCACACTTAAAATAAGACATAATCACCTAAAGAGTAACTTTTCAGTGAGATATAAGAACTTATTTTTAGACAACAGATCTTGAAAATTTTATTTCAACAAATCTTACCGAGATAATTTTCACTTGTTCTATTGGGAGATTTTTTTGCTTGAATTAAGCAAAAAAAAATCTTGAATTTTGCAAAAAAAAAATCTGCCAATAGAACAAGTGAAAATCATTTTGGTAAGATTTCTTGAAATAAGATTTTCAAGATCTGTTGTCTAAAAATAAGTTTTTATATCTCACTGAAAAGTTACTCTTTAGGTGATTATGTCCTTTATTAAGTGTGATGAGATATTTTGACTAGAAATGAGAAAAATACTTTTGGTAAGATTTGGATTTTTGCAGTGAAATTGTGATATCTGGATAACTTTACTCTCCTAACACTGCTGCTTCATTTTGCATCATTGGCTATGACCTGAAAAAAATGTGACTTTGGCAATTACACAAAAAGGCTAACAATATGTAGTTTCACAAAGAGTGTTGAACAGCAGCTCATTACAATAACATAACAATAGTACAAAGGGTTAAACAGTGCGGACTGGTGTGATGTCCACGTCTGAGTGGTGGTCCAGTCCAGTCAGTGTGTGACCTGGTAATGTGCTCCTCCTGCTGCTGTGCTCGTAGCGCTGACAGAGTGTCAGACAGATCCCTGCTGTCCCTCTCCAGGCGGCTGCTCTCCCCGGCCCGGGCCTCCTCCACCCTCAGCTGGTGTTGGGCATTCTTCAGCTGCTGCTGCAGCTCCAACACCTGCCACGAAAACAGAGCCACAGGCTTCACACAGTCCAACACGAGACGCAACCCTGACAGTGGATGTCAGAAATAGTCTCATATAAGCTGGCAAATAATCCTGAACAAAAGAGAAGGCCAGGTGAGAAGAATTTAATTTTCAGCATTCCTACGGCGGTAAGCTCGACTCACTGCTTCACTGCAACGCAAACACAAAGGCTGACTTCATTAAAGCTTAAGGGGAAATGAAACAGCGCCAGAACAGGACGGAGAGCCAAGTAAAAAAAACATTCATGGTGGGTGTTTTCATTTAATTTTACTGTTTACTGTTCTCATTCAAGCCCCTAAACATACACAACCTTTTGTCACAAAAACTGAATGGATTTATCTCAGCGACTGCTTCTAGTGTCTGTATATATTTTAATGATCCTAATGATGTTTTGTCTGAAGATTATTGTCTAGTTCCAAATAATAAAGTGGTCTTAACCCTATAACGCCAAACGTATCATATTTGATACATGAGTTTTGAAGCCCTCCACATTATCAGTGATATTTTTTTTTCTTAAGAAACCTGATGTATACAATTAGATACATGCAATACACTGATAATCCACCAGGCGGGAGGAATTCATTCACCAGAGGCCTTTCCAGTGACACTACAAGACTGTCATTAATGAGGAAGTAGGCAGAACTTTGCCAGTTTTAAAAGGGAATTACCAATTTGTAAGACATGTTTGTGTTATATTATGTTTTTGTTTGTACAAAAATAATAATATTTCAGCATTGAGACCTGATGTATCAAATATGATACAAAATTGAAACTCATACATGGAAATCGATATTTGAAAAATTTTTTTGACTGTTCAGAAGGACCGATAAAGGCTCCAGTTTCAAAGAACTGGAATTTTCTGCCAATGATTTAACGGTTCAGGCTTTACTGGGTTAATGTGTGGCCTTGTAAAATAAGAGTAACAAAAATGTATAAAGATGATAGTTTGGAAAAAAAAAAAATACAGAACAAGAAAACCATTATCCAACACTACACCAGAGTAGTTTTTATACATAATTACATTGTCGAGTCTTTAACTACACTGTGCATTGTGCTAAACTGGTCCTATCGTGAAACAGTCGTGCAGCTCCTTCTTGCCCTGGGACTGACCTTCTTGTCGGCAGCGATGAGCCGCGCCCTCTCGGCCTGCAGATCCTCTTGTAGACTGGTGTTGGTGCTGCGGTTGGAGGAGTTTCGTGCCAGTTCGAGCTCCAGTTCTCTGATCCTCTGCTGCTGACGTTCACACTCTGAGGCCAGAGTCTGGACGCTCTGCTCCACGTTGACCAACTTGGTCTGGACCTGCTTCAGCTCGGCACAAAGCTGAAAGACGACAAATACAACGGAGCGGAAACACAAAAACAGATGTTAGCAGCTCCTGTCTTAAATTTCCTTCAAAAATGTAGCTTGAGTTAAAAAAAAAAAAAAATTAAAGACCTATGTTTGAAGAAGTGTCTCCTTGAGGTTCGTGTTGGTTTTAAATTAATCAGCGTTCACAGTGAATAATAGAATGAGTAAGATAAGATAAGATAAGATAAGATAAGATAAGATAAGATAAGATAAGATAAGATAAGATAAGATAAGATAAGATAAGATAAGATAAGGTAAAGTAAAGTAAAGTAAAGTAAAGTAAAGTAAAGTAAGGTAAGGTAAGGTAAGGTAAAGTAAGATAAGATAAGATAAGGTAAGCTAAAGTAAGATAAGATAACATAAGATAAGAGTAAGGTAAGGTAAGGTAAAGTAAGATAAGATAAAATAAGTTAACATAAGATAAGATAACATAAGTTAACATAAGATAAGATAACATAAGATAAGATTTTATTGATGCCATCATGGGGAAATTTCTCTGTTGACAGCAGCCAACACAAAAAACCCCCACAAAGCTAAAGTGTATTATTATATATTACATTATATACACATTTACAGTATAATGCACGCACATGTGGTGTGATATGGAGGGAGGGTGAAAATGATGATTAAGTGATAACTTCGAGAGACATGCAGAAACGTTCAGCCAAATGTGCTGTGAATAGAACCTTGAGTTTTTCTTGCTCCAGCAGGGTGTTGTGTCTCTTCAGGTCCATGTTCCTCTCCTTCTCGTAGCGTAGCTCTCTCTCTGCTGAGGTGAACAGGCTCTGGGCTCTCTGCAGATCCTGCTTCATCTGTTTAGCCTCTTCTGCCCTTTGGCTCAGAACCGAGTCCTGGGACTGAAGAAGAAAACAAAAAACAGAGGATCTTCACGCTGATGGTGAACACAGACGAACACAGGTGGTCAGGGCATTTTTGTTGTTATCGAGACTCAGGTCTGTTGTCATGTGACCGACTTCATTTCCATCAGTTTTCTTCTTCTCACTCCTTTTTGAGCAATACTTATTCAGGGTTTCTGCAGGTATCAGCAAATCTAATTTAATGCTTTTTAATGCCACTTTAAACTAATTTAATGCCCATGTCCAACTGCAGATACAGTTTTATATACAGTTTTATGACAGTTTACTGTCGAAAGGCTTTTACCAGGTTCTGAATAGTTCCTCCTCCAATCACTTCTGCTGAAACTTGCATTTTCCCATTTTTCCGACATTTGCTAATATTTTCTCCGATCTTTTGCCACGGCATGAGCACGCTCACAGCACGTTGCATTCCAAGCATCTGGTGTTGTGACTTCACATCACGGCCATAAACAATAGTCAATTAAAGGGTTCCGCCTGTCAATCATCACACTATACTTCCAATCAAAATTATTAAATGTTTATATTATCAAAATAAATCATAAATAACAATGTTTTTTTTCCATCAAATGTATTTAATTTTCTAATACCTCTGATATCAAATTTCATGCTTTTTAATGTCATTTAAGGCCTTAATTTTCACAAAATCTATTTAATGACTTTTAATGCTTTTTAATGACCCACAGAAACCCTGTTATTGAATTTATTTGGTTATTACTAGTGAACATAGTAATTGTCGTGATCGCCTATATTTATTTATGTATTTGCTCTGCTGTTAGTTATTTGCACACATAAAAGTTTTGTTTTATCCTTCTGCTCGAAACAAATAAATAAATGAATGAATCATAATACAGAAAAAAGGACTAAAATCACCCATGAATAGATTTGTGATGAGGGGATCTGAAAAGACGTTCCATCAGGTGTGGAGGCCTTTTTTGACTTTCTTTAACCATCCATCGACAAAGGTACAAGAATGAATCTTTACACAGTATTCTGGCTGTGACATTTTTGTTTTACAGATTGTTTTTTTTTTGTGTAAGTGACAGTGGGGATGGGGAGTTTGTATTTGTGTGAGGTGGAGTTTTTATGTATTTATTTTTTACTTTTAAGTTTGTTGATGCGTGTTTCTGCATATAATTGTTTAAACCTCATTCATTGAAACTCATTGAATCAAAGAGTGAGATGGTCCAGTCGCCTGATTGGTGAGTCCCAGTCTTGTCCCGCCTCCCTGTACACTAAACAGGTACAGAGGATGGCTTCATCAATTCTTAACAATGACTCCCATCCTTTACGAGGTGAATTTCAGCTCCTTTCCTCTGGACGGAGGTTCTTAGTCCCAAGGTGCTGGACACAGCGTTATAAAAACAGCTTTGTTCCTGTCGCCGTCACTGAGCTCAATAAGAAATAGTGACATTGCACTTTACTAACTTATTTTAGTTATTTATCCCATTTCTTTGCTCAATTTATTATCACTGTGACTTCAAATTTTTAAATTTTATGGTCTTATGCTGGGGTTTTTTATCCCGGATTGTTCTCATCTTTTCTGGTTTTTATTGTGTTTTATTGCATCTTGTTTTTATTTATTTGATCTTATTTATTTATTTTATTCTTTAACTTATCCATGGTGCTATACTGATGAATGGTGGAACACTGAGCACTTTTTGTCTTTTTGTCCTGTCTTTTTGTCCTGTCTGTAAGCGTGATCAAGTACCTGTCTTACATGTTCAATGTATGTACTGTTGTAATACCAAAGCAATCAACTAGACTGCAAAACAAATCTACCCACAGGTACAAATAAAGTAACCTTGACCTTGACCTTGATTGTGTATCATGTCTGTGTTTTGTATTGTTTGGACTTTGTATGGCTGCTACCTTGGCCAGGTCTCCCTTGCAAAAGAGATTTCTAATCTCAATGGGATTTCTTGGTTAAATAAAGGTAAAATAGAAATAAATAAACTTCAATAAACATATTAAACGCCTAAAAATCACCCATAAATAGGAGCTTACGTCTGGTGCAGTTCCTCATTTTTGTCAAATTCAGTTGCTGGCTTAAATCTTTGGTGATAATCATCAGCCTTTATTATCAATTAATGAAAGAGGAAATACATGCTCATTACAAAAAATGCTACAGGCTCAGCTACATAAAAGGGCTTTTTATTACTGCAGCTTCATTAATGCAAAAAAGCCTATTAAGCATAGAAGATAAGATGCGGCTGCTGCTGCTCCTGCTGCCGCTGACTGTCAGAAACACTATGGCTGTTCTGAGTGTGTAATGGATGTACTTCACCTTGATGTGAGCCTGGGCTTCGTTGACCTGGACTTGCAGAGCCAGCTGGTGCTGAGAGGCCACGTGACGCTGCTCCTCTAATATGGACTGCAGATGATCCACTTCCTGCTTCATGCTTAAAACCTGAGAATATTAACACACATAGGAATAAAAGGACATGCGCTTCAAAGAAATACAGCACATATACACACTGTTGATAGATAAAGTGCAACTGGGACTCAGTATGTAATCATCATAGCTGGTCAGAGGTGATTACTGATGTGTATCAGTAAGAATAAAAAGAAGAATGTGTCTGAAAACATTATTCCAACTTTATGTCAAATATGGGAAGTTTTGCTCTTTTTGCTTTGAATTTCTATTTTTCCATTTCTTAAATCATAATGGTTCTTGTATAAAATTGGGTTATTATTGACAAATCCCCGCTTTTAAATGAGAATAATAATAAATACACTATAGCCAAACCAAGTGCTTTATAAATATATTTGTTGTTTTTAACATATTTTCAGACAAAGAAATGAAAGGAACAGAAGTAGAAAAACTGTAAAATAAATAAATAAAAAGTCAGATCTCTTTTGAAAAATCACAAAATGAAAGTGATTTCTTATTTTCCTCATCAGCTGTTAGATAAAACGTTAACAGATTACTAAATTTTCCTAATAACATAACGAAACATTACATAACATAGCACAACTTCACATCATGTTGTTATAGTCCTCTCCTCTCTGCTCTTACCAACTTCATGGTATTAAAAGAAACGTCAGCCAGCTTTTTTTCCCTTATTAATAAGAACAAAGATGAATAAAAGCTATGCAAGTCTGTGTCCTGTGTAAACCCAGAAACATCTGCACTTTAACCCTGGACAATAATCTTGAAGGACATTCTCTCTCTGTGCTACCATAACTGTTGTAATATCTAAACATCTAACATGATCATCATGGAAGGTGATTATGACACAATCCAAACCAACAGACTCTAAAGTCCATCTACCTGATCCAAGCCTACATCGCTGGTCTCCTTCACTGGACTACGCCTCGCCTCCGTTTGACCCGTGTGCCGTTCGTGCTTCTGGCTGTTAGAAAGTGCTTCCTTTGCAGATTCGAGCTGCTCTTTCTGCAGTTTGAGTTGCTCCCTGATGTGCTGCACCTCCAGCTCCAGTCTCTCCCTCTCCCCTTCGGCGACCAGCTTCTCCTGGACGGTGGAGCTCAGCTTGGCCTGGAGCTCGGCCGTCTGACGCCGCTCAGAAACCATCTCATCCCTGGAAAGTATCACAGGAAGAGAAAATGAGCGTGTAGAAGTATCATCTCCACCAACGCCACACATTCTCTCTATTAAAACTGGCCTGTTTCAAAGCACATAACAAAATACTTTCCAATGCCAAAAACGTTTTCCTTTTGAAGCCCACTGACCTCAGAGTGTCATGCGCTGTCTGTAGGCTACCGAGCTCAGCGGTCAGTCGGTCAGTCTGCTCCTGAAGCTGGTCGACCTGACGGTGGTTTTCCCTCAGGCCTTCCTTTGTTCGGTCATTTTCTTTGTAGCGCTCCAGCTCCGCCTGTAGCCGGTTTTGGCCTCGCTCCATCTGAGCCACCTGAGGCAAACACAAACCCACTTCACTGATGCAAATATCAAAGACATAAAAAATTGGCAAGTCCTGTATGGAAACTGTCAGCTCCAGGTTTACAATGAGTCCAGGCTGTTGTCTGCGGTAATCAGAGTCAGAATATGAATAATTTTTGTTACATTTCTTCCATTCAAGGATAACACAAAGCAACAGAAGAGAAATTATCAATACAACAAAAAGAAAGAAAAAATACACATCTGTATAAATGCATGTGTATAAAACTCTAAATATACAAATACATAAATTAAAAATGGTATATAATATATCAAATATACAAATTAAAACACTCTAGTAAATACAATTAAAACAGCAATTTGTACTTCGGCATTCAAATGGAAAGTTCCAGAAGGCGTAGGGGCCTTTTTAAAATATTTTTTAGGCCTTGTGAACATTTGATATTTTACCAACTTATCAATCCATGCCTCATGCATTATTGGTATGGCATGCTAATACTGATATTTGAAAGCTCACTGGCAGAGACTGGGCATTATTTGTTTTTGTCTATCTATCTATCTATCTATCTATCTATCTATCTATCTATCTATCTATCTATCTATCTATCTATCTATCTATCTATCTATCATTTTATTTAGTACTGCTCTTCCTTTTTCTTAATGTGCTAAGATGTTGTCATGCGTCATTTCATACAACTTGTCTGTAACAACTGAACACCTGTGCAGCACTATGTCCTGAAAAAAAAAAAAAAAAAACAGCAATTTGTACAATATGTACTAGACAATATATCAGGGGTGGCCAACCCTGGTCCTGGAGAGCCACTATCCTGCATGTTTTAGATGTTTCCCTCTTCCAGCACACCTGACGGTCGTTATCAGGCTTCTGCAGAGCTTGATGATAGGCTTATCATTTGAATCAGGTGTGTTGGAAGAGGGATACATCTTAAACATGCAGGATAGTGGCTCTCCAGGACCAGGGCTGGCCACTCCTGCAATATATTATCAATATGATAATCATGGGGATGTGAGATCTACAAACCTTTTCCTCCAGAACTGCTTTTTCTCCCTTGACCTGGGTAAGGCTCTTGATAAGCGTTTTCCCCTGTTGGCACTCAGTCTGAAGGCTGTTGACCTCCATTCTCAGTTTCTTCAGCTCTCGCTCACCGATCTGTAGAGCCTTACAGACACAAATACAGATGAACTTTAGTTTATTAGGCTTATTCTAAATAGCTCAATAAAATAAAAAAATAAAGAATGAATGAATCACTCGTACATACAGAGATGGAATTATAAAAACATCCCATTTATACTGAAAATACACGACAATGTTTTCATATTTATATCCAGGTTGGAGTTACTCTCTCAGATATTTATCTATAAAATGACCTATTTTGTATTTTGATTCAGGGCTAAACTGTGACTCTCACTTCATATCATTTTTGTGGCTGCCTGCGAACCAGTACAAACCTTAAAATAACAGCTTCCACAGGAAATCTGGTTTGCATGGCGTTTGTGCAGTATTTCGGTCAGAATGTTTTCCATTTTTAATTGTAACTAATTTATGTTGCACATGGTGTTCTGTCATATTAATTACCAACTGATTAGACGATTAAGCTTCTTCCTCACAGCAGTTACTTTAATGAACAGTTAACAATCCCCCTTGATATCCACAATAAAAAAGAAAAGAATTGTACTATAACTCTGTAAAAGTTCATACTGTGTCGTTATGTACAGTATATATAGAGTTTACATGTATATACAGTTTGTTTTTTTTCCTTATTTTCCTTTTCTTACCTTTTTTATTATATATTGTATTTCTAATTTAATAGAGATAACATGTTAAGGTAAAGAATTTTGTGCAAGAGTCTAAGCACTTGGCAAATGAAGTTCTCATTAGAAAAGAGTTGAAGTAATGACAAAAGAGCACAAGATTGACAAATGTAACTACATTATCTAGCAGTTGTAGAGCTGTTGGTTCCAGATTCTACTGATAACACTTTCCTATTATAATAAACTTCATCCAGACACTTGTGGAGCTGCACCGTAACAGTAACAGGAACATACAGCTTATGCATACATGAACTACCACTTTGCACACCACTGCAGATTCTGTCTATCAGAGGTGTTATTTTCATCTCCACATCCAGATGAAACGGTGACGTCTCTACCTCCTTGTCCTTTTTGAGTGCGGCCTGAGCGGCGCTGAGGTCGACCTCCAGCTGCTTCCTCCAGTCTTTCTCCTCAGTCAGACGAGCCTCGAGTAGAGCCAGTCTCTCCTGGCTGCTGTCTCTCAGATGCTTTATAACCACGCGAAAAGGGACAAAAAAAAAAAGCATTCAGTTCAATTCACTTCAATTACATTTTATAATTGTTATCGTATAAAAAAAAACAACAAGACAGATGTTCGAGCATCTTTCAGGCAGACATAGTAATACAAAAGCAAAATTCAACTGCAACACCAAAGTGCAAAAAAAACTAGCATCAAACACAGGACAATGAATGCAATAGTGCAACAGTTCTCATTATTTATTTTGGTACATGATGATGACCTGTTTGATGTATTTTTCCACAAAAATTTCAAGTACCCCCTGGGCTTCTTCCAAGTACCCCTGGGGGTACCCCACTTCGGGAACCCCCGTTAGAGGTAAATAGACTTTTACTGTCATTGAAATATACACCTGAGTTTGACCTGACCTGAGTTTTTATATTTCTGTGAACTTAAGAAAATAGACACAGGGCTGATGTGACCCAGAGACTGTTCATATCAGGATGGGTTTGTGTGAGCGTGTGGGGATTATTGTTTAAGGGAGTTCAACAATCTGATAGTATTGAAGATGAAACTACACCAGAACCTGGCTTTTCTGCCCTTGAGGCTGAAGAACGTTCTGCCCACGTTAGTGTATTGGACAACCGCCATTATTACCTCTGCTAAGGAGGTTATGTTTTCATCAGGGTTTGTCTGTTTGTTTGTTTGTCTGTTAGCAAGATAACTCAAAAAGTTACGGACAGATTTTCAGGAAATTTTCAGGAAATGTTGGTACTGGCGCAAGGAACAAATGATTAAATTTTGGTGGTGATTGGGGGGGGGGGGCGCTGATCTGCCTTGGTGGAGGTCTGAGTGCTTTTCTAGTTGTAAATAGGTTTGATTTATATCTTTCTATATTCTACTATAGTTTATCTTCTATACCACGTTATGTATTCTTATTCTATTTTACCACCTTTTTTTTAAATTGCATGGCATTTCAAGAGCAAGGTGAGAGAAAAACAGTATCTCAGTTCTCTGTAAGTCCTGTATATCTAGTGAATTGAAAATAAAAAAGTCTTGAATCTTGAATCAAAACAGACAACGGGTGAAGGGGTTATGAATTTTAATGTATGCATTTATCGATACATTTGTACATTGACTCATGTAGGGACAGGCCCTGGAAATTAGCTTATGTAACGCTAATCTAAATGCTTTGGTGTGTGGCTTCAGTATATGTTTCACACTTCTCTACATAAATAATATGAAGCTTAATTCTCACCAGCTGTAAGTAGGACTCAGTGGCTTTGACCTCCTCTCCATTCTTCACAACTTTTTCCTGTCCGTCCTGCTTCCTCAGCTCAGCTTCAAGGCTTTTCATCTACGTGAACAGTTCACATCATTAATGAGCCCCTAATTTCCAAGTCTGACACTTACTTTAGGCAAGAACTGGCATCCATTCATGTCACAGCAGCACGTTACTGTCAGAAACGTTCCTAATCCTTCATTTTTTTTAAGGCCAAATGAAAGATTATTTTTGGGCTCTTCATTACCCTCCGGTGCAGTCCTTCCAGTTCTCCTTCATGGCGTTGTCTCTCCTCCTTGCTGGCGTTTTGAGCCTCCCCCACCAGCGCCTCCAGCTCCTCATTCCTCTCCTCCAGCTCCTCCTTTTCCTTGCGTTGTCTCTGGAGTTGCCGCTGCAGCTCCCTCACCTGTACGAGCCCATCCTCCAGTGCTGCCTGACACCTGAGGAAGACGGTCAGCATCAGCGTGTGGAATAATTAATGCTTATTTATGAAACTGGCGGTTCTGTATTCGTTTAGTTACCGTTTGTGAAGATGTTCCTGTTCTGGGGACGACAGGTTGGATGAATTATTTTGTGCTTCGTTGCTAATGCCCTTGTCCTGTCGATCCTCTTTGGCTGACACATCGTGGTCACTGTTTTTTGCCAGCTGGACAAACACAACACCAAACGCTGCCAGGCTGCAACAACCATTCTGATAGTATTTCCATGAATGCTGTAAAATAAAATACCAACCCGTTCCAGTAGATTTTTCTTGTCAAACTCTAAAGTACGCACTCTCTCCCTCAGGGCTCTGTTTTCACCATCCAGTCTGTCATTTTGCTCTTTGGCTTTATGCAGCTTCATCATGTCTGAGATGAGAGACAATTATAATTAGATATACCACCAGGAAAACAGGTGCATCAGCTACACTCTGCATTTTTCCCCTGCCTTATGCCTTTTGCTGCATTTTATGTATACACTGTATGCACTGAAGTAATAGTCAAGATAACGCCTATAGTTCACAGTAGGAACTAGTGCCAAGAGAGGTAGATTTTTTAGAAAACATGAATTTTAAAGGAGTGATATTTTGCTTTTTTAAATGGAATTATGCATTTTAAAACATTTCCCTGTGGTCTACATAAACTGCAAATGCTCTGCTTGCGTCTGAATTCTTCATTAATTCAACTCCACAGGTCCATCTTCAACCCTATTTCTGAGTAATGACACCAGAAAGGTCGTCCTGAGCGCTGGTGCTTTAAATGCAAAATGACCCCACCCCTTCCAGGTTGTTGACCGTGCGCTCTGTCTCATTCAGCCACCCGTTTGTTAATACAACCAACATTTTAGGTATTTGGCTCGAAGTTTGGACATATTTTCAGTATGGACTACAACCACTGCTGCTGATAAACAATTATGCCGTACCCAGAGAAATGTTCGTCGGAAGTCTTGACCTTATATGTACACGTGTCGTGACGTAACTAGTTATAAAATGCAACAAATTAAGCAGGAATTAAAACAGGTTGTAGAAATCCACTCGATTTTTGCGCAAATGAATATAAAGATAGCTTTGCAGCACCTGGAGGGTTCAAATTCAAACTGTATGAACTATTAGGGTCCAAATACACAAGCAAATGAACCGAAGACTAATAAAAGTGAGTTTAGCAAAATATGACCCCTTTAAATTTTATGAATACTATGACAAAATGCACAAAATAAAGGCCAAAATTAAATATCTAGATGAAGACTCAGTCAAACCAAATCAAGCCAGCAATCAGGAACACACACACAAAAACAAAATACACATATATATATATATATATATATATATATATATATAATACATAGACAATCACGCAAATCAATCAATGACTCAATATCCACTAAACATTAGTCAATTCTTCTGTCAAGTCAGAAAATTCATCTGCTAATGTGAATGAATTTTCCCAAGTTTAGAAGAAAAAAAACAACAAAAAACTCAGGGAGGCCGTTACCAGTTTTTACTCTCACACACTGGTCTTGTCTCACCACTAAGTTTGAGTTTGTCCACTTCTTTTTTCAGATTTTCTACTTCTTGGACTGTCCCCTCAAGCTCAAATCCTGAGATCATAAACACAATTTTAATTATTTTAGCTAAAAAAGAAAAATGTCCCGAGTCATTCAAACCTTTCATAATATTCTTCAGCAGTTGTCAGTGGGGAAAAGCAGCGGAGCTACAGCAGGTGTGTCAAACACACGGTCCATAGGCCAAAACTGGCCCACTAAAGGGTCCAATCTGGCCCATGGGACAAATCTGTGATATGCAAAAATTACATTGAAGATATTAACAGTGGTGTCAAAATTATTTTAGCTCAGGTTCCACATACGAAATTTAATCTCAAGTGGGTCAGACCAGTAAAATACCATCATAAAAACCTATAAACAATGACAAACTCTTTTTTTTTTCTTGTTTTAGTGTTTAAAAAAATCTAATTACATGGAAATATTTACATTCACAAACTATTCTTTCATAAGAAATGCAAATAACCTGAACAAATATGAACAACATGAAATGTCTTAAGAGAAGTGCAATTTTATGAATACTGTGGCTGTTACTAAATGTTTTGTGTATTTGTAGATCCACTGTGATCTGCAAGTTGTAATGCACATGTGTAAATGATCAGCTGAGGCATAATATTATTAAAACTGCACTTATTTTTCTTTAGAAATTACAGGTTGTTCTTGGTTGTTCATGTTATTTTGATTTTTTTTTAAAGGATAGTTTGTAGGTGTAAACATTTTCCTTAATGTAATTTTACTTTTTTCACTCCAAAACATGGAGAAAAGTTTGCAGTTGACATCATTTATAGATTATTATGTTATTGTTTTACTGGTCTGGCCCATTTCAGATCATATTGAGCTGTATGTGGCCCCTGAACTAAAATGAGTTTGACACCCCTGAGCTACAGGATATTCAGTGGCACCACAAATGTAAGTCCATAAAGCCTTTAGGAACATCACAGGTTGTTGTAGCATACCACAGGGGTCCAGGTTGTTGTTTTTGGCAGCATCCAGCTCATTGGTGAGTCTACGGATGTCCTGATGAGCCAAGGCCAGCCTCCTCGATGCCTCCTCCAGGTCCCGCGCCAGACGCTGACGCTCAATTCGTTCTTGGGAAATTTCCTCACTGTGGGCCTGAAGGAAGACGATAAATAAATAAAAATGTCTGACTGGGAGCTGTACAGCAGGAGACAAAACGGTTGATAAAGAGACTGGAGATGAAAGCAGCCGGACATGCTGCTGTTGTCAGAAACATGCATTTTGAGATTTACCATCGCTGCAGGCCCAGAAAGACGGGAGGGCAATCTGTTACCCTCATAAATAACATTAATATCAACCTGCGAAGGGAGACAAAAAGTAGACATGCTGCTGCTTGTGGCATGCTTCTTCTTCCACCCATCCACGCTTTGTGAGCTCATTATTTGTTAGATTGCACTCAAAATGCGTTAGTGAGACAAAGTAGTACACGTCATGCGAATACCGATGCACATGGTCAGTGCTGGGTCTAGTTTTTATAGTAGTTCTGCTTTGAAAGATGCCCTTATTCAGCTCTCCACAACACCGGTGTTAGTTAGTGGCGATGAACCATGAGACGGGAACCTACAGGAGTAATATTGTGTTTGCTCTGACCAGATCTGCGAAGCCCGAACAGTTTCTTCCATGAACTCTGAGTCGAACACTGCTGAAAAGAAACACCGCCGTGTGCAGAAAACTATTAAGCTGGAAACTTTAGCTTTTTTCTTTTCATCACATGAAAATTCTGTTAAGTTGTGCAGACTTTTACAGCAGTCGATGTGTGAATGACCTCACCTTGGTCATGTTATCCATCGTCTTCTGCATGTCCTCCTTCTGCTGCCATAGACTCTCCCCCACCGTCTGTCGTAAGTGCTCCATCTCCTCCAGTTTAAATGTCGAGAAAAAAAAACACCTAAACAACTTCATACAATCTCTACATTTGCCGTCTAATCCTTATCCATTGCATATGAATGCTTTCAGTAGCTTCAAGGAGTGATATTTTGCTTCTTTTTAAAAATGGAATTATGCATTTTAAAACATTTCCCTGAGGTCTACATAAACTGTAAATGCTCTGCTTGGGTCTGAATTCTTCATTAATTCAACTCCACAGGTCCATCTTCAACCCTATTTCTGAGTAATGACACCAGAAAGGTTGTTCTGAGCGCTGGCCCTTTAAATGCAAATGAGCCACCATGCGCTCTGTCCAATTCAGTCACTTGTGTTGTGTGAAATACAACTAACAACTGAACATTTTAGGTAATTGGCTCGAAGTTTGGACATATTTTCAGTTTTTACTACAACCACTGCTGCTGACAAACAGTTATGTCATATTCGGAGAAATGTCCGTCGGAAGTCTTGACCTTATATGTGCAAATGTTGTGACATAACTAGTTATAAAACATAACAAATTAAGCAGGAATTAAAACGGGTTGTAGAAATCCACTCGATTTTTGCCAAAATGAAAATAAAAATAGCTTTGCAGCACCTGGAGGGTTCAAATTCAAACCTTATGAACTACTAGGGTCCAAATACACAAATAAATGAACCAAAGACTAATAAAAGTGGGTTTAGCAAAATACGACCCCTTTAATATGGAATTTCAGCGGAGGCAGTAAATTTATTGAAGATGTGAGATGCGACAACCCTATAAATGTTCAAAATTAACTGCACAGATGGACACGCTATAGAAGACACTGTTAGAAAATGGGCATGTGTGTCTTTATTCCTGAGGCGCTTTAACAGGACTCTGATGTAGGTCATTGCGTTTTACCTGGAGGTGAACATCCCTTAAGTTCCCAGTGAGGCTCTCGGTTTCCAGCCTCCTCTCAGCCTCCTCCAGCCTTTCCAGCAGCGTCGCCCTTTCCACCAGCAAATACGCCACCAGTTCACTGGGGCTGCTCAGGCCGATCTCCCCGAGGTCCTTCTGGGCCAGCATCTCTGCCAGCTCCTTGCTCTCAGTCTCTGGAAGACAGGGTGGTATATGAACGGTGATTACTATAGACCAGAACAGAATAGAATAGAATAGAATAGAATAGAATAGAATAGAATAGAATAGAATAGAATAGAATAGCCTTTATTGTCACTGTATGTACAATGAAATTAGGAGTGCTACTCCAGTCAGCGCAACAATATTAATAAAAAAACAAGTGGGTCCAGACACAACAAACCCCGCGCCTCGCACGTGTTGTATCTTATTTTGGTCCCGATCCAGCTGATGTCATCATGTCTACACGTGTGCTGATGTCAACATATCAATTGCCTCTATGTATGTGCCAATTTTGAAGTATATTGAAACAAACTTGATGTTTTTTTTATAGATAAATGCACTTTATATTTTTATCTAAAAACCTCCAAGTGCTACAGGCAGGGTACAATAAATATGATTAAAAGGGAAGTCAGAGAATAAAAATAGAAAGTAAGTAAGGCAGAAAAAAAACAGTTTAAAAAAAGATAGTTAAAACAGGTGAACTATGCACAGATGTGGGGAAATCATGGATATGCTTTCCTGAATAAAAAGGTCTTCAGACATTTTTAAAATGTGTCCTCAGATGTGAAATTTCACCTACTATAAGTAAATGGGAGAAGAAAAAAGACTGAAACACAATCATGTATATACTGTATACAGATACTGTTAAAATGATCAGCTCATAATAATTAAGTAATCTGCTTACACTGCTCATTTTGTGTACTGTCCTATGTGCACTTTGAAGTCATTTTCTCTTAAGGAAAAATAACAGAATGAATTTGATAGAGGAGAGCACCATTGTTTGAAGCTTCAGTCATTAAGTGGTTCAATCATGCAGGGTCACTCAGCGGTATAATTGGGGAAAAGGCTAATGCTGTGTTCATCTCACATCCTTTGAACCTTCGCTACAAGCAGCTCAGTCAGAAAAACCATTCATTCATTCATTCATTATCTGAACCTGTTTTATCCTCACTAGGGTCACTGGAGCCTATCCCAGCTACTTATGGGCGAAGGCGGGGTACACCCTGGGCATGTCACCAGTTGATCGTAGGGCTGACTTATAGAGACAAACAACCAATCACTCTCACATTCACACCTATGGGCAATTTAGATTAACCGATTAACCTATCAGTGCATGTCTTTGGATGGTGGGAGGAAGCTGGAATACCCAGAAAAAAACCAAGCAAAGATTAATTCTGAAATGAGAATTTTCTGGGAATGCTCTAACAGACGCAATTGGACGGAGCTACAGCCAATCAGAAATGACATATGGGACATTGAGACAGGTGGTGAATTAAACTCATTAAATCTGGCTGTAAATATGAAAACCATATTTGCTCAGATTCCTATTGACAAAGAGGATTTTGAGTTTCAGTGACAATCTTGACTACAGATTTCACAATAAAATCATAAGAACATATTTTTGACCATTCGTAAGATCATAAGACAAGGATAAGCGGTGCATTTGTGGTCTGAAATATGCATAAGGACATAAGACTGAAGGCCATAAGTTACATATACAGGGGTTGGACAAAATAATGGAAACACCTAACATTGTGGCATCATAGAAGGTGTTTCCATTATTTTGTCCAACCCCTGTATGTTCAAGCACTTGTCAGGAGCTTATAGACAGAGCTATAATTCATCTCCAAAGGTACAACTGGTAGGATTTCCTGTTCATCTTGAAGAGTTACAGATAGCAACCTGTCAGTGTATCAAACCACATCGGACACGCCTCACAGTAGATAAATGCTTGTAACTGGATTGCATCAATCCAGTCTGAAACAAATCAGTATAATGGGAGCATTACCAGACTGATCTGCCAGACACCATATTCATTTGGTTCCGATGCCATGAAAAATCCACCCTACTTTTAATTCTGAGACAGAAATTGATGGAAATTTCTCATAGTGTCAATGTCATAGGTGTCAACGATTGACAATAAACACCTCTGCCAACAGTTCAAGGTGAATAAAACCTCATTATGCAGTCGTGGAAAAAATTATTAGACCATCAAAAGTCAACAAACACAACGGTTATGCAATCAAGCAGAAAAAGAATCAAGCAAGAAGCTGAGGTGTAATATTGTTAACATTGCACTTATTTTTCCTAAGAAATTTCAGGTTGTTCATGTTGTTCACACTTAAAGAATAGTTTGCAGATGTAAATATTTTCCTTAATGTCGTTTTACTTGTTTCACTCTAAAACAGAATAAAGTTTAGAGTTATCTTTCTTTTTTTATCGGTTATTAGGTTATTATGCTATATAGTCGCATAAAAAAATTATTAGACCATCAAAAGTCATCAAAAACAATGGTTATGCAATCAAGTACTAACTCCTGTGTGTATCATGTGACTAAAACAGACAGAAAAGAAAACATGGAATGCCTAAAAGCACTGTTTTTGTCAGTACAATGCCATAGATGTTGATGCAAGAACTGAAGTAGTTTTGGTTATTATCAAGAAAACACGGAAAATGGATAGATATCAGCTCTGAAATTAAACTCTTCTTAGCTATTTTTATTGTTATCGTTATATTTGTCCAAACAAATGTACCTTTAGTTTTACCAGGCATTAAAATGAACAAAAAATTAAAGGAAACAAGGGTGGTCTAATAATTTTTTCCATCACTGTATATACATATCCAAGACAAATGTGATTACCATATCAAGAAGGCGTCTACCAAAGAAAGACTAGCAACACATTCAGAATTAACCCCCAAAAAATCTACTTTAGTCTGATTTAAACAGTATGGACATGAGGAGAACTCTGATCTACCAATGTGTGACAGGCCCTGAAGAAGAGTTTAAGGAAACAGCTTACTTTATGCCAGGACAGTTGAGAAAGTGCTGCGCTACTTCTACAACTGACAGATTTGTTTGAAACATTCAAGGCCAAAAATAAGTGAAAGCGAAGGACGGCACTTTACAATGTTGAGGTTGAGAGCTTTTGCTAAATCAGTATCACAAAGCCAGAGGAGAGGTGGCCAACGTTGCGCTGCGCTGCGCTCAACTCACCCTGCTGCTGTCGGATGTGATGAAGCTCCAGTCGCAGCTGTTCATTGTCTCTCTCGTAGTCTGCAGTCAGACTCTCTCGCTCTTCGAGTAACCCGCGGATGTGTGCAACATAACTTTCAACCTGTCACACAAAAAAAGGCCAGAAACCCAGAGGTAATTCAGCTGTGAGTAACAAACAACACTATGCCACTGGTAGTTTTTTCTCTGTGTGTTGGGTAGATGTGTGTGTGTTGTGTAGCACATCGTCTTTTAACTGTAATGATTTTTTCTGGTGTGACTGGATTTATCATACAGTTACAAGAAACCAAACTCATTCATTCAGTTTCTGTAATCATTTCATCCTCTAGAACAGGGCTGTCCAATATACGGCCCAGGGACCAAAACCTGCCCACCAAAGGGTCCAATGCGGCCCGTGGGATAAATTTGCCGAGTGTGAGATGTTACCAGTCAAGGGTGTCGAACTTATTTCATTTCAGAGGCCACATACAGACCACGGTGATCTCAACTTAAATAACAGGGTTTCTGCAGGTATCAACAAATCTAATTTAATGTTTTTTAATGCTCTTTTTAATGCCACTTTAAACAAATTTAATGCCCATGTCCCACTGCAGGTACAGTTTATATATATATATATGGTTTTATGACAGTTTACCTTCGACAGGCTTTCATCAGGTTCTGAATTGTTCCTCCTCCAACCACTTCTTCTGAAACTTGCATTTTCCCATTTTTCTGACATTTGCTAATATTCCCTCCACTCTTTCCCCACAGCACGTTGCATTCCGAGCATCCGATGTTGTGACTTCGTGTATCGGCCATAAACAACAGCCAATTAAAGGGTTCTGCCTGTCAATCATCACACAATACTTCCAATCAAAATTATCAAATGTTTATAGAATCAAAATAAATGGTGAAAAACAATGCTTTTTTTCGATCAAGTGTATTTAATTTTTTTAATGGCTCTAGACATCTAATTTAATGCTTATTAATGCCATTTAAGGCCTTAATTTTCTCAAAATCTATTTAATGACTTTGAATGCTTTTTAATGACCCACAGAAACCCTGAATAATAGCATAAAAACCTAGAAATAATGACAACTCCAAATGTTCTCCTTGGTTTGATGTGAAAAAAGTTAAATTGCATTATGAAAGTATTTACATTCACAAACTATCCTTTCACAATAAAATGTGAATAATCTGAACAAATACGAGCCTGAAATATCTTAACAAAACTAAGTGCAATTTTAATAATATTCTGCCTGTAACTAAATGTTTTGTGCATTTGTAGATCCACTGTGATCAGTAAGTTGTGTTAATAATAAGCTAAGACATAATGTTGTTGAAATTGCATCTATTTTTCTTAAGAAATTTCAGGTCGTACATGGTTCTTCAGGTTATCCACATTTTCAAAATGTAATTTCATTTTTTTGCACTAAGACAAAGAGAAATAATATCTGGTTATATGTTAGTATGTCTATTATTTTACTGGTCCAGCCCGCTTGAGATCACTTTGGGCTGTATGTGACCCCTGAAGCAAACTACCCATCTATAATGTAATGAGTTCATAGGTGAAACTGTCCTGTTATGGACTTTTCATTTTACAAGTAAGGTCAAGAAGAGCTTAAATAATTCACCATCTCACCTCCTCCATCTCACTGGCCTGCTGCACGCGTATTGTCTGCAGCTCCTGGTTGGCTGACTGAAGCTTTGCCTCAGAGTCCAGCAGCTGTTGTAACAGATCATGGTGCTGTTCCCCTTTACTGGTCCCTGGAGGTAAGACCTCCCCCTGTGGCTGTGCAGAACTCTGGTCTGGACCCACCTGATGATCCAACAGAAGAGCAGAATGATTTGTGTGTGTGTATATGCTGTAACATAAAAGGAATTAAAGAATGAAACTGCAAAATGTAAGGTTTTGTGAAGGGAAATATCTGTTTTTGTTGCAATAAATCTCAAAAGATCTACAGTACATTAGAAACTTTGGACATTGCTCGTCAGAGAAAATGTATGTTCAGATCAAATTTACAAGGCTAAAAGATCAAATAACACATGGAGGGACATGACAATAGACATTTGCAAAATGGAGAAAATAACTGCATTGGTACATCATAGATGAGAGCTTTTTGCTTCATGTTGGAAAAAATGGGTTCAATACACGATAATCCAGAGGCCTGATTTTATTTTATATAAATTTTATGTTCTTTCTATTACTTTATTTCAATTGTTCCTTCCACTGACAGTTGAGAAAAGGATATATTAGAGATGTTATCTTGAGAAAATGAGCCTACAGTACACATGTAAATGTAAAAGAATGTAAAATGTGTATGTTAATATCTGAATGTGCCTCAGATGTACATGTCAATGGAAAATTATAAAAAGCAATAAATAAATAATTATAGAAAAAAAGATCGTATAATTACAGAATAAATGTACAGAGCAAACTATTAGATGGTCCATTAATGACCTGGAGGTTGTTTCCTTCTGTTATACCTGCACATTGATGTGATTACAGAGAGGAAGTGACCACAATGCAAGTTCATTTTGAATTGCTGCTTACTTATAAGTGTGTGTGTGGATTAAATATTGTTTATAGAGGACCCAATGGTAGAGATGAATAGTACAACCTGAGATTATATACTTCTACTACTATTTCTTCTTATTATTATTATTATAAGTAGTATCTATAGTTATAGCTACAGACTGCTGGTGTATGTTTTACACAATGGTTTCACACAACGAAAGCTGACATACAATTGGCAGAATGTTTTGTGTCTTCCAAATTAAGCATCAGTAAAACCGCTAAACCTCAAGTTTGTCAGAGTGGTTGAAAACCGACCCGTTTGCTTGGCACATGCGAGGCGGTTACAACAATGGAGCAGCATGCCAGCAGTAAACACCTGTTGCTGAATTCAATACTGTACGTTAATGCCTTGTAACATGAGCAGGCCCCCCATGAAGAAATTAGCCTACTCTGGGAGACAACATGCAACATATTGTTGCACGCTGGGTATCAGGTCTCAGGTGCATGTACTTACACATCACAGCAACTTGTCTAGGCTCTTGCTGTTGTTCTCTATGTCCAGAAATAGAGACTTTCAAGAAAACTTCTAATACTAATGACTGTTGGCTAGGACTGTAGGGGTTATTCAATTGAACAAATAGTTTGGAAAGAAAGCCCTTTGTTTTGCCACTTATTTAAACACTGAGGAAATGAAAGAGCAGACTTGCAGGTAAAGAGGTCAGTAAGGTCTGAGAGTATCTAAACAAGGTCACAAACGCTACAAACAAACATGAGGATAAATAATGCAGGAAAGGTCCATCAAAACTAGAAATTTGCTGTACCCCACCACCACCACCACCACCACCACCACCACACACACACACACACACACACACACACACACACACCCCATAGTCATATTAATTTAAATTGATTCATATAAACTTAAAACAGACAGTAACTGTTACAAATAAATTATTACAAATGTTAAGTTATTTAACTCATTGTTGTATTGTAACTGCCTCCGCCGCTACCACCACCACAATAATGCTAGCAAATTAGACTACTGGTATTATTATTTATATATTTTTGTATTATTACAACAATTATTATTTTCCCCCTCACTCCTCACTTTCATTCACACACCCTTCCTCCCCTTTTCCCTATTGCCCCTAACCAAGCTATATTGCTTAGTTGCTATTTAAATTTATGATCTTTTCATTGTAATATGATGATGTCGTTGTTTGTCAATACTCTGTCGTTGTTGTTGTTTTTGGTTTGTTTGATTGGTTTTCCCTTTGTTTATGTGTTGTTGTTGTTGTTTTTCTGTCCACGTTGTCCTGTTAACAATCCCTAATAAAAAAAGGGGGAAAAAAAAGAAGAAATTTGCTGTACCTCCTTAATAATACTGACTTTCGCTGTGTGCCATCTCTGTGTAAAACAAAGTAATACATAAAAATGTTACCTCTTCATGATCCATGGTCACACATTTGTTGGATGAAGCTGCATCTGTGAGTGACGAACTCCTTCCTCACTGCTGAAAGTTTTGATCCCATTAAAACACTTGAACCTGCATGGCACCTCACAGAGTGCACCTCTACAATAGTGCAAAGATCCTGAGAGTAGTTTCAGTAAATCCTCAATACTGGCATTGTTGTCGAAATCCATCCATGGCAACCTCTTCTGACCTGGAGCTCCCCTGTGAAAGGAGTAGAACAATGTGCTGTCAAGTTAGGACCTGCTTTCTGTCAGAATAGACTATCAGGCTTAACTGAGGCAGCCACACAATGCACAGGTGAGTTACTGCATGACATCACCTGAGGCTATGCAAAGCTCTAAGCTGATAAGCTATGATCTGCTACTTGGCTATCATGAAAAATTTAACACTAGCAGCTACAATAAAACGCTGATGACCTCTTCTTTTCCCTGCATTTAGGGAGACTACACGTAGGCATCAACGACATGTGGCGTGGACGGGCTGTGCTACTTTAGTCCAAACAGCTGACAACTTTTCTCTTACGCAGGACAACACATTTAATTTTCCAGCTGTCCAGTCCCACCAAAATGTCTGAAGAGGAGGAGCAAATGAGGGTTTTGGAGGACAACAGCCACTGGCATTCCTTTTCACGCAAGGGTTCAGACTACACAGCTGTGTCTAGCAAAGATAATTACACATTTGCAGACTACACAGTGCTACAATGAGCTAATAAACTACTCAAAGGGGCAGCTGTTGTACCCCGAAGTGCTAGATAGTAAAGTTAGTTGTAAAGTTATCCCTCACATCCAGCTAACGCTAGCTTGCTAACGGTATCATTAGCCATAGCTTTGTCCAGTCTCCGTTAGCATCATTTGGTGACCGCCGTAATGTTTTAGTTGATATAATTTAGAATGACTGCTTCAAAGCTTTAATGCTAAGTTAGCAGTGGCAAGAGTCGTGTCAAAGTTAAAGATTTACGCACCTTACTGGAGGTAGGAGCAACAGAAAAGCTAAGTGTAGAGAACAGGCGTGGCGGAGGGACTTGGCTTCTACGAGCACCTAGGCAACGGACCGGTCCATTCATGAGAGGCGGGAGGGGGGGACACGGCCAGAGAAGCAGCTGAAATAAACTGCTTTAATCCAGCATCTGTCAAGAAATAATAATGCTATTTCAACAGTTTTACGAAAGATTTTACCTCACAAATTTTCTGATAAAAACCTTGAGAGATAACCTAAAAACTCGACCTCTCAAAAACTAGTTCCCCCGTTGCATCAAACTCATAATGGGAATCCATAAACGTAACCTACATCCGTTTGTTTTCATGCTGTGTGGCCTACATGTTTTCTGTGGAATTTGTGCTTAATTTACTGGAGATGATGGTATTTTCTAAATATCAGGTCAGCTTTTCACACAAACATTAGATGGCGCCAGAGTCGTTCTTGTGGGATTCGTATCATGAGAGCAGTTCAACCTCATTACCAGCAGACTTTGAATTTAAGCAAATGAGTATTTTAACTGGAGTACAAGCAGCAGAATTACCTTTGTTCAAATGGAAACATTAGTTAAAGCCATAAAATATGACATCTACTGCAATTACCCAGTCAGCCTATCTATCTATCTATCTATCTATCTATCTATCTATCTATCTATCTATCTATCTATCTATCTATCTATCTATCTATCTATCTATCTATCTATCTATCTATCTATCTATCTAATACCCTTTTCTCTTTTTCACTTCTGAAGGCAAACACGTCTGTTTTTCTATATCCTTATCCTTATTTTTATTTTTGATATCTGCTTCTTTTAACTATTTGCACCAACAGAACCAAGACAAATTCCTTGTAATGTAAAAATTACTTGGCAATAAATCTGATTCTATCTATCTATCTATCTATCTATCTATCTATCTATCTATCTATCTATCTATCTATCTATCTATCTATCTATCTATCTATCTATCTATCTATCTATCTATTTCATTTCATTTGTTTGTTTGTTTCGAGCATTTACAGAATACATGCAAATTCAAAATTCAAAAAAAAAAAAAAATCATCTATACTCGAAAAACTTATTTAATCCCACCCCTATTCTCATTATCAAATAACTTAACATAATAACATTTTAAATCCTCACTCCTGTCCTTTGACTTCTATCTATCTATCTATCTATCTATCTATCTATCTATCTATCTATCTATCTATCTATCTATCTATCTATCTATCTATCTATCTATCTATCTAATTACATTACATTGCTCAAATGCTTAATTAAAATAAATTAATAAATATGAATTCTTTTTGTTAGATCATCTGTAAGGTAGCAGTCCCAAGTTTCTTTTTGAGGATGAAAAAAAAAAAAAAATACATATGTTATTTTAAGTTTTATGAATTTTAATTTTAAGGCCTTCAAGCCCTGCGGTTCAAGTGAGTACTTTTACTATCTATTTCATTTCATTTCATTTCATTTGTTTGTTTATTTCAAGCATTTACAGAATACATGCAAATTCAAAATTCCCAAAAAAATCATTAATCTATACTCGAAAAACTTACTTAATCCCACCCCCATTCTCATCATCAAATAACTTAACATAACATTTTAAATCCTCACTCCTGTCCTTTGACTTCTATCTATCTATCTATCTATCTATCTATCTATCTATCTATCTATCTATCTATCTATCTATCTATCTATCTATCTATCTATCTATCTATCTATCTATCTATCTATCTATCTATCTATCTATCTATCTAATTTACCTGGCTAATAAATGTAACTTGCTGTTACGTTAAATTGCTCAAATGCTTAATTTAAATAAATAAATAAATAAATAAGACTTCTTTTTGTTAGATCATGTATAAGGCTGCAGTTCCAAGTTTCTTTTTGAGGATAGAAAAAAAAACATGTTATTTTAAGTTATTTTGCCTTCAAGCCCTGTGGTTCAAGTGAGTACTTTTACTCCAATACTGTGCCTAACTACACAAATTAAATTTAGTTTAGTTTATTTTGAATATGCAACAAAACAAAGTAATCCTACTTAGTCCTTATAAATGAAACAGATCATAAGAAAACAAAACAAACAAAAACCTATACATATACATGAAAACAAAGTATGACTTGATTTGCACTTTCGAAAAGGAGTGGGAGGAAGTATGAATGAGGTACCTATGTACTCCACTACATCTCAGAGGGAAATATTATATTTGTAGTCCAATACATTTGTCTGCAGTTGTGCTATATTTGAATGTTTGCATTAACCTGTAGGTTCAAGTGTTCCTTTAGGATCAGCATTCCCTACTAGGGGGTCATGACCCCAAAGTGGGCCACAGACTCATTTCAAGTGGGTCATGAAGTATGTAGTTTCTTTAAAAACAACAACTTTAAAATAACTTTTTACAGCTTTCAATGCACTCTGATGTTAGACTTTTATCTTGAGAGACGTGTCAAAGTCTGCAGGACCTGGTGGTTATTACGGATGTTTATAGGTGAGATGTTGCGCAAAAATGAACTTACATGAGATAAACACAGATTTACAAACACTAACAATAAATACATCCAAGTCAGAAGTATAATATTAAAATGGAAATATCAATTACAACCAAAACAGACACTGTTTGCACTTAATTTTTTTTAAAGTCATAGTTAATTTGTACAAATTTGATCAAACAGTCATGTTCTTCATTCAGCGTTTGAGTCATGTGTTTACATTGTTTACAAAAAGCCTCACAATGACATGGAACATGTTTTCAGCCCAACTTGTGAAAAACATGTGTGCTCAAATGGAATTCTATAAAACTGGGTTACAACTTTGGAAAAAATGGGTCCCAAACTGAAAACCACTGCTTCAAGAGATGAGGAAATTCAGTGGTCTACCAAACTCAAGTACACATTAAAGGCACTTGATATTTATTATTTAACTGTTGTTTTTCAAGCAAGAGTAAGGTATATAAGATATAGTAAAGTAAAACAAACATACTATACTGTTGTTTGAAAAAAGGAACAGTTAAATAGTATTTAAAAAGAAAACACAACAAACATGATCATGCATTTGAGTATTTATTTTTTTACTCCACTACATCTCTGAGACAAGTATTGTACATTTTACACCACCACATTTGTCTCACAGCTTTAGTTATGTTTCATTATACAGCTTTTCATTCTCTTCTTTTCCTGTGAAAACCACATAACGTGTTGATCTTATAGAATATGATGCATTACTGTAGATTTAATAACTCAACAGAATGCAAGGAAGTCAAAAGAGCAAAACATTAAACATCCGCAGCAGTAAAATTAATCCAGAAACATCATATATATATATATATATATATATATATGTATATATATATATACACTTCAAATTTTCACACTTCAAGTACATTTCACAGGAAAAAAATCAAATTCTTACCAAGTCTAAAGAGTAACTTTTCAGTGAGATATAAGAACTTATTTTTAGACAATAGATCTGGAAAATGTTATTTCAAGAGTCTTATTTGATTTGTTCCATTTGCAGATGTTTTTTTTTTTTGCTTGAATTCAAGCAAAAAAAAAAAATCTGCTAGTGGAACAAGTGAAAATTATCTTGGAAGGATTTCTTGAAATAAGATTTTCAAAATCTATTGTCTGAAAATAAGTTCTTATATCTCACTGAAAAGTTACACTTTAGGTGAAAAACACTATATAAATCGAATCCCTTATTATTATTATTATTATTATTATTATTATTATTATTATTAGGTGATGATGTCTTATTTTAAGTGTGATGAGATATTTTGACTAGAAATGAAAAAAATACAGTAGGTGAGATACTGATTTTTTCTAGTGTTGACTGTGATTGTAAGTTTTACTGCATAACTTTCACTTGCAGAGGAGTATTTTTACAGTATTTTTACTTCAGTCGAGGATATGAATACCTCTTCCACCGGCTATTTCTATGTTCTGACCCGCCCTGATGTTTTCTCTCTGACCAGTGCACACGTATAACTCATTTTGTTCCACAGCAAACATGAGCTATGTCACATCTGTGTGTTTTATTCCTCATATCTGCTCGATCCAGAGTCAGATTGTGAATGGATGAGGTACAGCAATATGCTCATTAAGTGTATTCCGAGGGGACTGTTTACCGAGGAGGTCTTTTCATGTGGTTTTATGTGCTTCCAATGGCCATGGGTGGGTCTCGCTTGAGTCTTTTTTGGATGGTGATGTTGTACTGAGGGATTTCGAGCACAGAGCATAAGGGAGCTCTGTTCTGCGCAGAGGAAATGGGCGTTCTCCTTGGAAAGTTTGGATGGAGAGCTAAAAAAATAAGGGGGGTGTGGCAGTGCTAGAAAGCTGAGGACCACCAAGATTGGCTCAGTGTTGTAGAGTAGTACTACGACGGCGACGATTGGGTTCAGAGAAACGAGCAACACCCCAGGTAAGTGGAGATATACTTGACTTTTTTTGGAAAATCAATAAGTATCATAGGATCATTCTAAAGCGCATACATCAGGTTTTCATTTATCAGGTTCTGAAAATAACCAAAGAGCATTATTTTTTAAATTTTAAGCTCACATTTTCTGCTTAGTTGCATAAAGATAAGTCTTTTTAGAAAAAAAATAGTGTGTATATGTTTGATTGCTGCTTGTGTGACCCACTGAATTCCTAATCTACTTGTTTTTTTCATCATTTTAAGCCTTTTTTTTAAATTGATATTGAATTTATCTTTCATTCATTTTTTTTTTTTGTTTTTTTTTTTTGATGATGGATGTAATCTAGTGTAATGACATAATGATTGATGGTAATCGTGACTCCACCGCCCACCCATCTGGACCTCTCCTACAGAGATAAAGATCCACATGGACAATTTCATCCTGTCTCATTACCGTCCTTTGTTTTTTATTTCCCCCACTTCATGTCCTTTTACTGGAAACTCCAATTTCTGTTGCTAGGGTTAGTGTTAGGGTTAAACTAAAACTACCCCTAACCCTTACCATCTACAGCCACAAACAGCTCTGTGAAATCATAGGCTTTTCTTCAGACTTTAAATTAAACTTTTAAAGTAGAGCAACTTTAATGAAACCCAGATTTACGATGAATTACAGAGCAGCCATTCAGATGACGGAGACTTTAATTGGATAAATATTTTGGCATCATTTAGATTTCAGTCGACACACCCTGCAGGTTTTCTGCATGTTTGCAAAGTTCTACAATCATAACACTCCAGCCGAGTAATGAGAAGTTGTAGAAATAACTCAATGTGCTCTGTTTTTGAAGTGTGGTCTCAGGTTCTTATGTAACACAGACTTTACTCTGTTCACCGACTCAGAGTTTCCATTTCATGTTTCAAGGCAAAACAGGAAAATTCCCCTACAGTGAAATTCAGTGTGGACTTGATAAACATGTTTAATTGGTCACACGTTGCTGACAGGTCACACGGTGCTGACCTGTATGTTGGGTGTTGCTGTTGGGGAAGTCTAAAAAGTGATTTGTTTGTTGTTGCAGGAAGTTGAAAATGGCGTACCTGCTTATGTTTGTGACTCTGTTGCATCTCATTACCCTGGCCATGTTGTTCATAGCAACCATGGAGAAGGTAGGAGTCCCAGTCAGGACCCAGATGAGTAATTATGTTGATGATGATGATGATGATGAAATTCTTTATTCAATCACTACATAATACAACCACTGTCACCACTACAAACATTACCAACAGGTTAGTGACTGAAAAGGCCCAGACAGAGGTATAATGTTTATATATAGCCTGTCCTATGTAACAAATTAAACTACCCAGCCTTCAATATGGGTAAAAGAAAAAAACAAAAATGCAAACAAACAAGCAAAAACATAAAGAAGTGAAACTAAACCAAAAAAAAAAACAAAAACATAACAGAAAACATAACCCACCAAATTAATGGTAATTTAATGTAGAGTAGAAAATAAATTATTTACTTATTACCTCCGCCAAGGAGGTTATGTTTTCATCGGGGTTTGTCTGTCTGTTAGCAAGATAACTCAAAAAGTTATGGATGAATTTTCATTAAATTTTCAGGAAATGTTGATACTGGCACTAGGAACAAATGCTAAAATTTTGGTGGTGATCGGGGGGGCATTTTTTGTTTGTTCATCTGTCTGTTACCGGGATAACTCAAAAAATTATGGACGGATTTGGATGAAATTTTCAGGAAATGTTGATGATGGCACAAGGAACAAATGATTAAATTTTGGTGGTGATCGGGGTGGGGGGTGGGGCACTGATCTGCCTTGGTGGAGGTCTGGGCTCTCTGAGTGCTTTTCTAGTTTGGCTATTTGTTTGTTTGTCTGTTAGCAAGATAACTCAAAAAGTTATGGACGGATTTGTATGAAATTTCCAGGAAATGATACTGGCACAAAGAACAAATGATTACATTTTGGTGGGGGTGGGGGGGTGGCACTGATCTGCCTTGGCGGAGGTCTGCGCTCTTTTAGTGCTTTTCTAGTTAATTATTATATCTTAACAATTGTACCCTTCAAAAATTTCCCTACATACCATTTTTTAAAAAAACAAAAATGAGCTCAACATTCATTAAATCATTCCATACTTTAATTCCAACAACACATATACACCTTCTTTTAGTCTCTTTTCTAGCTTTTAGTACAACAAATTTACAGACATCTCACAAATCATATTTAGACATATTTAGACTGTGTTGAGAAGAACCTTCGTAAACAGACAGGGAGTAACTTTAATTTTGCCTTATACATTAATTTGTTTGTTTATTTTGAGCATTTACAGAATACATGCAAATTTGAAATTCCAAAATCATTCATTTACACTCGAAAAGGAGTGGGAAGAAGAAAACTTATTTAATCCCACCCCCATTGTTATCATCAAATAACTTAACCTAACATTATTTGGATTATTAACATGCATTATTTGATTATTTTATAGTACACCAAATCATTAAATTTCATAGTATGAGATGTTCAGTTTAACCATATTATTCAATAAGTGATTTATCTGTTGTTGTTGTTTTTTTATTTCTTTAAAGTCCTGGTGGGTGTGGGATGGGACGGTGAGCTCAGACTTATGGTACAACTGTAGGTTTGACAACTTCACAGGAACATGGCTGTGTGCATCTTCTAAGGAAACTGGTACCCACTAATTTCATTAACCTTAAAAGTCTTTAGTTTTTACAGGTCTGTCATAAATGTAACACTTTCCTCTGTTTCTTTCTCAGAGTGGCTTCAAGCCGTGCAGGTCCTCATGGTCCTCTCGGTGGTCTTCTCCTCGGTCTCCTTCCTGGTCTTCCTGGGTCAGCTCTTCACCATGTCTAAGGGTGGACTCTTCTACTTTACTGGGCTCTGTCAAATCTTTGCAGGTAAAAATGAAGTGAAAAAATGTTCCTTTGACATGATGGCATGTTTTGTGAATGTTTACAAGCACTGCATGCATCTTGTCCACAACTGTCCTTCTTATGAATGAAAATGATTCTGAAATATTTATCATTTTTGTGTTTTTTTTTCAGGTCTGACAGCCTTTTCTGCTGCTGTCATCTACACATTACACTATAAGGAAATCCTTCAAGACTCCAGAGAACTGACCTCGGGACGGTTCGGTTACTGTTTCATCCTGGCCTGGGTGTGTGTCCCACTATTACTGTGTAGTGGAATCATATACATCCACCTGCGAAAGAAAGAGTAACAACCATTGACATCTTTTTGATCCAACATCATATCTGAGTTTTCTGAGGTTAAGATCATTGCTCAACATTACATGATTTGTTTCTGTACTACAAATAAATGCATATTTGGAAAATCAGGGCATCAATCTGAATCCTTAATAAGATCAAATACTTGCACAAAACGCTCCGCCAATATTTTTTTTTTATCGTTATTTTTGCTGTAACAGGTTAAAAGTTAAATGCCAAAGCTGGTGAATTGCTTTTCTCTGTTCAAATTGTTTTAAAAATGGTATTTTTGTACTTTTGCTTAAGCTATTTATAGAATATATTTAGTAGGCTATTTGCTCCAAATAAATGCAACAAATAGCACCAGAAAATGTGTGAGACTTATGTTAAGTACTGTTAGTCTGCTGTTATCATAATAAAGTTCACATTTTATACCAAATGGCATCTCAGCTATTTTATTTTGTATGTTTCCTATATTTATTTTATATCATGTTAAGTTGTTTTTTAACAGAAACAGTGCTGTGCAAAAGTCTGAGGCCACCATTATCTTTGCTGTTTTTGAGGGGTGAAATGAGCATACATATTCAGATATAAGTGAATACACAGAATATGTACACAGCCTTAAAAGACACTCAAAAAACTGAACTAAATAGGTTGCAAAGGTTCAAGTGACCATTTAGTTCAGTGGTTCCCAACCTTTTTTGGCTCGCAACCCCAGTTTAACATCACAAATTTCTGGCAACCCCTGACATTCAAAACAGAGACTTTTTTTTTGCTAAAATTAATTTGTTTTGATCATGTAATAGTTTACTATACTACGTTGCAAATAAACATTAATTTTAGACAACATTTAGGCTATATAATGTATATTATTATGGACAGAGGTAGAAAAGCCAGGTGTAGATTACTGCACAAAGTGAGAATTTTATTTTCCTTGGTCAGGATATGTACAGTCAGTCCAGCTTGGATTTACAAGGCTGACAATTAATACTGAACAAACTAGAAGCACTCGGAGAGCGCAGACCTCCGCCAAGGCTGATCAGTGGCCCCCCCCGTGGGCCCCCCCCACGCCAAGGAGGTTATGTTTTTGCCAGGGTTTGTTTGTTTGTTTGTTTGTTTGTTTGTTTGTCTGTCTGTTTGTCTGTCCGTTAGTGTGCAACATAACTCAGAAAGTTATGGACAGATTTTGATGAAATTTTCAGGGTTTGTTGGAAATGGGCCCCCCTGTGGGCCCCCCCACCCCCAATCACCACCAAAATTTAATCATTTCTTCCTTATCCCATTTCCAACAAACCCTGAAAATTTCATCCAAATCTGTCCATAACTTTTTGAGTTATGTTGCACACTGACGGACAGACAAACAGACAGACAAACAAACAAACAAACCCTGGCAAAAACATAACCTCCTTGGCGGAGGTAACAAGAACTAAAACTATGAATTATTAAAGACCTGCAGCATTGAAAGCGACCACAATGAACATTTGAAAGACGCACGCAGTCACATGATCAGGTCAATCAACATATGCCCTCTCAGATATTATATACTGCATTTTACTTGAACTTGATTTTTATTAGGAAAAGTGTGTGGTGTTTTAATTCTAATGAAATATATACTGAATCCTTGAAAACATTTTATGTATGTATGTATGTATGTATGTATTATCAACTACTAGAAATTTTAGGCAACCCCGTTTGATTTCCAGGACATGATCACAAGGTTGAAAAACACTGATTTTAGTGTGAACTCTGACCCCATGAAGAAATGCAGCACAAACAGTAAGAAACATCTGACATTTGTTGAACAAACCCTAGTATAAAAGACCAGATAATTAATGTCATATATAGGGATGTAACGATTACTGGTATAATGATAAATTGCGGTAAAATTCCTGATGGTTAGTATTACCGTTTAAATTCTAATTATCATGATAACCGTGTTTGATTACCGCACTTTGAAAACTCAGGGTACTGTTCATTTCCTGGAGAAGCAGCAGCATTCCAGGCGCAAACACTTCTGTTTTTCTATATTCTTATTCTTAGTTTTATTTTTGATATCTGCTTCTTTTAACTGTTTGCACCAACAGAACCAAGACAAATTCCTTGTAATGTAAAAAATATTTGGCAATAAATCTGATTCTGATTCTATCTATCTATCTATGGTAAAATTGAGTAAAATTGTGGAACAAATTGTGTGTGGAGATAAAACAAATATCAAACATAATTCAGTTTAAAAAAAGATATGAAAAATGATTATTGAGAGGTACAGTATTTAATAATGACAATAAGGACTGTTTGTTTATGGATGATGTTGTAGTGATAAATATGCTGTAATTATTGAAGATAATGGTTGAATTGTTGAGTCTGTTTGTATGACTGGACTGCCATGATCATATTGTTGGGTGTAATTCAGTTACTGCATTATGTATTTGTTGTTTTTTGATGTTAAAATTAGGAAAATATTATTGTTTGACTCTTGTATCAAGTTAGTGATAAAGGTGTAAAAGCATTGAGGGGTAGGATTAAATAAGTTTATACTTCTTCCTACTCCATTTCGACCATGCAAAATTCAGACTTGTATGTGCTTAGAGATAGATTCTGTCCATTTGAATGTTTTATTTTGTTTTGTTTTTTTTGTTTTTTTTGCATGTTCGAAATAAATAAATAGATCAAATCAAATCTATCTATCTATCTATCTATCTATCTATCTATCTATCTATCTATCTATCTATGAAAAAGAAACTCAAACAACTCAAACTTGATATGGAAAATGGTCAAACAGTGGCCATAAGGTGACATCTTTAATGCACATTTGTATATTTGTTTACATGTTAATACTTTAATGTTTCTGCCAACAGAAAGTACATTGTGGCTATTATTTTATTTTATTTATTTATTTATTTATTTAAAATACAACTTGGTTAAATTATTTCAGTGTGTGTATAAGTACTTTTTGAACATTTTGAGCACAATTTCAACAATATCGCGATAATAATGATAACCGTGATAATTTGGGTCACAATAACCGTGATATGAAATTTTCATATCGTTACATCCCTAGTCATATATCTCATATTGTCTGAACAAAAGGGTTCAAGATTTGTTAAGTGCAAAGGGTGGGGGGGTGTCACTAAATTCTACCACTTTGTTTTAAAGAAGCTGTTTTTTCCCTAAAACTTTTTCACTTCTGTACATACTTCACATATATCCAGCTCAGATCTTAATACAAAAACTGGAAATACATATGTGTCATTAGAACTCTACTAAATCAACAAAGCTCATGTTGGAGTAGGACTTTTACTCAGTATTGTTTGTGTAGCCAGTGGTTCAGCTATTGTGAGGCCTTTACGTGCAGGAGCTGTCGTTTCCAAGGCGACAGTAAACTCAACAGCTAAACACAGACAGCTAACATAAAACTTTGTTTGCTAATTAGAAAAGTTACAACGGTCGTGTTTTTACTTATCTCATACCGTCTTTTTAGGTGGAATATAATGGAAACGCAACAAAAGCCAGTATCTAAGATAATTCCTCTGGCTTTACCTAAAGGAACTGAAAGGTTTTGTGAACTTTGTCAAAAAAGAGCTTACCTGGAGTGCACCGGCTGTCACGTCACATTTTATTGGTGAGTTAGCTGTGGCATGTTTAGATGCTAATCAGTGCATGTTAATTAGCTACACTTTGTTATTATAAACAAAGTGTTTTCACATTATAAACAGGGAAACTGTAGAAATATTACCTATACTAGTCAAAATGGTTCTTTGGTTATAGCTATACAGTGTGTGGTCAAAATGTGAAAATGTTTGAATTAAGGAGTGAAATGGTTTTACTCTCAAGAAAAAAAAAAAAAAAGTTTGTTGCTGAGCTAAGCTAACCTCTAAACCAGGGGTGTCAAACTCATGTTAGTTCAGGGGCCACATTCAGCTAAATTTGATCTTAAGTGAGCTGAACCAGTAAAATAATAACATAATAATATATAAATAAGGTCAACTCCAAACTTTTATCTGTTTTAGAGTAGAAAAAAGTAAATGTACCTTATGAAAAGGTTTACATCTACAAACTATCCTTTCAAAAGATGTGAATAACATGAACAAACTGAAGAAATAAGTATAATCTTAACAATATTATAATAATATATCATAATAATATATAATATAATAACTTACAGATCACAGTGGATCTACAAGTAGTAGTAGTAGTAGTTTATTTCGAGCACATAGAATCATCAGATAACAAAGAATCATACAACATGGTCAAAACAAATAAATAAATACAATTTTTTTGCACTCGAAAAGGAGTGGGAAGAAGTATAACTTATTGACTCCCACCCCCTTTTTACAAACTAATAATCAAACTAGATCCGCCTCCTTTGCTTTGTTAACACACATTTTCCTCTGTATATTTTTTTTACAATAACACAAAACATCCACAAAAAACATTCATATACACTTTGTTTTTAGTCACCTCACACACAATCAGATTTGCAATAATCAACCGTTTTCAATATAAACTATAATATACATATCCACCTCGAATATTTACTCCAAATACAATGATCAATAAATATGTTAGTATCTTCCTATCATGATAACCAATTAACTATAGTATCTTATTTTATGCGTACTTCTAATGTTCTATATTTTGTTATTATAGTGGATTTATACATCCTTTTAAATGCACAGATTGAAGAAGACATTTTTAAGTTTTAGAGTGGAAAAAAACGTAAATGTACCTCATGAAAAGGTTTACATCTACAAACTATCCAGTCAAAAGATGTAAATTACATGAACAAACTGAAAAAATAAGTGTAATTTTAACAATATTATAATAATATATAATAATGATATAATAACTTACAGATCACAGTGGATCTATAAATACACAAAGTATTTAGTAACAGGCAGAATACTGTTAAAATTGTACTTATTTCTTTGAAGACATTTCAGGTTGTTCATATTTGTTCAGCTTATTCACGTTTTATGCAAAATTGTACTTTGTTTTAGTGTAAATACATGAAAATATTGACATTTACAAGGAGAAAAATTTGGAGTTGTCATTATTTATATGTTATTATGATAGTATTTTAATGGTCCTGCCCACTTGAGATTGATTTGGTCTGAATGTGGAACCCGAAATGAAAGGATTGTTAATATCTTAGTGTAATTTTTGCATTTCACAAATTCATCCTAAGGGCTGGACTGGACCCTTTGGCAGGCCAGATTTGGTCCCGGGGCCACATGTTTGACACCTGTGCTCTAAACACTGTCAGTATATTTAAGTACATGCATGTGTTAAATTCCTTCTAGTGTAACATTTCTAAGATAAATCTATTATTAAAAAAATGTACGTAATCCTATGTACTTAGCTCATATTTCACCATATATCTTGAAAATATTAGATAACCAACAGTTTATCTTAGACAGTGTTAAAGTTAGCACATTTTATCTCTGAGGCTGATCATTTCCAAGATAGAGTTTTTCGGGCATAGGTCGGTAACCTTTGCAATCTAAAGAGCCAATTTAGGACAGAAATAGAAAAAACGAAACGGTCTGGAGCCAAAAGTTACCCTTATATTTTTCCTCAAAGTGGTGACTGTTTAAGAAGCTCTTTAGGATTAGTTTGGGGAGAATATGTGGAGAATAAATCAGAGTTTCAGTACATTTACAGAACTACAAAGAAATTACAGAACTAAAGAAAACAGTGATATTTGCCATTATTTTTGGTTTGCAGAAAAAAATCACCTGGTATGTGAAGGCTTTCTTTGCAATGAAGAACACAGACGAATACCTTCAATGTCATAAAGTTAAAAAGCAGTCTACTTTCACTACTATTAGGCTACTACTACTACTACTACTACTACTACTACTACTACTATTTTTATTCATTTGGAGTGCAGTTTACATTTTTACAACTGCCTAATGACAAAGTCACTTTATAGTTACGGAAATAATAGCAAAATTGTAAAAAAAAAAAAAAAACAAAAAAAAAAACCCGAAAACAAAGAGTATTGTTCATTTCTGTATGTTTTTTGACAAAGGCACATTGAACCACTGGAAAAGGGCCCAAGAGCAATATGTGGCCCCAGAGCCACAGGTTACCCACTCCTGTTATATGGTAAAACACCAGTGACACCAGGGGGACATTTATTTGTCATTTTGTTTTAATTTTAAAAAGTAATTTGTGTCATTCAGATACTATTGCAAAAAACTTATTTTCCATAGAGCTGGCTCATAAATGTATAATTGTAAGAAAAACATACTACTTTATTAATAAATTGTACCCCTGCCTTTTTGAAGTACAAAAGATCAGGAAAGAAAAATGGCCACTAGGTGGCAGCATTCACCATACTTTCCACTACAAAAATCCCATAGCACTTGGGCTTGAAGGCTGTTCATGTGACTGTGGCTGCAGGAGGGAGAGGAACAGCTGGATAAGAAATTAAAGCCATGGCTATTTTTCTTCATGTGACTGTGAAGGAATTACTGTCTTCTCCATAATACGAGGTGGTCAAAAACAGTCCATTTATCTACACTGACATTATGTTAGACTATGCCCAGCAAAGTAAAGGTGGACATGATTGCATTGACTTAATTACAGATCATAAGATAGTGCTCAGTGAAATCCTACTTGGCTCAGAGGAGTGAAGAGTAGCATGTGGTGACATCCTTCCCCATAGGGATTTAAGGGGATGAGCCACTAAAGCCAAGTCTATTTAAGGGAGCTTACAGCCACATATTCAGCTTGTTTTCCTCTGGAGAACAGTTCAGATTGAAAACGGCAGCATTGGGGGAAAAAAAAAAAAAAATTCTGTCAAATACAACTACTTTTTTGCATTTCTAAGCTGTACTTTAAATGTGCATGCATTTAACTTTCTACAATGTATCATACTAACATAACCTGGTGAATGGGTATGTGACATTCCAATCAGCCAAGTAAATGAATGTCATGTCTGTAATTAAATACAAAGTAGGCTACAGTGTGAGTTTACGTACTGCTCCTTTGCTCAAGAGACAAGTCAAGAGTAAGGATATATCTGTATTTTTGCAAAGAAAAAGGTTAGTCAGTGTTTTAAAATAGTTGTTAATCTACAGTGGGGATGGTTTATTGAAGAGTCTATGAGCTTTTCACAACATCTGACCTCTAACAAGACAAATCTTCACAATTTTTACACTTTGTACAGCTTACCTTTAGACAGGTTGATAAAGAAAGCTCACAGACAATAACATACACTGACTGTGAACTCAGACGCCCTCTTGAAATGTGTAGTCATACCATGGACTATTTTCTGGGCAAACACATGCAGACTATATGTCACTGCTACTGTTCGTGTGACGTGGCCAGATCACTGTCTTCTTTTGGCTTCTGTCTTGAGAAACACAAACACACCAGCAAAAAAAACCAAAACATGTGCTCATCACTCAATAAGATGGAAAAAAAGAGAAAAGAGAGGAAGAAAAATGCATGGAGACTCAAGCCAGAAGTGTTCAGAAGAGGAGAGCCAGATGAGGAAGATTACAGACCACTTATGTAACGGCATACAATTTAGTATAGCCTCTGTGCACTCCGATGGTATTTTAATTTTTTTTTTCTGATTCTATAGAGACTTTGGGTTAGAAATGTGAAATGAATCCAAACCAGCTGATCTGTTTTTGACTATACTTTGCTGTTACATCAGTGGATGATATCATACCTGCCCTGGCATGTGACATCAACACAGTTCTCCTCTGAAAACTTCTCTGAAGCAATATAGAAGGATTTCTTATTATTGACTCCTAAGCATAGGCAATCGTTTTACTATTTTTACTGAATTTCCAGAAACCAAGATTTGAGTATGATCTATAGTTGAATTCCTTGTCATATATTTTGATGTTTTTATTGTCCCTCAGCGATGAAGACCACCAGCAGGCTGACTGGGTGGGGATCCATGAGAGGATCTGTCAGCTGCTCATTCCCATTCGCACCCAAACACTCAGTCAAACTGGCCGTTCTGAAATCCTGTATAAAAAGGTGAGTATGTATGAAATGTGATCTAACAATGGGTCAATATATAACTGAGGAACTTTTGAAATCCATGGGATATATCTTGCATAGCCTATATCTTTATTAAAAGTAAAAAAAAATAATAATAATAATGTTTTTTATGTTCATTATGACCATGTCTTTATAAGTTCTATAATTATTTAATTACGGAAACAATCACTTATTATAAATGATTAATAAATAACTAATAAATGACTGGATATACTAAAATATCAACTAAATAACGGTCTGAATTTAAAAACAACTACCTTCTAATTAGTTAAACTGTAATAAAATGAGCTTATTCAAAATTTTTTGGATTGTGTTCTTTTTATTAAGTTGAGATAATCATGACAGATATTTCTTTTTTGGTAATATATCAAATTTTATATGGAAAATAACAAATTGTATCTGTGTCCGAGAAATCATTTTCATTTAAGTTACCCATGACAAAACCACTTCTCAAAGAAGTGTGTTAATTCCAGATCACATGACTTGCTTCACATGATGTCATTTCCTCCTGAAGAAAACACTGGCAAGACTCCAAGATATGTTCTTGTCCTCTTTCTTAGTTATGTCATATAACGTAGTATGTGAGTTAAATGTGTATGTATCGCACTCTTACATCAACAGCCCTACTAGATTATCTTTATAAATAACTTTCAGTTTCAATTTTACTCAATTGTATATATGATATTTAGAGGAATCTTTCTGTAAAAATGCTCTGTGGTGTTATGGTTATGCTGATTTTAGGCCTGAAAACAGTAAAAATGTCAACTATACCTGTCAACTATGTTACCCTGTAAAGGGAACTCAAAAAGTCCCTCAGTTATATATTGACCCCAATAATAATGCACCATTATCTAAATAGTAATATTTCAAAATGAGTAACAGATCATTTCACAAACAACTGGCAGATTTCATTCAAATTTAAACACGACACTGGGCCTTAATCACAAATTGGAGTGAATTATTTTTTACCGCTTTCCATGAAACGATCGTGACAATGTGATTTATTCTTAATAGATAAACTGGTACTCAGTATGTAATCATTACACTTGGTCAGAGATGATTATTGATGTGTACAAATAGGAATAAAAAGAGGAATGTGTCTGAAAACAAAATTATTACAACAGTGTATAAACAGATTTTCTCTTCATTGATTTGTTCTTATTTTGTGCTGATGCATTGATTTCTGCGATTCAAAAATGTTTTCTTATTTTTGCTCTTAAATGAATGGTCTAGGTTATAGTTATCTATATAGCTAAAAAAAATTCCAGTTGACAGCAACAAGTGTTACGTTTGCGGAATGTAAAGAAAATCCATATTATTATCATACCATCATTGTATATTTTAGATTAGCTATAATATTTGGATAATATTCTTGGGCTAAAGAAATACTATTACTCCAGTAATCCTACATAAATCTATACATTTAAAGATTTTAGATGATATTGTATGTGAAGTGTCTGACTGTGCGTTGGTCAGTTCCTCCAGTTATTCCTAAAAGAACAACTTAAGCAGTGAAGTGCACAAACTGTTAAATAAACATAAATAGAATAAACATGATTTTTCAATGCATCAGCACTGGTTTTACAGGAGGATCAAAAACCCAGTAATGGAAAACATCTGGGATGCTGTAAATGTCATATAAACAGAGGGACACTCAGTAACTGAAAATAACACAAAAATGGTTTGACATGAAAATTGATGCAAAAAAGCACCTTTCCCAAGCCAAGTGCTCCATGATGACAACTGGAGGAAGACAAATAGAAGTTTCCTTGTAGCTTATTTTTGGAGGCATCTCTCCAGTTCTTGGCCGTGTATCAGAGATTTTGCACACGACACAACACCTGCTGTGATATAGTGTTTATGGGTAAATTAATCAATCATCAATCAATCAACCTTTATTTATAGAGCGCTTTTCATGCACAGATGCAACACAAAGTGCTTTACAGAATTACAAACAATTACACAATAAAAACAGAAAAACAATTACAAAGAAAACTCCTCCCTCCCACCCTCCATACTAGACACGCACACACACACACACGCCCACACACTTACACACGCACGCACACGCACACAACAGGGAGACATGGCATGGCACTGAGGATCAAGGAAACGCCACCTTTGGGGCCGTCCACACTGGGAGGAGCCGCAGGCCGTGCCATCGGGGGGACCAGCACCCAGGCCCCCCGACTCAGACAGACAGGTGGACCCCCACATCGAAGGGAGGACCCCCAGCCAGCCGGGCCAAAGGGACCCAAGGACAGTACCCCCACTAGCAGACCAGACACAGCTCCCAGTGTGGAGGACCCCCCTGAGGAAACACTGGTGTTAAAAGCTAAAGACTAAGCATAACATAGGACTAAGAGAATAAATAAAATAAAATAAATACAGTACCAAGAGTAAAATACGTAAGATTATAAATAAAATAGAATAGATAAAATATCAGTGATAAATAAAATAAAATAAGAACTAGAAGAGTTTAAAAAATTAGTTAAAAGCCTGATTAAAAAGGTGTGTCTTTAATCTTCTTTTAAAAATAACAACAGTCTCTGCAGTCCTGAGGCTCTCCGGCAGGCTGTTACACAGGTGGGGGCCATAGTGGCTAAATGCTGCCTCACCGTGGGTTTTTGTTCTGGGTTTTGGTATGGTTAAAAGGCCAGTGCCGGAGGACCTCAGGGTCCGCGAGGGTTGATATGGTAAAAGCAGATCAGATAAATAGGAGGGCGCAAGTCCGTTAAGACATTTAAAAACCAGCAAGAGAACCTTAAAATCGATAAAAAAAATTAATGGTAAACAAATGGACACATTCCTCAAATGTATGTGTATGATCATCACATCCCTCTGCTGTGGCTCACTGTTGGTCCTTCTGATGATGCTACATTTAAATATACACAGATTTGTATCTTCTTCATCTTGTGATCTGTTTGCTGTTGCGTATTTTACAGAGGAAACTCCTTAAGTCAATAAATATGTAGTTTTTAATTCATTGTTGCGATCAAGCAAGTGTTTCAATTCACATACGATTCATTACACAAACTATTACCCAAATGAACACTTCATATAAACTTTGTGTTGAAATCTTAACCCATAAGGACCCAGTGTGACATTTGTGGCAGTTCCCAAATGAAATTTTCATCTATATTTAACTGTCCTTAAGTGGTTTATCACCATTTATTCTAATATTATCTTCTGTGTTTTGTGTTGTTTTTTTTTTCTTTTTGGGAAAATCAGGTATTTTCCAACATTTAATTCACTGATCATGTAGATGTTCATAAAAGCTTAGAGTAAAGTTGAGGGTTATTATGTCACAAATAGAGAAAACTGAAGAAAAAGTGAGTTTTTCAGCAAAATCTATCAATAAGTGAACATAAACCCAGTGTCTCCATCCACTGTCATTGATCCAACTCCATGGGTTTTACTGGTAAATCAATGTTAAAGAAGATGACGGTGTTTCCCAGAGCCTCTGAACATCCAAATGGGTCATATCTGATGACCATGAAAGGATTACAAACTGCATTTTACACCAATTATTTACATGGATTAGTGGATTAACAGGGATTAAACAGTTTAAATCAGTAGATGATTTTGGTAGATTGTGGATGTTTGGGTTTTTAAGGGTTAATGTGAATAATATGATCAGTAAATAAATGACTTGGAGGAAATTAGTCGAGTTAAAGTGCAGTGGTAGAAGTGTGTAATTTTTGACATTTGGTTCATGCTTCATCATGCAAATGTTTAACTGAACTATAGTCAGCACGCTGCTAAAGTAAAAGTATGACTTTCTCATTACAACAAACCCATAGAGCTGGGGCTGTTAGCATTAGCCATTAGCCAAAGATGCAAACAGTATATTAACTAGTCACATGTGTAGTAGAATATTTGCTGCATCCGGAGCTGACATCCCTTATATTTTCTCCTTATTGAACATTAAAAGAAAATTTTAAAAAAAAGTGTTGCATGAGGCTCAGTGTGTTCACCTCCCTGAGCTCCTCCTACAGGTCATTCTACATCTGTGGGGGGGTCAAGACAGAAAAAGGAGCAGTCACAGTTTTGGTCTGAGTGAGGAATGACCAAGAATGACCCAGCAGCAGGTCTCAGGTCAGGTTTCATGTAGGCTCTTAGGAGGTCAGGAGTTAACACTCTCTGGGCTGTAAGTGATTATTAAAAATGTAAAGTGTATTCTAAACAGGCTGGGATCCAGTGAAGTGCTTTTAAAGCCGGAGTGACGTGTTCCAAGTGTGGACAAAAGGGGCCGGAACAGTAGGTTGTTCTTGAAAATGGGGGAAACATGGAAAGAGAGAAGTTACATTAAAATCAAACAGCTGTGTTAAAGTTAAAATGAAAAAGCTGTTTAACTAATACTTCTATGAGGGCCAGTAATGACTCTGTAGTCACTTCACAGACTGTTTTCAGAGCCTGTTTCATTGATAAAGTGATTAAAGGTTTGATGTGACTACAGTAATCTACAGCCCTGCGATGTGAACTGGTGACACGTCCAGGGTGTACCCCGCCTTCACCCATAGGCAGCTGGGATAGGCTCCAGCAGGATAAAGCGGTTCAGAAGATGACTGACTGACTGACAGTGGTCGATACAATATAATGTTAACACAGAGCTGATCGTCATTAATAATAATAACTGCCAACCCTGTGGTGATTGGAGGACCCGCTCTATCCTCCTGAGCCGCAGCCGCCCTATTAAACCTATTAAAGCCTTCATGTTTTATGAAAATAAACAAAGCAAGGACTGCCTGGAAGATGCTGATGCAGACGCGCCAAAGGTGTCGGCGTGAATGTGGTGAAGTTGATGTAGGCCATTCACATATATTTTGGAAATGTCCATATATAACTGTGTTTTGGAACATGATTGGGGACGTACTGTACCATGTGTTAAGTTATTCAATTCCACTGATTCCTGATGTTCTATGTCTTTGTAACTTTCAGGACACTACAATTTTTAAAAAGGAAGAATATTTGGTTAAAATACTCTTCATAGCTGCAACCATTCCATCAAAGGACCAGTAGATATCCACAATTGAAGAAATATTTCTAATAGAAAAATTAACACACAGACTGAGACTGCACAAACCACAACTGGATAAAAAGTGGAATAAATGGACTAATTTTACACAAAATCTATAGACTCGCTGATTGTTGCTACCTGGGCACATTGTTTTCTTTTGTACTCATTTGTTCTCTTGTTTGTCTGTTCTTTTTTTTGTTTTGTTTTTTTGGTTATTATAATTGTCCATAAAACTCAATAAAGATTTAAGTTACAAAAAAAGAAAATAAACAACATTTTTAAAAGTTAGCTAAATTTAAACACGAGGGCAAGATTGTTAGCTTAAAAGTTTCGGCATGGTAGTTTTTTGAGAAAAGAAAACTATACAGAGTTTACGGGAAAACACCCTTTTTGCCGTAATTACACAATTATTAAAATGGTTTTCCAATTAACTAACATATACTATTAAGAAAGGGACCATATATCTTGATGAAAATGTACATTTTATAACTGCTACGCAATGAAAAATGATTTTTTTTTTTTTTTTTACATGTATTTGTCCATGACGGGTGGACATATTTTGTGGTCTGCTTGTACTTGCCTACAGTCTACTTAACATATTGAATATAAAGTTAAATAGAAAGTCTCAAGTTTTGTTTTTTTTTGTCTGAAAGGCACCTTACTGTGATATTGACCCAAGTACAACTGTTTAATTCCTGTATGCTGCTGTGTTGTAGATTCCTGGAAAGGGCATTAGTTTATGATTAATTAATCTACAGTTGGGATAGCATAACCTGATATATCGGGCCTGGGTTTATGCTTAGACGGAGCTGATCACCATTTGCAAATCAGAGGCCGAGAGGAAAATAGCAGAGGGGAAACATCAGGAGGCTCTACCTGCCGCCCAGTTTTTCCTTCGCTGCTCCACTGACGTCAACGGCCCCAGCGCAGTTCAACTGGTCCCTGCGTACCTACTGCTGGCTGAGGCCAACACTGGTGAGGAACAACGACAAAATGGTCTCAGCACATACAGATTCTTTAAAGGTGTCATTAGAGAGGTTAAACCAGTGGTTCCCAATCTTTTTTGGCCCGTGACCCCATTTTAACATCACAAATTTTTGACGACCCAAGACATTCAAAACAGAGAAATTTTTTTGCTAAAATTTATTTGTTTTTGATCATGTAATAGTTTGCTGTACTATGTTGCAAATAAACATTAATTTTAGACGACATTTAGTCTATATAATGTATATTATTATGGACGGAGGCAGAAAATCCAGGTGTAGATTACTGCACAAAGTGAGAATTTGATTTTCCTTGGTCAGGATATGTACAGTCTGTCCAGCAGTGATTTACAAGGCTGACAATTAATACTGAACAAACAACAACTCAAACTATGAATTATGAAAGAGCTGCAGCATCTGAAACCGACCACAATGAACATTTGAAAGATAAACAGTACCACAGTGCTTCAGTTTCAGCTTCACAGTTTGTCATGTCTTTAATGGATTGGGATTGTCTCTGTCAATTCACTATTTTTAGTAGTAAGTTTTAATTTTTTTATCAATTACCAGAAATTTCAGGTGATCCATTTGAATTTCAGGTGACCCCACGTGGTGTCCCAACCCCAAGGTTGAAAAACCCTGGGTTATGCGTTATATTCACCTAAAAAAAAATTAGATATATCGTTAGCGGTTCCACGTTCTATGCTACTTGGCAGCCATTTATCTGCTTTGTAGAAGGTATGGTAGCTATCAACATATAATATCTGTGTACCCCCCCCACCCCCCCCCTTTTTAATTATTTGCCTATTTATTTATTTATTTTCTTTCTTCCCCTTTATTTTTATTTATGTGTATGTGAACTTAGCAATATGCACTTGTGTATGAACATACAGTCGCGGAAAAAATTATTAGACCACTAAAAGTCATCAAAAACAATGGTGATGCAATCAAGTTCTAACTCCTGTGTGTATCATGTGACTAAAACAGACAGAAAGGAAAACATGGAATGCCTAAAAGCACTGTTTTTGTCACTACAATGCCATAGATATTGATATAAGAACTGAAGTGATTTTGGATATATATCAGCTCTGAAATTAAACTCTTATGAGATATTTTTGTTATCATTATATTTGTCCAAACAAATGTACCTTTAGTTGTACCAGGCATTAAAATGAACAAGATATTGAAGAAAACTAAGGGGGTCTAATAATTTTTCCCATGACTGTATATTCTGTCAGGCTGTATATAAACTTAATGAGGGTCCAGTACTTGGAGTGGGTGGGGGGAACCTGATATGACACTTTCATGTTAAAGTTGTATGTTTCTTGTTATATAGAAGAATAGTCCTTTAGTGTCATTGTAACATGTAACATGTACAGCGAAATTAAAAAAAAAAGTGTCAGTCAGTGCATAATAAAAAAAACAACACAGACACAAACACCACATAATAAATAAATACAGAAACAAACACACAGCCATTCATTCTGTCATTGCACGATCCCATCACTGTATATATGTGTTGTGTTAGAGATTGTTTTTTATATATATTTGAGAATATAAAGATCCTGATCCAAAAAATAAAAAAGCATAATTAAATGATTGATGTGGTTCTGTATGTGTATGTCCAGGTTTGGGAGATCTAGTTTCAGCGATGGAGTTTCTATCCCAGGCTGAGTGGGTGGTGTTGAAGAGCCCAGACTGCGGTCATGAGATCCTCCACCGGCTGCACAGGAGCCAGGGCCGCCTCCACACTGCGTTAGGATACCTGGAGTCAGCGCGGAAACACTTTGCAAATGATGTGCGTCATAGTTTTGACCAGATGTAGTATTAAGGATATGAAGGCTTTTTAATAATATGGTATAATGACCCAAAATGTACCCAACTGGAGGAGTTTCAGTGCTTCTAAGGTTTTTTATAGATCAGTCAGAGGTGGGAAGTAGTTTTGAGTGACTGTTCAGTTTTTCATCACCTTCCTGTGCAGTGAAAACCACTTACCCCCTTTTATTTATGGATCAACAAAACCTGTCCCTCTTCCTTCTTAACCCATAAAGACTCAGCGTTACTTTGGTGGCAATTCCAAGAATAGTTTTTTTCTCTATATTTAACTTAAGTGATTGGTTACCATTTATTATAATTATATCCTCTGCATTTCGGTGTAAATTAGGTGTTTTCCTATATTTAATTCACCGACCATGTAGATGTTCATAAAAGCTCACATTAAACTTTATGGTTATTACATCAGAAACAGAGGAAATGCAAGAAAAAGTGACTTTTCCAGTGAAATCTATCATTAACTGAGCATAAAGCAAGTGTTTCCATCCACTGTCATCGATCCAACTCCATGGGTTTTACTGGTGAATCAATGTTGTAGAAGGTGACAGTGTTTCCACGGTAACTACGGAGCCTCTGAACATCCAAATGGGTCATATCTGATGACCATGAAAAGATGACAAACTGCATTTTACACCAATTATGTACATTTATTGATAGGATTGATGATTAATGGATCAACAGGTATTAAACAGGTTCAGTAGATGGTTTTGGTAGATGGTGGCTGTTTGGGTCTTTATGGGTTAAGCTAAATAAATGTTAAAAACCCTCTGGAAAAAACATCATCACACAGAAAACGGGCCTGTTTTTCTGAGCTCATGAAAAATGAATGTGGTTTTCACAGGACAGTGATGCTACAAACATATGACAGTCCTCTAGACCAGGGATGTCAGATATACAGCCAAAACCGGCCCACCAAGGTGTTCAGTCTGGCCCTCTGGATGAATTTACATGGTGCAAAAATTACACAAAACAATATGTATTAAATAATACATTTTTCAGGTCCAGATGATGAAACTTTTACTATTTTGTGTATTTGTAGATCCACTCCAATCTGTAAATTGTAATGTACATGTGTAAATAATAAGGTGAGGCATAATATTGTTAAATTCCAGGTTGTTCGTGGTTGTTTGGGTTATTCACATTATGTGTGAGAGGATAGTTTGTAAATATAAATATTTTCACAATGTAATTTTAGTATTTTTGCACTAAAATTAGAGGGAGCACTCTGGAGTTGTTTTATTTCTAGGTCATTTTGCTGTTATTTTACTTTTATTTTATTGGCCTGCTTGAGATCAAATTGGGCTGTTTGCGACCCCTGAATTAAAATGCGTCCATCTTAAAAATGTCAGAAATGATGTCAATCCACTCCTCCACTGTAGGTTTTTGTAGTTTTAGCCACTGTCTTGTTATGACCTAATGCCTTTTATACCTCGATGTTTAATGTGACTGTTGATGAAGTCGATATTTCTAATATCTTTTCGAGAATGCTATTCTCCTCTTTTAATATGGAAAATAAATTCCCATCCTGTATGTTATCAGATATATGGCGACCCAGAAACATCAGCTTCAGGACCCATTTATTTATTTAGAACATGCCAAGAAACAAAACAAAGCAAAATAAGACAAAAACAAAACATTTAAATGAACAGAATCTATCTTCAAGTATGTGCAAGTCTGAATTTTGTGTGATCGAAAAGGAGTAGGAAGAAGTATAAACTTATTTAATCCTACCCCTCAAGTGCTTTTACACCTTTATCACTAACTTCATACAAGAATCAAACAATACATTTTTCGTAATTTTAGCGTTCAACCACAACAAATACATAATGCAGTAATTGAATTATACACAACAGTTAGATCATGGCAGTACAGTCATACAAACCCTTACGTTTTGGAAAAAGTCTGATCTATAGCAATACAATGCAACAGTGCTTTCTCAACAATGCTTTCTCTTCAGTAAGGGTTTGAATGCATGCCCTTTACTCGTAGTGGAGAATTGTTACAGTATGATATAAGTACTTTTACTTAAAGAAAGGCTGTGAGTACTTCTTCCACCACCAGCAACATCAGCACAATAGGTGGTGTTTAATTTTCACCTCGTAGACTATAGGATGGCAGCTTTACACCTTTCCTATAATGTGTGACTTCTCGTATAACATAAGAGTGTATCTTAACGTAGTAATTAAACGTCTTCCCTCATATTCTTTCAGATTTACCACGCCTCTGAGGAATACGGAGCAGACAGCATCATCAGCTGTGAGGGTTATTTTCTTTTGGCAAGTGTGTTTGTGAAAGAGGGGAAGATGCCCGTTGTTCGTTCATTGTACTCGCAGGTAAAATACAACACTTATATTATGCCACACATGTATTATTTTGGCCACAGTGTTCACACATCGTTCTGCTTGTTTTTTTGGGTTTTTTTTTTTTGTATATTTCTCTGTTTTCTTGCTTTTTTTTGCAGATTGCACAGACCTGGCATTCTCATCTGACAAAACTCTTGAAGTCCCACGTGGAAAATGTGCAGAATCCTGACGCCATGCTGTGGGAGGCCTCACTCAGTGCGTATAATTTGTCTATTGAGATATTATTTATTAATGTGAATAACCTATTGAGGTGATTGCTTTACTTTCAATACAGTTATAAGTAAACTAATCACATTAAAATACACAATGACGATAAAAATAATGAAAAGTTTTGTGGGTTTTTTTTTTACACTTTGTTTTTTTTAGTTATTTATCATTTTGTCATACAGAACATAACAAACAACAATCTGCAAAAGATAATAGTCACAATCTAAAAATAATGAAAGGTTTTTGGGATAATTGCAGTCACTCAAGTACAGAACAAATGATCTGAATAAAACAAGAACAGCTGGAAGTAATACGTGACAGAATTACATTGAAATTCTCTAAACATAAAAGTGAAGGTTAAATGTATTGAAAAAACATGCATAACAAAAACCTTTAATTATGTTCTGTCTTGTTTTGGTTATACACCTAAAAGCTGCAAAGTGAGTATAATACAAAATTGTGCGTTAATAATAATAATAGGAATGATGATAATTAGAATATGTAAGAGATATGTAGACGAGAGATGTAAGAATAAAGTAAGTGATGTGACTTTATGTGAGTTTGTACAAGCTAAAAGTAAAAAAAAACTCTACAATATATTTTCATTAATTCATATTTTGCAGACAGAACTCACTGTGACTCATGTTTATTTTTCTACATCATGAACGGAGGCTTTCAGCTCACAAACAGAACAAATATTCATACGTAGTTCATATGTTCATATTGTGTGAAAGTGTTGGAGAGATAAAAAAAATTAAAGTGGGATATGAAAGATGTGAATAAATATCAATCGACATATTTAAACATGAATAAATGCATACGTTCCATTGAAGTCAATCATGGCGCGGACTCAACACCAGTCCATCATTTGCTCCTCCCACCGAACGGATGAGAGGTCTGTCAGCGTATCACTAAAAAAATAAGGTCAGCACTGCTATATTTAGCTGAGCTGTCTTGCTGTGCAATCCGAACGCTAAACCCCAGATTTACAGCAGCATGCTTAGTGCAGACCGGAGACCACTGCTGACACATCTCTGTCTACGCAGCATCCACGCCACGGCCACTGCCCTACATATGATGCTAAGCCCGTTAGCTTCAATGTCATTGACCCTGGATGTTTACAGTAAAAATGTATTGTTTGGAGCAAATGGGAAGGAAGTCCACACATTCAGAGGATGCAGCAGTTATTTATTGGACCTGAAAGAAACTGAAATTAAAACTAGTGATAAAATCATAACTTTAACTGAAAAGTCTAATAAAAAGTAATAAAAAGGATCTAAAGTGATGTTGGCGTTTGAGAATAAATTGACTTCAGTACAAACATAGGTAATACATTCTTTTATTCTTTTTTTAAATTCTCTTTTTATTGAAAGAAATTAGGTTTTTACAAACGTAGAAAAAATTTACAGATACACATAAACTATATGCATCCAGAGAGTGGGTGTAAAAAACCAAAACATTTACAGCAATATTGTTAATGTTGTTTATATGTATACAAATTGTCACATCCTGTTAATATTGTGTCTTCATATTTTATGTCTCATTTTTAATCTTTATTTTACTTGGCTCTTTATCTTACTTTTGTGTAATTTTATATTCTTTTTTTTAATCTTATTTTTAGTTTTTGTAATTTTATATTAGCTCTATTCTTGCTTTCTGAAGTATTTGTGTTTTATCAATATGGTTGCAATAACTGGAGTAGCACACAATGACAATGAAGTCTATTCTATTCTATTCTGTTCTGTTCTATTCTACATTCTTTCATTAAGTTTCTATCAGTCAAGACTGTCCTCATTAATATCTGAAAACCAAAACTAATTCAAAAGCAAAACAAAACAAAAAAAATCTAGAACTAGTCAATTCCATAAAATAAATATAAAAAATACCTAGACGATGCTAACCTGTTAGCTTAAATGTAATTCTCCATGGATGTTTACAGCTGAAAAGTATTGTGGGTAAATGGGAAGGATGCTCACACCATCCAGAAGATACAAGACACTAAAATGAAAACTAGTGGTGAAAAAATAGTTACAATAACTGAAGTTATGTCCCGTGAAGTCCACTTTTTCTTAATGAAAAGGATCTAAAGTGATGATGATGGATAGTTGTTAAAGTAAGAGTTTATTTTACTTGGAGCTGTTCTTTTTTTAGCCAATTCAGTTGTTCTATATTTGAATTGTGCTTAGTTATCCTGTTGTTTTATTGATTTGCTTTCTTTCGTTTCACCCAGGCCACTGTAGATTTATTATTTATTTACTAAATTCATTATTCTTATTACCAGCTCTTTCCTGCATTTCTTGTTATTTTATTTTATATTTTCTACAGTTCTTGTGCAATAATCCTCTGTTCTTACAATAACAATGCAATATTTATTCAGTACTTATTCAAACACAAATGTACAATTTTTTATAGATTTTCGTACATGTACAAACTGTTAATATTGCTGATATTCATAGATATACATACTGTGAATTCTGTTAATATTGTAAATATTGTGTCTTCATATTTTATGTCTATTTGATTTTTAGTTATATTCTTATTTTACGTTTGTTAAATTTTATATTGTATTTTTCTTATTTTATACTTGCTCTATTCTTATTTTCTGATGTACTTTTTTTTTTTAAATTCATATTATTTGTACTGACTGGAGTAGCATTCCCAATTTCATCGTGCACACAATGGCAATAAAGGCTATTCTATTCGATTCTGCAAAAATTATGCTAAAATCAGGCCTTTACCTCAGTATAATATGATACAAAACTTCACATTAAATCTGTTGTGTTTAGTGTTCATTCATATCATTCAAGTGTAAAATGTTTACGTCTACTTTAATATACTTTATGTCCATTTGTTGTCCCATCAGGTAAAACCCAGCAGGTGGAGGTGGACAAGACGTTGACCGCTATCTTAGAGTTCGTACAGTGTGACGTCATAGCGGACCTGGCCCAGGTCGTGCTGGTGGCCCACAGTCTGTCTATGCTCTGGTTCTTGAGAGGAGACTCTGTGAAGGTGAGTAGCGTGACTGAGGTGGTGTTTGACACAGTGACACAGTTGCACAGCGTCTTCAGAGAGTCGTCTCAAGACAGGATTACGTCTAATTGGTTTAGCTGTAAAGATAAGATTTAGCGGACGATGATGTCTGTGTTGACACCGTGACTCTGGTTGACAGTTTTCTTTGTCAAGACACTGCTTATAAATGAACCCATAAAGACCTAGTGCTACTTCTGTGTCAGTTCCCACATGGATTTTTTCTCTGTATTTAACCTTTCTTCTTTTTTTTTTTAATCAATTTTTTTAAAATTTATTTTCATTGTGCGCCTCCAAAAGTAGAATACAAAAAAAAAAGAAAGAAATTCACTAGACACAATCACACACAATCAATAGATGCTTTTGGTCGCCAGTGGCTGTTTGGGTCTTTATGGGTGAAAGATTATATATGACCTTTCACCTGCTATACAATATATCTGCTCTGCATTCAAGCCCATATGTAGCCTGAGATCCTCAGAATAGAGGACTCTTATCTGTTCCTGAGGTGTGGCTGAAAACTAATGTTACAGAACATTCACAGGCTATAGAATGAACTGCCTGAGGAAATCAGGCCAGAGGAGCCAGAGAGTGACACTTAAAACATTTGTCTTAAAACATACTGCACTGATTTTACTTTTATTGGCCTACTTTTACGGCTTTATTTATTTGTAGTATTGACATTCCAAATTATCAATCACAGGAGAAGTCAACTGCAACCGAAACAACCAACGAATCAACGCTATGTATCCACACACTGTATCACTCACTGAATAAAGTATAAAGATTGTTTACACACATCTGTATGATGGTATCATCAAGTTTTCATCTTCAAAATAAAACTCAGGGCAGCTTATTTTGACGGTTGGTTAAAATACACTGTGTTATATAATCTTCATGTGCTACATCAGCTGATAGTTTACATTATAGCTCTGTTAGCTTAGCTCTGTTTTTAGACAGAAAACAGCCACAGTAAAACCATTAATCACCTCTGTTTTCTGTACGATTTGTGTTGTCAGTAGCTGAACTAAAGATCTGTTTGGAATCCAACAACAAGGTCAGAACTATCACAGTTTAATCTGAACCACGGATCAACAAACAGGAACTTAGCAAAGAAAACTGCATCCCATAATAACTTTCTACCTCCATAAGTCTCATAATAAAACTCATCTGTGTAGAAGAAACGCTGACATTTCACCATCAAACTCAATTCTTTTCATTTATATCTGTGTCCAGTGGAGAAAATGGAAACAGTGCTTCTAGCTTTTATCACTTTGTCGCTTTCTTTGACTCTAAGGCTACTTTCAGACTGCAGGTAAATGTGGCCCAAATCCGATTTTTTTGCCTATGTGACCTGTGTCCGATCTGTTAAATCCAGTTTGAACAGCACAAATCCAATTTTTTCAAATCCGACCCAGGCCACTTTCATATGTGGTCCTAAATCCAATACGTATCTGATATTTTACAATGCAACTTCAGTCTGAATGGCCAGGTCGTATTTATCCGACCTTTATGTCATTGAAATGCGACAAACTTCACAATTCTGCGTCCCAGCAGGAGGAGTGGCGGGAAAACCATGTTTGCTTCCGTAAACACAGTGCATGCCTGCATGGTCACGTATTACATCAGGACCTCTTTTGTGCATGTGGGTCACTTCAGGGTCACATTCAGTTCATACTCAAAACTGATAGAAGTGGGATTTAATATGTACTGTAATATGAACGAGCATACAAAAAAATCGGATTTCACCAAAAAGTCCGAATTGTGCATTAAGACCTGCTGTCTGAACAGAGCCTAAAAGTTGTTTCTTAGTGGTTCTCATCCCATCTGGTCACTTTCTGAGGCCCCGTGGTGTCAGTTTTCCTCGGAGTGACTCACTGCTCCCTCTAGTGGTCACATAATTCCCCTGGCCCGTCACTGAAAATAGATTCAGTTCATATCTTTTAATCCTAATCATTGGCATCTTTGGCAGAACTTCAGAGCTCTTTATTCTAAACACCATGATGATACTTTAACGGAGCGATATTTTGCTTTTTTTAACTGGAATTATGCATTTTAAATCATTTCCTGTGGTCTACATAAACTGTAAATGCTCTGCTTGGGTCTGAATTCTTCATTAATTCAACTCCACAGGTCCATCTTCAACCCTATTTCTGAGTAACGACACCAGAAAGGTGGTTTTGAGCGCTGGCCCTTTAAATGCACATGAGCCACTTCACACCCCACCCCCTCCAGGTTGTTGACCGTGCTGCTCTGTCCCGTTCAACCTCTTGTGTTCGTTAATACAACCAACAACGGAACATTTTAGGTAATCGGCTCAAAGTTTGGACATATTTTCAGTTTTTACTACAACCGCTGCTGCTGGTAAACAATTATGTGGTACTCGGAGAAATGTTCCTCAGAAGTCTTGACCTTATATGTGCAAATGTCGTAACTAGTTATAGACGTAACCAATTAAAAACATCAATATTTACTTAAAGTTTAATGGGGGATTTTTCTTCCTCAGTGAGATTTAGTTATAAAACTTTACAAATTAAGCAGGAATTAAAACAGGTTGTAGAAATCCACTCGATTTTTGCCAAAAATGAATAAAAAGATAACTTTGCAGCACCTGGAGGGTTCAAATTCAAACTTTATGAACTATTAGGGTCCAAATACACAAATAAATGAACCAAAGACTAATAAAAGTGGGTTTCGTAAAATATGACCCTTTAACCCTTTATAGGTCACTCATAGAAATACTCTGAAATGCAAAATTCCATCCTTAATGTGTTATTGGAGGATATAATAAGACTCTATTACTTTTGTGAAATTTTGCAAATTTAGCAAAATATGACCCCTTTAAGCTTATCTTTGAATATTTACACGTAGAGATGTTGCATATAGCTTGTTTAGATGCTCCTTTTTTCATGTTTATGTTATTACCAGGGCTCAAAATAGGATTTAGAAGGGGGGGGGGGGCTAAGGATCAGCTGACCAACTTGAAAGAACTCCCAAACTAATGTGTACTTTCCTGCAACCCTAAGTAAAATGAGTTGATTTATGTGTTTTATTTGCTTTTTATTTGATGTCATTCCATCATTTGATTTTTATGACCTACTTGTTTTGTTGCTCGTGTGACTCATTTGATGTCGGGGGCTCATAAAAGCGTAAGATCAGTGTTATATTATTACAGTAACCTCTTTAGAAGTGGTATTTATGAGCAGATTTCCAGCTGAGGCAGGGAGGCCACAGCGGCAATTGTGAACGCATCAGTACGGCCGACTGAATAATGAAGGATGTAAATTCTGTGGCTCTTACGCAGGATGTGGAAAATTATTGGACAAGCTGTCGGGTCTAAGCTCAAGTGTCCTAACAAACCTAAACAAACAGAGCAGACACAAATAGACACAAACGCATGAATCAGTTCCGTGCAATTTTCCCCTGGAATATTACAGCAGAAATGTATTGTGGGTAAATGGGAATGACATTCACACAGTCAGAAGATACAGCAGTTTTATATCAGACTTGAAACCAGTAGTGACAAAATGATTACGTTAACTGACACTAAATCCACTTTGCCACAGCAGTTTTATATCAGACTTGAAACCAGTAGTGACAAAATGATTATGTTAACTGACACTAAATCCACTTTGCCGTAATAAAAAGGATCTAAGGTGATGTTGGTGTTCAAGAAGAGAAGGACTTAAATACGTACATTCTTTCATCTAGCTTTTACTTGTAAAGACTGTCGCCATTAATACCTGAAAAAACAAAAGTAATTAAAAAAAACTGAATAAAAATATAAAAGAAAACTAGTCAATTAAATAAATTAAACATAAAAAATAACTAAGATAATTACTCAGATTTCTCAGGTTGCTGGTTGTAAGTCTTTCGCTAATTTTTCAGTTTTATTCTGTACTAAGTTCATTATTCTTACCACAGTCATTTCCTGCGTTTTCTCTGGGATTTTGCTCAAACGAAAACTAGCAGCGACAAAATAATAATGTTAACTGACACCAAATCTACATTGTTGTAATAAAAAGGATCTAAGGTGATGTTGGTGTTCAAGATGAAAAGGACTTGAATACGTACATTCTTTCATGTAGCTTCTACTGGTAAAGACTGTCCTCATTAATACTTGAAAAACCAAAAGTAATCCAAAGAAATTTAATGAAATATAAATGAAAACTAGTCAATTAGATAAATTAAACATAAAAGATAACTAACATAAAATAAACATAGTAAACTAAAAAATTAACTTTATTTTACTGTTCTATTTTACGGTTTATGCAGCTGTTCTTGTCTTCATCGATTCAGTTGTTGCTCTATATTTTTATGATTCTTAGTGATTCTATTGTTTTATTTAATTTTATTGTTTTATTTAAGTCTTTCTCAAATTTTTCGTTTTTATCTTTACTAAGTTCTCTGTTCTTATCACAGTCATTTCCTGCATTTTCTCTGGTATTTTAATGACCAAAAAATGTGTTAAATGAAAATATTTGTCCTGTGAAGTTATCACATAATAAGGAAGAATCAGTTTATAAACTATATGGACAGAAGTATTGGGACACAACATGTCTAAAGCTGTAAGATGTCCCGTCCATGCTGATTTGAGATCAAAACATCAATATTTCCTTAAAATTTAATGATAGATTTTTCTTCCTCAGTGAGATGTGAAGAAAGTAGGTGGTTAGTTGTGGTAGAAAATTATTATTTACAGTCAGAGCATGAAAAATATTATAGAAATTTAGAGAACATTTACAATGTTTCAAAACATTTAAAATCATAGTCAGGGATAAAAAAACAAAATCAATGTTGAGAGAAAAATAACAATTTAAACCAAACTAACCAACGCAATGATATTTATCTCAATATAAACTATATTATGACATTATTTTGTCATTATTGTTTTGTATCCCACACCCCTGTTAGAAAAGAAACACCTGAATTCAACATGTCCCAATACTTTTGTCCGTATAGTGTAGCTACGGTTAAACTCTGTCACTTCTGATAAATTTCTAATACACGTGGGTTTAGCAAAATATGACCCCTTTGAAGTTTAATGGGAGATTTTTCTTCCTCAGTGAGATGGTTAGTTGTGGTAGAAAATTATTATTTACAGTCAGAGCAGGAAAAATATCAAAGAAATTTGGAGGTAGAACATTTAAAATCATAGTCATCGATTGAAAAAAAAAAAATCAATGTTGAGATAAATTAAGGAAAAACCATCTCTGAGGCATTTTGAAAGCAAAGATAACAATTTAAACCTAACTTGTCAATGCAATGATGTTTATTCCAATATAAAACTCTATTATGACATTTGTCATTATTGTTTTGTTAGAAAAGAAACACCTGAATTCAACGTGTCCCATTACTTTTGTTCATATAGTGTCTATTCATCTCCTTCAGAGTCAACTGAGGTCTGTTTATTTTCACTTCAACTGCTTGACTCTACAAATTAACTAAGTGTTGCACAGTTTTGATCAGAAACCCGACCGTAGCAACAAACAAACCAACATTTTTGACAAGAACGAACATGAAAACCTAAACAGCGAGCATCTCCGTTGTGTGCTTGCGGTCCGCAGACAGGTTAGTGTCGACTCAGCTGGAGTGTCCCTGGATGTGGATGAACTCACGCACCCGTCTGCTGACTGGATGATTCTTGGCAGCAGCATTAGTCAGTGTACCTCGGCGAAGGAAAGATTTGCTTACACTGCTTCTCAGCCGCAAGTCTGAGTTCAGTCTAAATGTCTCCGTCTTATATGCAACAAACTACGAAAGGAAAAACTAGGGCGTGGAGTCGTAATAAAGGCTTTTCCTTCTTTTATGGCAGTGCATGAGGGCAATTTTGGTTTACGTTAAACCCCGGCCAGTTTTTTGCCATGTTATGTTTGTTTGTTGTGGTTTGTCTTTTTTTTTTTTTTTTTTTTTTTGCACTATAGCAGTCGTTTAAAAAGAGATCAGGTTGAGTTGGGAGTTTGAAATGCACTATATGGACAAAAGTATTGGGACACGTTGCATTCAGGGGTTTCTTTTCTAACAGTGGTCTGGGATACAAAGCAATGATGAGAAATGTCATAATATAGTTTTATATTGAGATAAATACCATTGCATTGGTCGGTTTAGTTTAAAGGAGTGATATTTTGCTTTTTTTAAATGGAATTACTAATTTTTAAACATTTCCCTGTGGTCTACATAAACTGTAAATGCTCTGCTCGGGTCTGAATTCTTCATTAATTCAACTCCACAGGTCCATCTTCAACCCTATTTCTGAGTAATGACACCAGAAAGGTGGTTTTGAGCGCTGGCCCTTTAAATGCACATGACTCCACCCCCTCGAGGTTATTGGCTGTGCTTTCTGTCCCATTCAGCCACTTGTGTTTGTAAATACAACCAACAACTGAACATTTTAGGTCACAGGTGTCAAACATGCGGCCCGGGTGCCAAATCTGGCACGCCAAAGGGTCCAGTACGGCCCTTGGGAGGAATTTGTGAAATGCAAAAATTACACTAAGATATGAACAATCTTTTTATTTCAGGTTCCACATTTAAAACTAATTCAATCTCCAGTGGGCAGGACCAGTAAAATACTCTCATAATAACATAGAAATACTCACAACTCCAAATTTTTCTCTTTGTAAATGTAACTATTTTCATGTATATACACTAAAGCAAAGTAGAATTTTGCAAAAAATTTGAAAAACCTGAACAAATATGAACAACCTGAAACTTCTTAAGTGAAGTAAGTTCAATTTTAACAATATTCTGGCCGACATCAAATGTTTTGCGTATTTGTGGATCCACTGTATCTACAAGTTATAATGTACATGTGTAAGTGATAAACTGAGGCAGAATATTGTTAAAATTACACTTATTTTTTCAGTTTGTTCATGTTATTCACATTGTTTGAAAGGATAGTTTGTAGATGTAAACCTTTTCCTAATGTAAATTTACTTTTTTCACTCTAAAACATAGAGAAAAGTTTGGAGTTGACATTATTTTTTATGCTACTATGTTATTATTTTACTGGTTCGGCCCACTGCAGATCAAATATAGTTGAATGTGGCCCCTGAACTAAAATGAGTTTGACACCCCTGTTTTAGGCTCGAAGTTTGGACATATTTTCAGTTTTTACTACAAATGCTGCTGCTGACAAACAATTATGTTCTACTCGGAGAAATGTTTGTCGGAAGTCTTGACCTTATATGTGCAAATGTCATGACGTAACTAGTTATAGACGTAACAAATTAAGAAGGAATTAAAACAGGTTGTAGAAATCCACTCGATTTTTGCCAAAAATGAATATAAAGATAGCTTTGCAGCACCTGGAGGGTTCAAATTCAAACTGTATGAACTATTAGGGTCCAATTACACAAATAAATGAACCAAAGACTAAGAAAAGTGGGTTTAGCAAAATATGACCCCTTTAAATCGTTATCTTTGCTTTCAAAATGCCTCAGAGGTGGTTTTTACTTAATTTCTCTCAGCATTGATTTTGACTATTATTTTAAATGTTCTACCTCTACCTTGTACCAGGAAATGATGATATTTATAAACTACATGGACAAAAAAATTGGGACACATTATGTCTACATATGAAATATAAACATTTTTGAGATATGAACATCGGTATTTCCTTAAAGTTTATTGGGAGATTTTTCTTCCTCAGTGAGATGTGAAGAAAGTAGACGGTTAGTTGTGGTAGAAAATTATTATTTATAGTCAGAGCATGAAAAACATTATAGAAATTTAGAGCGCGTTTAGAGCATTCAAAACATTTAAAATCATAGTCATGGTTAAAAAAACAAAATAAATGTTGAGAGAAAAATAACAATTTAAACCAAACTAAGCAATCTAATGATATTTATCCCAATATAAAACTATATTATGACATTATTTTGTCATTATTGTTTTGTATCCCACACCCCTGTTAGAAAAGAAACACTTGATTTCAACGTGTCCCAATACTTTTGTCCATATCGTGCAGCTGCGGTTAAACTCTGTCACTTCTTCTGATTCATAGTCACGCCTGTTATTGGATGAAATGAGTCGCCACTCACCAGAGCAGAACTGTATTTGTTAGTGAAAGAACTGTGAGTTGATACACGTCAACACTAAACTAACAGAGACAGGCAGTTGTTTACAAATGCTGTTGTTGCTGAACACATTCCGTGAAAACCACTACAAGCCTCAGTGAATTCCTCAGCTTAGCGTACATCTGTTCAAATATGCGCAGTCTGTCAGCAGTATCACATGTTTCTACACTATATGGACAAAAGTATTGGGACACGTTGAATTCAGGTGTTTCTTTTCTAACAGGGGTCTGGGATACGAAACAATAATGACTAATGTTATGATATTGGTTTATATTGTGATAAATGTTGTTGCATTGCATTGGTTAGTTTGGTTTAAATTGTTATCTTTGTTACCAAAATGCCTCAGATATGGTTTTTACTCAGTTTCTCTCAACATTGACTTTTTTATTCTTTCCATGACTGATTTTAAATGTTCTACCTCTGAATTTCTGCAATGTTTTTCATGATCTGACTGTAAATAATTGTCTACCACAACTAACCATCTACTTTCTTCACATCTCACTAAGGAAGAAAAATCCTCCATTAAAATTTAAAGGGGTCATATTTAACTAAACCCACTTTTAATAAATAATATAAATAGCTTTATTTGTATAGCACCTTTAAAAACAAAGTTTACAAAGTGCTTTGACAAAGGGCACAACAGCAGGATACAAGAAGCAAATAAAAGCACTAAAACAGAAGCAACACAATAAGAGAAATATGTACAACAAATGCAAAAAGCATGACATTTGGAATAAATTAAGTGAATCGGAGTAAAGAGGGCAGGGATAACGTAACATGATGTTGTGAAATCAATGCAAAAAATTGTATTAGTCTTTGGTTCATTTATTTGTGTATTTGGACCCTAATAGTTCATAAAGTTTGAATTTGAACCCTCCAGATGCTGCAAAGCTATCTATATATTCATTTTGGCAAAAATTGAGTGGATTTCTACAACCTGTTTTAATTCCTGCTTGATTTCTTACGTTTATAAGTAGTTACATCACATTTGCACATATAAGGTCAAGACTTCTGACGAACATTTCTCCGAGTAAGACATTTATTTATTTCGAACATGCAAAAAAAAGAAAAAAAGAAAAAAAACCAAAACAAAATAAAAACAAAATAAAACATTCAAATGGACAGAATCTATCTCCAAGCACATACAAGTCTGAATTTTGCATGGTCGAAAAGGAGAAGGAAGAAGTATGAACTTATTTAAGAGGAAGTATGAACTTATTTAATCCTAAATAAGTTCATACTTCTTCCTACTCCTTTTCGACCTTTAAGACATAATTGTTTATCAGCAGCAGTGGTTGTGGTAAAAGCTGAATGTATGTTCTAACTTGGAGAGGATTACCTAAAATGTTCAGTTGTTGGCTAATGTTTTAAAATGCATAATTCCATTTAAAAAAGCAGAATGTCACTCCTTTAAGGAAATATCAATGTTTTTATCTCAAATCAGCATGAACAGGACATCTTACAGCCGTAGCCATGATGTGTCCCAATACTTTTGTCCATATAGTTCATAAACATCACTATTTCCTTGTAGAAGGTAGAGGTAGAACATTTAAAATCATAATCATGGATGGAAAAAATAAAATCATTGTTGAGAGAAATTAAGTAAAAACCATCTCTGAGGCATTTTGGAAACAAAGATAATTTAAACCAAACAAACCAATGCAATGACATTTATGACAATATAAAACTATACTCTGACATTTGAAATTATTGTTTTGTATCCCAGACCCCTGTAGAAACAAACCCCTGAATTCAACATGTCCACATACTTTTGTCCACATAGTGTACCATTGCAGGTTCGTAGCATACAGACATTGCGTGTGACCAATCAGATCAGGTTGATGTGACCGGGGCAGCCCAGTTTTTCAGCCTGTATTATATAAGTCAGCTTTACTTCCCCCCTGAGAGTCTAACAGCTGCAACTGCTGCGCTTGTTTCCGTTTGTGTTTCTGTGCCAGACGCTGGAATTTGGCAACACAGCCCTGCAGGCCAGCCAGCTGATACCAAACCTGGACCTGACGGGGCCCATTCAGGGCCTGCTGCAGCTGGTCCAGGCAGACCCCGACCCTGGTCCGGACTAGTCCTCGTGCCAGTTACTGTAATTACCCCCGATTTGACTCTCTTCACCTCTGACAGAACATATTACAGTGCAACAAATACAGTAAAATGACTAAAACAGTTGGACTATTTGAAGTAATTGGCATCTGTATTTACAGTATTTTATGTATTTTCAAGTTGGTTTGCATGTTAAAAATTGTTACGAAACCGTCTCACAGATCTTGATAAAAATCAACATATCCTTTTAAGACCCGGCAATGCATTTATGTCCTCTGTAGGGGATGAGAGTGTCACAGTTTTACTTAAAAAAAAAAAAAAAAAAAAAAAAAAAGAAAGAAATTCAATGCTGTCTAATGCAAGGGACAGTCCATAAAAAAATTTAAAAAAGTATCTGAAAAAAACTGTTGCATTATGCTGTTTCCAATCAAGACATGTAAAGTAAAAAAGCCCAAACTTTCACTTTTGTTTTTATCATTTCATGGAACCAATGAAATGATTTAAATGTTAATCTTCTGTGTACAGTAAATTACAAATCTATATTAACCCATAAAGACCCAGTGCTACTTTTATGCCAGTTCCCAAATGAATTTTTCGCTTTATTTTAACTTTTCTCAAGTGATTTATCACCGTTTATTCTAATATTATGCTCTGTATTTGTGCTTTTTTTGTGATAATCATGTATTTTCCTGTATTTAACTGAATGATAATGTAAATGTTCACAAAAGCTCACAGTAAAGTTGAGGGTTGTTATATCAAAAACAGAGAAAACTGAAAACAAAATGACTTTATCAGCAAAATCTCTCATTAACTGAGCATGAACCAAGTGTCTCCATCCAACTCCATGGGTTTTCCTGGTGAATCAGTGTTGTGGAAGATGACGGTGTTTCCATGGTAACTGCGGAGCCTCTGAACGTCCAAATGGGTCATATCTGATGACCATGAAAAGATGGAAAAACTGCATTTTACACCAATTCTTTACATGTATTGATAGGATTAGTGGATCAACAGGTATGAAGCAGTTTAGATCAGTAGATGGTTTGTGTCACTGGTGGCTTTTTGGGTCTTTATGAGTTAAAGAGTCAGAGTAGTAGAAGAAAATACTTTAAAAAATACTGATAAACTTCATAAATTACACATTCTCTTGTAAATGTGTTTTAAAAAAAAAAAGTCAAGACACATTGTCCTTGATTTTGAATAATGACTCATTTTATTTTAATCTAAAAAAAAGAGGGATATATATTTACACCATTTTGCACATTTGTGAATTACAAATTTTTGGGATCCATTTCTTAACACTGTCAAAAGAATGAGTAGAGTAATGGTCAGGGCATTTGCCTTTTTTTTTTTTTTTTTGTCTTGTTTCGTACCTGTGTAGCAGTCCAGAACCTCTTACCACCTGCAAAGGTTCAACGTCTAAACTTGAAGCGCTAATATTGCATCTCTGTCCTGCAAATCACGGTGTAAAGTACTGTAAACCTTCAAGCAAACCCCAGGTTCATCACTGTAAATGTGTTTTATATATACAATTCTTAAACATCATTTATTCTTTATATCAAAACAAAGGATCAATATCTAACTACCAGTATTATTAGTACTGAATTATACAACAAAACGTTTCATTTTGGCATTTAGGTTCATTTCTCATGTGTCGACAGGCAGTGTGATATGGATTTCCGTATATTCCCTTTTTAATATTTAAGCCAAATATACATTAGCAGCAGTTTGGATTAAACAGTAACCTTGTGCTCTGTTTTACTGTTTAACAATGACCATGCCATAGGTGTCTCGGACCACTTCATGACTAACAGATGTAGTTTTCCTTCGTTTGTTGTGTCACTAACAGGCCTCTGCTGGCAGCTCCTATGAGTTATATCCATATTTCATAAGAGCACATCTGAACAAGGATGTCGAGCTTTAGTGTTTGTTTTGTTTTTTAAGCTCCCAAAGAAAATCAAACAGTATTTTGGAACATCCGACAAACCCTGTTGGATGTGCTCTGCACGCATGTGGATACGTTACTACTACAGAATTAAACAAAAGGGGATGAGAGAGAGAGAGAGAGAGAGAAATGTCTATGGCTGGTTTTTAATGTTTGAAAGGATATGTGATCTCTGGTTTACAGTTATGTACACAATGTGAAATGACACAGGCTTCATTACAAAAACGATGACTTCATAACATCGGGAACAACAACAGGCGGAGATTAGTGACCGGTAGAAACGTTTTTTTTGGGATGTGGTTTGTTGATCTTCAGGCCCACCTTGTGTATCAGGACAGCGGACGTCGGGTCGGGTCGGGGGTGGGGGGTGGGGTTTCACAGTTTGTTTGTCGGATACTTTCATCATATACTGTATATACACTGGACAACATCACAGTAGTGTAAATGGTGTTATTTTCTCAGTGGAGCCACTGTGATCACTTGACAGCAGACGTAAAAACAAAACAAAAAAAAACAAAACAAAAAAAAGAAATCAAAAAAAAAAAAGAAAAAGCTGCCTTTCCTGTTGTCTGGTGGGTTGAGATTTGGCACCCTCAAGCAGGCGAGATTCCAGATCGTTAATAAATTCGGCCCACAAAAAAGGAAATATCAAGCTTCACAGCCGTTTCACTTTATTGAGACAATATTAGTGCACACAAACCACTTTTTTTTTTCTTTTTAAAAATACCATAAATTAGGAAAAAAAAAAAAAAACAAGGAACAATATAAAACAAGCAAGGAAAAAAAGTGCATGTTAACCATGGTATACACCACATCTTCTTATACTGTAGTTTACAACCTTTTTTTCATTGTTGTTTATGCATCTTTTTGTCTGCCTGTTGGTATGTGTTCTGTTTTTCGACATGTTTCGAGTGTGGATGGATATGTCATGCGTTTGGGGTGAGATCCAGGCTGCTTCCCTGAGTTATGTTCAACTCAACTATTTGACAAATTTTTTTTTTTTGCGTCAACAGAAAGGGTTACAAGCCTACGCGCACAGACATTACTATGATAAGTGGGACAGTTGAGGGGTTATTTTTGTGCTTTTTTTTTATAAGACCTGTAAATGATAAGTGTTGAATGGCATTTACCAGCAAAGGGATACAGGAGGTACGGAAGAGGAACTAAACCGAGAAATGAGGCCACTGAAATCCCTGGATCTTTTTTTTTTCTCCTTTCTTTACTAAAGAAAGAAAAAGTAACATTCTATTCATAGAGACTGCAAAAATATATTTTCCATTTGTTGTATTTGTACAGCATGCCAACATAGTTTGTAGGTTAGGATACTTTTTTGTTATCAAAAAAACAAGGAGAAAACAATAAAAGTAAAAATCTACAAATCATGACTGAGAAATCACATCTAACCAAATCCAGAAATGTTAGCACCAAATTTCACTTTCAACCTTTTAATATCATTGTTCTGTAAAAACAATAGCGTATTAAAAAGTCAATGTTGGCAGTTACGTAGCCATTCCAGTTTCATCAGCTGGATATACTAATATTTACTGAAGCTAAATCGCTAAATATTTACAAAAGAGCTAGAAAATTAAAAAATAATAATACACAACTACCTTTTTTTTTTTAGTTCCAAGACATAAAGGGAAGGAACACCTGGTGAATGGGGGCCTGGAAACCACAGTGATATGTTTGCGTATCTATGTCTTCCTATGGCAGTGAAAGTCACTGTGAGGTATATTTTGCTCGCAGGTGTAGACCTTTCGAACGCGGTGTCGTGTTTCCTAAATATGTCATCTGAGCGAGAAAACAAAATGCATCTGTTCTTCATAAAGTGCAAGATATTGAATGAGTTTTTTAAAAAGCAGCAACCTGCCGCTGCCGCTGGTAAGGCTGATCAGTTCGGATATGAAGGAATGTAAAACCGAAAACTGAGTGACGATGCTCTTTTTTTTTCTGTTTTTCTTTTTTTTTTTTTTAAAGCCGGGGATGTGGTTTTTTTTGTTATTTTTATTCCACCTTGCACAAGTCGGACCGCTTAGTTGGGAGTAAACGGGAGAGTTCATTTATGGTGTCGTCTGCAAAGGTTTAAAAAAAAAAAAAAAAAAAAAAGAAAAAACTAAAGAAAAAAAAAACGCATTCTTACACAACATCAGCTGCTTTTTTTTTTTTTTTTTTTGCGATAAACGTAGCAGTTCCAGCTCCTATTCTCATTTTAACTTTAAGATGCTTTATTCATTAAACTGAGGGTGGTATGTTGAACCCATCCTCTCTATTTCAGTACATTTAAGTGTACTTAAATGTACACTTACCTATGGAGCTCCATCCCATAGGTATCTGGGATAGGCTCCAGCACCCCCGCGACCCTCTGGAGGACAAGGCGAGGTGAATGAATGAATGTTTAAGTCGCTTCAGGATGGGTCTGATCCTATAACACTTCTCTGCTACATTGGTACCGTCAGTTTAATGTGCCTTGTCGTCATATTCCTTTCCCAGGAGCTAAACAATTGAAAAAAAAAAAAATTAAAATAATAATAATAATGATTAGGAAAAAACACTTCATTTCGCCTCCACTCCACCAAACCCGACTACAGTCTCAGCAGGAAACCCTTTGATATGAAAACAGATTCTCTTTTAAATAATATTAGCTTATTGTGAGGGTGAAAACTTGGCAGGGAATCCCACAACCAATCCAAAAGATATATTGCATCGATTATTTGTAAACCTTCACCTTTGTAAATTCTGCAGAATCGAGGCATGGAGAGGCCAATCTGTAAATATGAGGTGAGATTAAACCCACTCCTGGCACCGTGCTGCGGTGGAGGCCAAGTGTGGACGTGGGGTTGGTTGGCAGTTTGAGAGCAGAGGTGCAAAGAGAGGAGAGTCAGGGGAGCAGCCTCAGATCTTTGTTTTTCAAGACTTACTTCATGTTCGATGTGTTTTTTGGTCGGTGTGTTCTGGTTTTTTTTCTGCTCGTTTTGCATTAAAGTTGTATCTCGATATGTGTTTTTATAGGAATGTCTGATCCTGTGTGTGTTTTTAATGTGTAACTGTAGTGTTTTGCATGCGCACGAAGCCGCTTCATTCTCACTCAGTCAATAACTTGATCTCGTTGGCGAGGAGGGTGTTGAAGTTGTACGCCGGATCGGGGAGGTCGGGGAGATCCGGCAGGGCGGGGGCCGAGGCCTGGCGGGGCGAGGGCTGGGGGGGCTCGGCCAGCTCGGGGTCGCTCTCGCTGGAGGTGGAGCCCACGCTCATGTTGCACACGGCTTCGGGCAGGGATCCCCCGCCTGGCGGCACGGGGCACACCTCGGGCTCGCTGCTGGTCTCGCTGGTGCTCGACACGACCGACAGCAGCGACATCTTGCGGGTGAGGCGGCTCGGCAGCATCGACAACGCGTAGTCGGCCACGATGCCCGCCACATCCATGCCGCAGGCCTGGTCGAAGGCGATGAAGCCCACGTTGGCGTTGGCTTCGCACACCACGAAGGAGCCGTCGTTGAGCTGCAGGAGGTCGATGCCGCACACGTCCATGCCCAGGATGTTGGACACCTCCGTGGCCAGCTGCTTACCCTGCTCGCTCAGTGGACACATCATCCCCACGCCGCCTAATGGTCCGACACGAAAACAGAAAAGGACGGTCAGGTCAAAACACAATCCAGTTCAGTGAGAATTATATGATATTCAATAGAGTAAATAATAGGCAAGAGTTAAAAACATTCAAAGTACATTTCTAAAAACATTTACAGTTTAGATATGAACGCTATTAATTTAAAAAAAAAAATTACTTGCTTTGTATGGGTTGTCCTTATATGCATATCTTTTTGCATTATTTAGTGTTCATAGATATACATACTGTCTCTATTCATGTTTTATGTCTTTATTTTATTCTACTTTAGCCCTAATATTACTTTGTCATTTCTTTTTATAAAATTTATATTCTATTTTCTTATTTTACTTTTTTTTTTTTTAATTTTCGATTTGCTCTATTCTTACTTTCTTATTGTTTTTTTTAAATTATACATATTGTTACACTGACTGGAGTAGCTCTCACAATCACACAATGACTATAAAGGCTATTCTATTCTATTCTATTCTATTCTGATTCATAATCATTTAAGTTCAGGGGCCTTATTCAGAACAATTTGACCTCAAACAGGTTGGACCAATAAAATAATAAGGTAATAGCTTATAAATAATGACTACTCCAAATTTTTCTTTGTTTTAGTGCAAAAAAACAACAAAAAAACATTAAATTATGAAAGTATTTACATTAATAAACTATCCTTAAAATGTGAATAACCTGAACAAATGAGCAAACTGAACTGTCTAATGAAAATTAAGTGTAATTTTAACAATATTATGCTTGTTACCAAATGTTGGTGTAATGCTCATGTATATATAATAAGTTGAGCCATAGTGTTGTTAAAATTGCACTTCTTTGTCTCGAGAAACTTCATTTTTTCCAGGTTATTCCCATCCTTTTTGTTTGGATAGTTGTAAATGTAAACATTTTCATAATTTAATGTTAGTTTTTTTGCACTAAACAAAGAAACATTTGGAGTTGTCATTATTTATAATGTATTATGCGATTATTAAACTAGTCTAGCCCACTTGTGATCTAACTGGGCTAAGCATGACCCCTGAAGGAAAAAGAGTTTGACATCCCTGGTCTATGGACAACATGTTAAATGTTTGATAATTACTGTTTTTCATTTCTGAAATATTTAGGTTTAAGAATAACATCTGATTTATGATCTCCTTCTTACTTGAAGAACTTAGTCTTCCACTCGGGTTTATTGTGTTCATTGTATCCCAACGTGTGCAAACAGCATCTTTTCCATTTGGCCACATCACGGAGGACTTTTATTTTTTTATGTTTCCATCTTATCTATTGCATTTTCTGTTTATTTGTGTTAACAACTCTTTTGAATATTAGACCGTTCATCACAAGGGCTTTGCTCATTGTCTGAACCCTTTTGTTTTATTGTAAAAAAAAAAAGAAGAAAAAATGCATGATAATCCCTTTTCTCCTTTCAACTGAGGCTGTAAATCCAGATTTTAAAGAATACCAGTGTTTCAGTCTAGTCCAATAAATCAAATACGATCTAAAGAACGATTTCCTGTTTTCAGAATCCAGTTAGTCGATACAAGTGTCAACCCGATGTGTTACATAAAAGCAGAATAATCTGATGGGTGATGTCCTAAATATGTCACAGCGTATTACAGCCTCAGCTGAAAACCTGCTTACACTCTGACATTGAAAATCAGAATCATCAGCTGCAACGCTGTGTCAGTTATGCCTCTTGATTTTGGCACCGTTTCAGAGTACACATACAGATAAACAAGATGCCGTGGCGGTTAAATATTTGTGGATGGAGTGGGGAGTTTTAATCCCCGGAACCTGCTGGCTGACTCAGTCTGATAACAATCAGAGTAACTTTACTTTTCAGACAATAATACGGTAATGGATGGTAGTTAAACATGTGTAAAGACAGAAGCCGTGCGATACCATTAGGATGCCTGTTACATGGATTTTTCTACTGTTTTATTAATATTGTGGATTATTTGTTATATTTTCCATCTTTTCTAGATTTTTTTTTTAAATCAGGGCAGATGAAAATTAGCCCTGTGTGCAAACTCTTCATTACACAGGGTTTCTGCAGGTATCAGCAAATCTAATTTAATGCTTTTTAATGCCACTTTAAACAAATTTAATGCCCATGTCCAACTGCAGATACAGTGTTATATATAGTTTTATGACAGTTTACTGTCGACAGGCTTTAACCAGGTTCTGAATAGTTCCTCCTCCAATCACTTCTGCTGAAACTTGCATTTATCCATTTTTCCAACACTTGCTAATACTCCCTCCACTCACAGCACGTTGCATTCCAAGCATCCGATGTTGTGACTTCATGTATCGGCCATAAACAACAGCCAATTGAAGGGTTCCGCCTGTCAATCATCACACTATACTTCTAATCAAAATTATTAAATGTTTATATAATCAAAATAAATCATGAATAACAATGTTTGTTTTTTTTCCCATCAAGTGTATTTAATTTTTTAATGCCTCTGGACATCCAATTTAATGCTTTTTCATGCCATTTAAGGCCTTACACTTCACAAAATCTATTTAATGACTTAAATGCTTTTTAATGACCCGCAGAAACCTGTGATTAACCGTCCCTGTCAAATAAAGCAATAAATAGAAATACATTTACAGCACTGTGCAAAAGTCTTTTGCAGGGTTTACATGATCATAAATATTAACTTCTCATTCTCTTTTCTTTGCACACAATAAGAGAATACAGGAAATATGTGCACGGACTTAAAATACACACAAAAACTGAACTAAATATGTTGTAAAGGTTCAAGTCAGTATTTAGTGTGACTTCTGACCCCATGACAAGAAGCAGCACAAACAATTAGAAACAGACATGTGTTGAATGAAACCTAGTGTTAAACATCAGAAAATTAATGCCATAAATCTCATATTATCTGAACAAAAGGGTTAAAGACATGTTAAATACAAAGGGAAGTCACACTAAATATGACCACTTTGGTTTATAGAAGCTGTTTTTAAACTGAAATGTGTGTTCTTCCTGCTGTACAACGTTAAAATACAGATTGGATATAAATACAGAGACAAATGCATATGTGTGGTCATTAGAACTTCACTAAACCAACAAACATAATGTTGGACTAGGACTTCTGCACAGTACTATATATAATCTACTTCCCGTATGTTAAAAGTAGCCATGTTAAAATAGACACTGGTGGCATTCAGGGTCTTCACCTAAGTAAAAGTACTACTATTACACTGTGACTGTACTCCATGTTAAGCTCCAAAGTAGTATTATCAACAAAAAAGTAGATAACATGATTTTACAGCTGTAGATATTTTGTAGATGTGTAATATTCAATAAAAATCCAGTCCTGTGAGGACAATATATATGTCTGAAAAGTTGGCTTTTCATGAGCTGAGAAACACCAGGCCTGTTTTTAGCTTTGTGACAGTGATTTCCCACAAATCCAAGACAATTTAGCTTACGAATGAGGATATTTAATCCTTTAGTTTGTCACAAGCATTCAAAATGTAGAGATATATAGACTTCGTTGTGCAAGAAGGGGATGAAAAATTGTAATCTGGAAACTAAAAGAGCTGTCAAACAAGTCAAAATCAAAGTAAAAAGGACAATATGCTGAGATTTAGTGAAGTAGAAGTATAAAGATGTATAAAATGTCTTTGTTTTGTGCTTAAATATAGTACTTGAGTGAATGTATTTAGATTCCACCAGTGAAGTGTTGTTGGAAACTGTAGCTCAGGGGTGTCAAACTCATCTTAGTTCAGGGGCCACATACAGAAGTGGGCATGACCAGTAAAATAATAACATAATAATCAATAAATAATGTCAACTCCAAGATATTCTTTACGTTTTAGAATGCAAAAGTAAAATTAACATAATGAAAATGTTTACATCAACAAATTATCCTTAAAAAATGTGAATAACATGACCAACTATGTACAAATTGAAACTCGGCAAGAAAAACAAGTCCAATTTTAACAATTTTATGCCTCTGTTTATCATTTACACATGTGCTTTACAGCTTACAGATCACAGTGGATCTACAAATACACAAAACAGTTAGTAACAGGCAGAATATTGTTCAAATTCCAGGAGTGATATTTTCCTTTTTAAAATGGAATTCTACATTTTCAAACATTTCCCTGTGGTCTACATAAACTGTAAATGCTCTGCTTGGGTCTGAATTCTTCATTAATTCAACTCCACAGGTCCATCTTCAACCCTATTTCTGAGTAATGACACCAGAAAGGTCATTTTGAGCGCTGGCCCTTTAAATGCAAATGAGCCACTTCACGCCCCGCCCCCTCCAGGTTGTTGACCCATTCAGCCACTTATGTTCATTAAAACAACCAACAACTGAACATTTTAGGTAATGAGCTCGAAGTTTGGACAATTATGTCGTACTCGGAGACATGTTCGTCGGAAGTCTTGACCTTATATGTGCAAATGTCGTGACGTAACTAGTTTTAAAACATAACAAATTAAGCAGGAATTGAAACAGGTTGTAGAAATTCACTCGATTTTTGTCAGAATGAATATAAAGATAGGTTTGCAGCACCAGGAGGGTTCAAATTCAAACTTTTTAACTATTAGGGTCCAAATACACAAATAAATGAACCAAAGACTAATAAAAGTTGGTTTAGATGAATATGACCCCTTTAAGACATTTCAGGTTGTTCATATTTGTTCAGATTATTCAAATTTTTTGCGAAAGGATAGTTTGTAAATGTGAACGTTTTCATGTAATGTTCCATTTTTTATGCTAAAACAGACAAGCCTTTGGAGTTGTCAGTATTTATTGGTTATTATGATTAGGGCTGTGTATTGGCAAGAATCTGGCAATACGATACAAATCACAATACTAGGATCACGATACGATATATCATGATACTGTTAAAAAGGCAATTTTTTCTTTGTTTCCTTTTTAAAATTATTATTTCCTGGAAGAATTGAATTACACCAGAAATCTGCACAAATACTAAACACATTTTTATTTGATCCCAACAGGATCTAATGCTATATCACAAAATGTTCCTGTGTTCAAACTTAAATTATGTTTTACAGACAAAACAGTTTAAGATCCTGTTATAATGTTCATATTCTATTAGTTCATAACTAACATCAGAACATTATTTTTGTGCAATCCCAACAAAGGAACTAACATTATTTAATAAAAGAGTGTTAAATAATAATAAATTAGATATAAACAATAAAGAAAACCAAACCTTGTCATATCTGCATCTGAATAAATACCTAAAAATATCGATACAGTACTTTTTAATATTGATACAGTATTTTGAGATGAAATATTGCGATATATTGCAGAACCAATATTTTCTAACACCCCTAATGATGATAGTATTTTACTGGTCCGACCCACTTGAGATTGAATTGGACTGAATGTGGAACCTGAACTTAGTATCTCAGTGTCATTTTTGCACTTCACAGACTTCTCCCACGGGCCGGATTGGACCCTTTGGCGGGCCGCATGTTTGACACCCCTGCTGTAGCGGCTTCTATAATGACGCATGTGTGTAACGGTGAAGCGCTGCCTGTCGTATGCGCCTACCCAGGGAGCAGTTGCTCTGCATGCGTCCGTCGGTGGAGCAGCGTAGCATGGAGCCGATGACGCGGCCGCCCACCAACACCACCCGCACGTCGCGGCCATGTGACTCCTTGACGTACTCCTGAAACAGGTAGGGGGTGTCGTGGCGAATCAGGTGGCACAGGTCCGTCAGGTGGTGTTTATCCCGGGCCAGGAACACGGCCTTGCCTGGGAGAAGGAAAAGGGAAAAGAATTATGAGACTCTGCAAGTTGACATTAGATAACTTCCCCAAAAGTTTGTGCTGACATAGTCTCATGCCAGTTCCTGTTCCTCATGTAACAGCTCAGACACTTCTCGAAGAACACTCACAATTACTTCTCACGTAGGCTCAAATATGCCTCTTTTAATTAGCACTTCCTGGCTCCGTCTCCTGGCTGTCAAGGCCTCTGAACTCTGCTCCGGGCCCGGGGACGATCATGTGATTGGTGTTTTGTTGCTGTACTTGTGCGAGCACATTGTGTATGACTGATGACACAAACAAGACGACAAGGCTTAATGAAGATGCATAGATGGACGACGGTGGACGTGATGAAACACTTCGCAGCTCGGAAACGAGACAAGTCAAGGCTTATGGTCCCGCAGTTCAGTCAGACACGTGATCAGGATGTTATCACCGTGGTGCGCACCAAATGTCGGGTTTTACACTAGTTCAAGAACAAAAACAGGACATCAGGAAGTCAAATTTAACACTTTAAGAAGTTAATAGAGTTAAAAGAGTGATATTCCAGTTTGCCGATGTCTTAATGTCTTTCAAACTCCCAAAAAAAAAGTTGCTAGTTTGAGTGTTTCCTTGCCCAAAATCCTGTAAATGTATTACTTTCAACATGTCATTCAATTTTAAGTCTTGTCAGAACCACATGTTAAGCATTTTAAGGCCTAAAAAATAACCCATAAAGACCCAAACATCCACTGGTGACCAAAAGCAGATACTGATCTAAACTGTTAAATACCTGTTGATCCACTAATTCTATCAATACATGTAAATAGTTGGTGTAAAATGCAGTTTGTCATGTTTTCATGGTCATCAGACATGACCCATTTAGATGTTCAGAGGTTCCGTAGTTACCTTGGAAACACCATCATCTTCTACAATATTGATTCACCCATAAAACCCATGGAGTTGGATCAATGACAGTGGATGGAGACACTGGAATTATGTTCAGTTAATGATATACTGTACTGAAAAAGTCACTTTTTCTTGAGTTTTCTCTCTTTTGATATAACCTTGGAATTTACTGTGAGTTTCCGTGAATATCTAAATTAACCTATAAAGACCCAGTGCTACTTTTGTGTTAGTTCCCAAGTTAATTTCCTCCAGATTTAACCGTAAGTGATTTATCTCCATTTATTTTAAAATTATCCTCTGTCTATTTGTGTTGTTTTAGGTGAAAATCAGGTATTTCCTTATATTTAACTCACTGATTATGTAGATGTTCATTAAATCTCAGATTAAAGTTGAGGGTTATTAAATCGGAAACTGAGAAAACTGACTGAAAACTGAAAAAGTGACTTTATCAGCTAAGATATCAATAACTGAACACAGAAGCAAGTGTCTCCATCCACTGTCATTGATCCGACTCCATGGGTTTTACTGGTGAATCAATGTTGTAGAAGATGACGGTGTTTCCACAGTAACTACGGAGCCTCTGAACATCCGAATGGGTCATATCTGATGACCATGAAAAGATGACAAACTGCATTTTACACCAATTATTTCCATATATTGATAGGATTAGTGGATCAACAGGTATTAAACAGTTTGGATCAGTAGATGGTTTTGGTCACCTGTGGCTGTTTGGGTCTTTATGAGTTAAAAATAGGAAATTACATATAGGAAAATACATGATTTACAGTGAAAAATTATAAATTCAGAGGATAATATTACAATAAATGTTGATAAATCACTTAATAAAGTTGAAATAGAGAGAAAAATTCAGTTGGAAACTGGCAGAAAAGTAGCCCTGGGTCTTTATGGGTTAAGATTTCTCACTTTCCACTTAACTGAAACCCTACAGAAAGTGCTAAGAGATGTTTGTTTAATTAATTAAAGCATTCACAGTTCTTCATTTCATATGACAATGACACTGTAATCCGAAATATAGTGCAGACCTATTAAAACCATTGCCTCCTCAGATTTAGGAACCAGGCTTTTATATTTGCTCACCGAGCCTTTAAATTTGCTCATGAGGAGGAAGGCATGCTGGACTTTAGCCATAGTCAACGGTCAGCCACAGAGGGGAGGAAAACAATCCTTGAGACGCTGACCTCCATAATCAGGGTCAAGTTAGTAGCTGACCAACGGCCGCTTCACTCAACAATACGCTATGTCGGCAGCCTGGGCAACCCCGAACCATTGTTACTCCTCCACACAATGGTAGAGCCGCTCAAGAGTTGATAACAAAGACTCGGAAAAAAGGCTAATGGGTCAGCAGACACCAGGGCTGACCATAACATCAACAACACTTCAGCAAAATGAAGAAACTAGGGTCAATTTGTAAACCAGAAGCTGAAATGATTAACCTAGTAGCCGTACTGCGAGCATCAAATGCAACAGTCCATTTGCAGAGGCAGCCCCGCTCTAAATCATTTAACACTCTGTCCTTGAAATCCATATAAGGGTGAACCGAGCAGCCATTAAGACCAGAAGCTCTTTCAGAGGTTTCACCATAAACTGTATAAAAGTCACGTTACGTCACCCGTTGGTTTGTGGGCTGCTGTTTAGAAGACATCAATTTGGTATTTTGGCTGTTGAGATGTTGTTTTTTTTCTTTTTGGAGCCAAAACAGAACATGTTTGGATTAAAAAAAAAGGTGCTGAGGAAGAGTGAGTAGTCAAACTGAGAAAAAAGGCTACACCATCAACTAGCAGACATTATGTTAAACCCCAACAACTATGTTTAGCTACTCAGTACATGATAACAGGGCTGGGGCATCTGCTGAGATGTTCATCAATATAATGAGATTTGAGTGAAAGTAGAAGAAAAGAGATGATGGTGGTGGATAATGCTATTATACAGTAGCCTCTTAAACCTAGCAGCTGTTTCATCTGTGTTGCCATGGTAATACTAAGTGACACTTGTAGCTATATACACATTCTATACCTGCACATAACAAGAGGCACATCAGCTAAAAGCTCAACAAAACCAATTTTCAGAAAAGAAAACACAACTAAAACAACAAGCTCTTAAACAGGTCAATATCTAAAACAAGCTGACAGTATGAGACTAGTGTATGTCATCAATAATTTAAGTATAATTTAGTGCTGTCACACAATTAAAATTTTTAATCAGATTAATCACAGGGTTGTTGTGAATTCAATTCGATGAATCACGATTAAATGTCATTAATTTTGAATGCATATTAATCGCGTTTCATTTTGCATGAGCAAATAGACTCAAGAAAGAAGGGAATACACAGGGTGTCCCAAAAAAACTGACATCATTTGAAATGTCCATATTGGAGTGACTACATGGTCAGGAGAAATGATACTTAATAGGATTTATTTCGGATATAAAATGTTTTATTCTACAAATTTCAAACAAAAAATTCTTGGGGATGGTAATTTTATAATGTTCCAAAGTTATTACAAATGTTTAATGTGTGCGCCGCATTCGCATTTAACTGAGTTTGGGCGTACTTCAATACACAGAAAGCCTTTTCTGTTGCAGTAAAGGGCACGTCTATTCCTGAAAGTAGAATAAAAATGATTACACTTTTTTGAGCAAAAAGAGCAAATACATTTTAAACTAATTATTAGGTGATGAAATGGTGTCAAATTTTTGGGGACACCCTGTATGTGCACTTTACGTGTTTATTAAACACCTTCAACAGTTTCAACAAAACTTGAAACAACTGTTCTGTCTTGTTTTTTTTGTCCTCATATTTCCATCCAGAGGGCCAGCATGCTGTTTAGCGTCTTCTATCTTTATGGGTTGGTTCTGCTGTCTGTCACCACCAGATCAAGTGCCCATTTGTTCATGCACGACAGTAACTCTATTGGGACAAACTGCCCCAAATGCTTTTCCAGAGACATTCAGAGTCATTCTGTGCAGCAGATGGGTTAATTGCGATAAAAATTTTAATCAAATTAATCATGATGATGGATTAATCTGCGTTAATTTTGACAGCCCTAGTATAAATATTATTTCTCTATAAAATAAAACTCAATGAATGAGCCAAAGAAAAAAGAAAAGACAAAGTAATTATTGTGAGTATTGTCTTATTTTTCCTATTTTCTGATCCTAACATGGTTTTATATGAATGAAGCTTATGCTATTGGCTAACCCACTGTTTTGTGTTACATTGAAATGATTTCAACTGGAAACAAATGGCCCAGGGTTTAACAGGTTAAGATTCTTCCACATTGGCTCCATATGGCTGTTGAGTTTCAGTAGGTGGGGGTGGGCTGTGGATCTCACCTCTGTGGCCTCGTGCGTTCTTCACCACCACGGGGTAACCCAGCGGTTCGGCCTCGTCGATCATCTTGCGGAAGTTATCGTGGCCCCCTGCGAAACGTCCACAAACACACAGAGATGCGCAGGATACATTAGAAGTCGTCCTTTGACAGCATTGCTTACAAGTAGCGGCTGACTGAGCAGCGCTGAGGGAGGGGGATGGGAGGAAGCCTGTTGCTATGGTAACAGAAGTGACAGCATGCCTGTAGGAGTGTTGTCCTGTGTTTGTGCGCCTTTTTGCTTATTTGGCCGCTTGATTCATGAAATGTGAACCGACTCATCACCGGGGGGATGCATTAATGTGAACCAGCTGACCGTATGTGACATCAGCGCACAACAGCAGCTTGTAACCACAGATGTGCCTCGGCCTCCTCTGCTTCGGCTCGGGAGACAATCGAAAAATGCGTTCAAATACCGGAGAACTGAGGTGTTAATAACAGACTTCCCCGTGCTCATTCCGTCTCCACTTCCCATCTCTCGCTCTTTGTCTGTTTCTTTGCCTCGCCTGTCCTGCTGTAGCTGGAATAGACTCATGGTAACAGATGTGAGCGAGCTGAGCCACGCAGCTTTTTTCCAGATGCTGCTTCACATGTGTCTTTACAGATGAGGATGGAGGGGGTAACAGAGGGAGGGAGGGAGGGAGGGGGTAACAGAGGGAGGGAGGGAAGGAGGGAGGGAGCGGATACCAAACGTTAGACCGAGTATAGGCCCACGTCATCAGCTGGTGAGGCGGAGAGCAAGCGAGAGGCAATGGCATCTTTTATTTTGTAAAAAATCATGTGGGGGGGCACGGGGTGGGGCAGTGGAAGGGTGTTACATAAGCTCTCCAGCCACTCTGCATGCATCGCCTGGCCTACTGCGCACAGAGACGAATGGAATGTAGGCCAAACACCCCCCTCCCCTTTCTTTTGCTCCCTCTGTCTGTATCCTTCTCTCCCTGCTCTCACAAATGCCACAGCGCTGGATTTTTTTTTTTTTTTTTTGGTAGAAAACAGGGGAAGATATGTGATGCTGTTTGTCAGGCTGTTCAGAAAAACAACTTTAAAACCCCCCACAAACTATGCCTAAAAAAAAAAAAAAGGAACAGACTTATAAGGTTACTATAGTTACCAGCAATTAAAAGCGGTGGAAAAACAGTCTGTAAATAAAACTACTGAAAATAATAAAACTCAATTTCAGGTAAAAACAGCCTAGTTTTTGTTTCTCCCTAATTTGATAGTTCATGGGTTTAATACTGTCATAAACAATAATTTAATAATACATTGGATTTCATGCGTTCTTCCATCCACATATTTCTGCTTGTGTACAGGGTATCTGCAGGTTTGACGAATCCAAAGTCACGACTTTTTAAGATGTTTTTCAAGGCGTCTTTGGGTCAAATTTCAGACCCTACACTCACATAAACAACAATCCAACAGGCCTCATAGTTATTTCTTGATTTCAATCCGGCTAATGTTATATTTCCACATCTCCATCAGTAAAGTTTCTGCTACTGACGTTCAAGCTTAAGACTTTTGAATGAAAATGTTCCTTTCAATATCTGTAAAATTCTAACCAACAGTAACACTTACTTAAAATGAAAGTAAAAGTTGCCATTTCATCCAGATAAAAATGTAACTGAAACTTCCCCTGCCTTCATAAAACTGACTAAACTGGGATGAAAGACTTGAATTAAAACCAGGGGTGTAACGGTTAGGGCTGTTAATTAGCAAGAATCTGGCGATACGATACAAATCACAATACTAGGATCACGATACAATATATCACGATATATCATGATACTGTTAAAAAGGTAATTTTTTGTTTGTTTTTTAAAATGATTATTTCCTTGAACAACTGAATTACACCAGAAATATGCACAAATACTAAACACATTTTTATTTGATCAGAACAGGATCTAATGCTATAATTGGGATTGGGTTAAAACTTAAATTATGTTTTACAGACATTACAGTTTAAGATCCTGTTCAAATGTTCATATTCTATTAGTTCATAACTAACATCAGAACATTATTTTTGTACAATCCCAACAAAGGAACTAAGATTATTCAATAAAAGAGTGTTAAATAATAATAAATAAAATATAAACAAAAAGAAAAAAAAAAAGAACCTCCACAATATCTGCATTTGAATAAATACCTAAAAATATCGATACATTATTATGAAATGAAATATTGCGATATATTGCAGATCCGATATTTTTTTACACCCCGAGTAACAGTGCAGAAAAATTTCAGTTTGGTACCTTTTCAGTACAGGGGCCTTCAGTTCGATACATTTTCAGCGCATTTTTTTGCAAATTTGACGTGTTACCAGAAATATAACCGATCTTCACTAAACAATTTTGGCACACCACTCTTGTTTCGTCAACTTGTCTCTCTTGTCCGTCTGCTTAGACGTCTATCTAGGATATCAAATATTACACATGGGTTCCGCGTACGTCCACCCTGCTCATACAGTGTGCATTTCACTTCAAGATTCATGTGGAAACTTAAAGCAAGTGTTTGTGGTCTTCACATAGGCTACATATATTTTTTCGGTCCACCTCCTTATTGTATTGAAGGCCCCAAACTGAAACGGTTCACAATAAACAAGTGCACAGTCACACCCCTACTTAAAGCCAATGAAAATTCACAAACTCTAATGCAGGGCTCAAAATTAACTTTTTGACCTAGGAGCACTGTGCTCCTAACCCTAAAAAGTTAGGAGCACAGGCTAAAATCTAGGCGCACCACTATTATATAAAAAATTTGGAGAACAAGCAAAACTCTTGGCCATACCAAGTAATATTCCTATATGTATTTAAGCAATGTTAACAACCTAGAATAAAGTATTTGAATAGAGTATGAAAGAAAAAGCTTACATTGACACAGGTGCAAAACAATTGTCAATGTGTGGTATATACTTTAGTTGGTTCTTGGAGAAGAAAGACGAATCACACCATTATTTGCAACAACCAACTTTTTTATTTCATGGCCTAAAGGCCCTTAGTCACTGTGGTCTACACCACGCCTGAAGTCAGGTCTCCTTGACCTGGTGCCCCTTAGTCACTGTGGTCTGCACCACGACGCCTGAAGTCAGGTCTCCTTGACCTGGTGCCAGAGTGTAGGTACTTCCTGACCGCTGGCAGTGCATCGAAGTCATGCAGTGTTGGACCATCCGCAGAGATGCGCACGCGAGGGGGCGGGGACTAGATTTTCCGCTTCAGTCAGCGGGGCGTGGAGCTTGTTTATTTTCAGCTGACGAGTTACTTCTGCAGCTATTATTCTAGGCGCACGTATTAATTTTCGCTCATTTTTTTATTGGCGCACCGTGCGATCGTAATCTCAAAAACAGTCGCACTACCGAAATTCTCAGGCGCATGCGACCGTAATTCAGTCGCAGTCACGAGCCCTGTAATGGCTCTTAACTGGTTGTCAGCCTTCATTTTGCCTTTTAAAAAACCACCTTGGTCCTGTTCCAGAGAGTAAATTTAACAAACTCTGGTCTAATCCTCTGTTACTAAAGCTTGATGTTTCAAAGTCACTGAGCAGAATTACTTCGGTACATTCACAAGCAGGTGGCCAGTGAATGAAAAAAGGTCAAGAACTCCTGCAGAACTCGTCCAACAGAGGACCTTTACATCAATCTAAATAAAGATATATCTGTATTTAGAGTGAAACAAAGTTCTTCTATACGACAAATCCTGCTGGAGTTCTTGACATGTAGCTAGTTTTTCTCCTTGAAGTTGTGCCAGAGCTTCTGTGGTGAATGAAAAAAGCACTTATGAATGGAGCTGAGAAAGGATAACTGACTATGACAATGTTATTATTGTGTTTTTTTTTTTAGACAAATGTGCATAAAAATAACCAATTAAAAAATAGCTAATAAAAAGCCTGGTACAGTTGCATAAAAAAAAAAAAGTCAGTATTAGTAAAGTTATTTAACGGTAGATTCCTTCATCCTTTGCCACAGTATTTCATAACGGTTTATAGTGTGACAAGAACCAACAGAATATGATAGATGATTCATTGACTACAGTACCTATAGACATAATGTTCTTTTATTGTGTTATTTAAAAAGGCTGACAGTGTATTCATTCAGTTTCCAGCAGGCAAACTGATCTGAATGTGCGCATCAGATTATTGTCAGCCTATTTGTAAAAAAAATCAATTTGCCAGAAAGAATGAAAACAGACAGCTTTTTTTCAGCACTGAGTGAAAATGTTTGAAGTATAATGTGAAAATGACTGTCAGGGATCTTATTATTTCTTCATTATTTGTCAGGGATATTTATTATTTACCTAATTTATATAAAGGAAAACACGGTCAGTAATTCGGTGATTCCTTACACGCTTTAATTGCAACATTTACTCTTTTCCATCGGCTTCACTCTGACTCCAGAGGCAAAATAACCAGAAGGAAATCAGCATCTGTATTGGGTTCTGTCAACAACCGAACGTTTTTTAAAGTTGATGTGCCTCAGCTAAACTTTAAAGGAGTGATATTTAGCTTTTTTAAAATGGAATTATGCATTTTCAAACATTTCCCTGTGGTCTACATAAACTGTAAATGCTATGCTTGGGTCTGAATTCTATATTTTAGGTAATCGGTTCGAAGTTTGGACATATTTTCAGTATGGACTACAACCACTGCTGCTCAACAATTATGTTGTACTCAGAAATGTTCGTCAGAAGTCTTGACCTTATATGTGCAAATGTCGTGACGTAACTAGTTATTGACGTAACAAATTAAGCAGGAATTAAAACAGGTTGTAGAAATCCACTCGATTTTTGCCCAGATGAATATAAAGATAGCTTTGCAGCACCTGGAGGGTTCAAATTCAAACGTTTGGAACTATTACAGTCCAAATACACAAATAAATGAACCAAAGACTAATAAAAGTGGGTTTAGCCAGATATGACTCCTTTAATGAATTTGTGACTCATGGATGTATTTGCGGTTTGGAGGCACGCTGTCGAATCATCTGTATGAATGAGGAAATAAAGTGACCAATCAGAGAGCTCCTTCACACAGCAGCAGGGAGGAGGACATTGCTTTGAAGATTTATTGAAGAAAAGCTGCCAACGAGCCCACTCTAGCCCCCCACCACATGTAGAAAGAGTTGTGTGCAACATACCATGGCTTCTTCATCAGCGGGGTCAAACCAGTAGCTCAGAAAAACTATTAAAATTATCAGTATCATTGGTTTATTGGATAACTATGAATGAATGATTGTGGAATTAAAGGGGATTTTCCTCGTTACTGTCCGACTGATGCCTTATTAATCTGTGTCACGGAGCCACATGTGGACTTGACGTTGTGATGCAACTAATGTGACTGAAAAGCCTAGAAAGAGCTGCAACGCTGGTGTTAAAGGGGTCATATTTTGCTAAACCTGCTTTTATTAGTCTTTGGTTCATTTATTTCTGTATTTGGACCCTAGTAGTTCATCAAGTTTGAATTTGAACCCTCCAGGTGCTGCAAAGCTATCTTTATATTCATTCCGGCAAAAACTGAGTGAATTTCTACAACCTGTTTCAATTCCTGCTTAATTTGTTATGTTTTAAAACTAGTAACATCACGACATTTGCACATATAAGGTCAAGACTTCCAACGAACATTTCTCCGAGTACGACATAACTGTTTGTCAGCAGCAGCGGTTGTAGTAAAACCTGAAAATATGTCCAAACTTCGAGCCGATTACCTAAAATGTTAAGTTGTTGGTTGTATTAACAAACACAAGTGGCTGAATGGGACAGAAAGCATGGTCGACAACCTGGAGGGGGCGGGGCGTGAAGTGGGTGATTTGCATTTAAAGGGCCAGCACTCAAAACATCCTTTCTGGTGTCACTACACAGAAATAGAGTTGAAGATAGACCTGTGGAGTTCAATTAATGAAGAATTCATACCCAAGCAGAGCATTTACAGTTTGTGTAGACCACAGGGAAATGTTTCAAAATAAAATGCATAATTCCATTTAAAAAAGCAAAATATCACTCCTTTAACATCAGTTGGAGGGCAGATGATACCGCCACAACTGTTGCATTCCCTTATAATTTGTTGACACATATGTTTGTTTTCCATAATCTGCTCTTGTGTATCCACTAAGTGATATCATTGACATGAGCGGCTACGTATAATCCATTATGCTTTAACTCTCCACAGAAACACAACTGTTGTGAGCTGGATGTATCTGTGGGATTTCTTGTATTTGTGTAGGGTGCGTGCATGTTTGTGCATTTGAGCGACACTTCTTTTATACACTATGCTAATGGATTTACAGAGTGTGCATTGTGTGCAGTCGGAGCTCTGTAGACAGTGCACAACATGGACATGAGCAGCTGTTGGACAACTGAGGGCTGTTTGTTGGTGGTGTTGTCCAGAGGCCGTGTTCATTAATGTTCCTCCTACAAAGGAGTCCTCCGAGTGACGAAATTTGAAGAAAATTCTTAGAATTATGGGTGTTTCCCTATAAAGTTGAGACTAGAGCCCAGAAAAGATACAAATTATTTACAAAGCTCTGGTGTAAACCCTTAGAAGAGTTCCTAAATAAATAAAAGAGTTGAAGAAGCAGAAAATGTCAGAAAGACAAAGAAGCTGAGTTGTTATAGTTAATGAATATTAAGACACCAACTTTATTTATTGTTTTTATTGTTAATAAGGGTAGTTAATGTTCAGTGCTTCTACTCAAAGGTCACATATAGCAGAGAAACACTTTTGAACACTGGACGGTTTATTTCCTTTTAGTTTAGTTTAACCCTATAACGCCAAACGTATCATATTTGATACATGAGTTTTGAAGCCCTCTACATGATCAGTGTGATATTTTTTCTTGAAAAACCTGATGTATACAATTAGATACATGCAATACACAGATAATCCACCAGGAGGGAGGACAGTTACAGTACAAGATTGTCATTAATGAGGAAGGAGGTAGAACTTTGCCAATTTTGAAAAGGAATTACCATTTTGTTTGACATAGACATACATTATGTTTTTGTTTGTTCAAAAATAATATTTGAGCATTTAGATACAGTGTATCAAATATGATACAAAATTGAAACTCATACATGCAAATTGAAATTGTAACTTTTTGGGGGGTTCAGAAGGACCAATAAAGGCTCAGTTTCAAGGAACTGGAATTTTCTGCCAATGATTTAATGGTTCCAGCTTTACAGGGTTCAATTGTTTTAATAGTACAGTTTATTTCCTTTATTTCATTACAGTTTAGTTTAAATGTTTATGTTAGTCGTGCGAAGGGAACTGGCAAAGCAAGAATTTCATTGCTCAGTACTGCTGTGTATATGATAATAAACTTGAATCTTGACTTAAGAGAAAAATAACAAAAATAATAACATTAAAAAACCTACAATCAACTATGTGACACAAACTGACAAAGAATAGAACAGCAGGTAAAAAGTTGCCTCACTCATGTCCTTCTTTGATGCTAATAGTTTGTCAAATACAAGACTAAAGTGGTTTCGCATTCTCTCATCCTTCCTTTTGCTGCATCTCTAAACCAAAGCCAGAAACATTTAAGCTGAACTCAACTAACTCTAGTAAACTCCTCATGAAAAAGTTACACATGTTGAAGTCTGAACTAAAAGACAGAATTGAAAATAAAAGTGAAGTAATATTTCTCAAAACTATAATAACTCTTAATGAATTCTCTGATTGGGTTTTTTAATTGATAGTCACCTTTATAAAATGTTGAATGTAGCAGCCCGTTCAACTCCATCTTTACACAGAGCTACCACTTATTTTTACGCTGCTTCACAAGGTGATTCTCATAATGTTTGTGGATTCGGATGTTGGTCGTTAAGGTGTAGACGTGTTAATAAATCTGACTGAACGGTACCATCAATCATTGATTTACTGATTGTAATAATGGTGGAGTGCACTGGAACAGTTGGCTTCAACCTTCACCTCATAAAAATTCAATCAAAGTGGAGTCAATGTTATTGAGTGGTTTTGCTTCTTTATTATCTACTGTAGCTTTTCCACAGACGTGACAATAATGGTGCAAGATTTTATGACAAACGGCACATTTTTTATTAAAATACCTCAAATGTTCTTGTTCTTAGAGGAAAACCACTATACCTCTTGTACAAACTTGTTTTAAACTAGGAATGAACATTTTAATTAGTTTTCCAAGTCGAATGAACAAGCTGATTTAAGGTGATTGGTCAGTTTCCTTCAACTTAAACCGAAATAATAATAAAACTAACCTAAAACTGGACTGAAGTGGGCAAACCACAAGTATACAGTCACAAAAAAAATTATAAGACCACCCTAGTTTTCTTCAATTTCTTGGTCATTTCAATGCCTGGTACAACTAAAGGTACATTTGTTTGGACAAACATAATGATAGCAACAAAAATTGCTCAGAAGAGTTTAATTTCAGAGCTGATATCTATCCATTTTCCATGGTTTTCTTGATAATAAACAAAATCCCTCCAGTTCTTACATCAATATCTATGGCATTGTACTGACAAAAACAGTGCTTTTAGGCATTCCATGTTTTCTTTTGTGTCTGTTTTAGTACATGATACACACAGGAGTTAGTACTTGACTGCATAACCATTGTTTTTGATGACTTTTGATGGTCTAATATTTTTTCCCATGACTGTACCATCTATTTTCATAACAGTATCTCAGACTTCATAACTGATTATTCATACACATCCCAATAGAAAACACTACAATAGCATAAAAATATATGTATATGTATTTTAGTCAAAAAATATAAAATTTTCTTGGCAAAGGACCCCCAAAACCTCCAAACCCAACAACAGCACCAAAGCCCCCCGCATCAGAAAAACCCAGATCCTCTAATGAATCACATTAAAACTACTAAAAACATGTGTGTTCCAAATAGTGACTGCGGATCGTTGTAATGCATGTAAGAGTAATCTCTAATTTAATTAATGCTGTTGGTGATCAGGGAAAATTCTACACTGACTCTCAGGGAGTAAAGGTTAGAGGAACTGAACGCACGAATGTCCCAGGATGAGTGGTACGACCCACATCTACCAGCACCAGAAAGTGAGGGGAAAAAAAAAACAGCTGGAAAAACTGAGTCTGATTCTTCATTATTACTCTTAAGAGGAAAAGCAGATTTTCATCAACACAACGTCCATGTTGGAGATGGTTTCGGGATAACAATGTGAATCCTGTTCGCAGGGACTGTCAGAGGAGATTAAGAAGCTTTAGAATAGAGTAGGACATCATTAGGACAAGTAATCATTTCAACAAAACCTGGTCCGTATTCACAAACAAATTCACTACTGCTTTACCCTGACTAGCATTCCATAAGTTGTTGTCCTTATTTCTGACCCCTTTGTTCTTTCTATTCCATCTCCAGTAACTCATTATAAGTACAACTCAATTATGCGGCTTGTTTTTTAGAGGTCGACCGATATGGGTTTTTCTAAGACCAGTGCCGTTTTAAAACTTAAGTTAAAATTTGGTCAGGCAATGGATGATATCTACAGCTGATTATTTAGGCTGATATTTAAGACAGATTTTTTTTTAAAGCACATTGACTGTAAAATAAAATTGAAACACTCAGATAATTAAGATTTTTAAGCAGCAATATAAATGAAATTATTAATACATGTACACATAATACTCTTAACATTTATTGAACTTGACGTGCTGCCCACACAGGTGCCTGATCAAATATTTTTACTAACTAAATATCAGCTTTCAAAAAAAAAAAAAATTAAAGTCCATGGCTGACATTGAAAAAACTCAATAAATCGGTCTACCTCTATTGTTTTTTTGTGGGTTTTTTTCCCCTCTTTTTTTTAATACATGATTAGCCATGTTTTATTTTCTTTGCTGTTGCCTTGAAAATAAAATAGAGTAGGACATGATGCTGATTTTTTTTATTTGGTTAGCCAATGGCCGACATCTACAGCCGATTTTTTATTTTTTTTTAAAAGCACATTGACCGTAAAATACAATTGAAACACTGAGATAATTAAGATTTTTTTAAGCAGCAATATAAATTAAATTATGCACACATAGTACTCTTTACATTTATTGAACTTCAAGTGCTGCCCACTCAGGTGCCTGGTCAAATATACTGTAACATTTTTACTACTGATCAAATACCAGCTTTTAAAAAAAAATTAAGCTGATGGCCAATATTGAAAAAAATCTATCTATTGGGCCGATATGTCAACTGGCTGATGTATCAGTCTACCTCTATTGTTTTTTTTTTTGTGTGTTATTTTGGTTTTTTTTTCCTCTTTTCTTTTAATTATTGATTAGCCATGTTTTGTTTTTTTGCTGTTGCTTTGAAAATAAAATGTATAAAAAAAAAAAAAAAGAGTAGGACATGAATTTAAAAAAAAAAAAAAAAACTATTTTAGGTACATATAAAATGTGAATGGTGCTATATTCAGGAAAATGTACTATAAGAGGTCCAATATCCATTATATTTGAGAATAAACTGAAAGCTTTAAAGAAAATGTTAAAAACATAAACATCTTTGGGCGATTTACCGTATGAGAAGGTGTCAGGAAGAGGCACCCCGTGGCCGGCCAGCTCCTGGAAGGTCCAGAACTTGTTGACACAGTTGAGAATAGCCTGAGGCCGGTTGATCAGCCGACAGCCCATCTTCTCCAGGTGACGGAGTACAGTGATGTCGCTGTCTGACTGCACCCAGGGCGTGGGCACCCGGACCACCACCACCTGTGGATAAGAGGTCACCACCTCCTGCTCCACCCGCAGACCTGTGATGACAAAGGGGGCACGGAGAAGAACAAAAAAATATTAGATTCTGGTTTTAATTTTGAGGCAGGACATGCATATAATAGCAGAGTTTTAGGCCGGGTTCAGACTACACCCAAAATCACGCTGGATACGACAATGCGTGTCAACTGATCATCTTATCTGGAATAGTGTTTCATAGTGGACAATAGGGCTGTGTGATATGACATATATCACATGACAATAGAAAATGTGTATTGGCTCACATTACACTGCATTGTTTATATTTTGGAGTCACAGATAATGGCTTTTTTGGACTATTTTTTTGGCATCTGGACACTGCACATTGACACAAGACAAGAAAATCCCACGAAAGCAGCACAAACACACACGGAGAGAAGTAAACATAAGACAAAAGGCAGTTATTGTTTCTATGGAACAATCAAATGTGATATAGAATGGTATTAACTATTTGACTATTCATATACAGTAACTGTATTGTGATAGACATGGGCTGGGTGATATTGAATTACGTACACCATGATAATCTTGGATACAACCTACACCTGGGATGCCTCATCTGCAATCTGACAGAAATACGAGCATCTTTGGGGGTTTTTTTGTTCTTGCGATTATGGTTTTTAACTCAAGCAAGGATGGATTGAAAAGCCATGGAATGTTCTTTTTGCTACAGGTCATTTTTTCCCTTTCATTTTATCAAACACACTGCTTAAAGATACCATGGTCAGGGTTTTCCCTACCATTATAAACCTAATAAATGTAAGGTCATTCTGAAGAGCATCTGTAACTAAACATACCTTTTCTGGATCTAATGATTGCAGTCTGTCCCCAGTTTTGTTTCAGATGTTCTGGAGGCTTTCCCAAAGTTTCTACAAATATATCAGGGTTTTTCCTATGTTTCGGAAGGGTTTGCGCTGTGGTTATGCCGGTAGTTGTGAGAATTAAAGATCTTTAAAACTGTGATGTTATTTGACTAAAAACAGTGCATTGATTTTGACTAATGCAGTGTTTATTCTAAGGTTATGGAAGATTTAGGAACACAAATGGAATTGTTTGGGGGTTCTCCTGCAACAAAACATGCATTTTTCAATAATAAAATCAGTGTGTTCGTATATTTATTATCATCTCTGTGTACACATTTGGAAAACCTACAGCAGGTTAGAAATAAACACACCAATCATATTCATGTTCAGTAGAGACTAAGTGCAACCATTACATCTAACAAAGCTAATGTACTTTGTTTTGATGCTCTGTACATTGATTTTACATTAATCTAGGCACATTATGTGGTACCAAAATGTTGCTGAATTCCATGAAAGATAATAAAAACTGTCCAAAAATGAAAAATGTATAATGTAAAAGTGTCTTGCAGATGGGGCTCCCGACTCAACAGCCAAGCACTTAAGTCTTCCACAAACTTACAGCCCAAACAGCACATAAACCCTCTGAAAACCAAGGGAATACCCACTCTTGGCCGTCCCAGTGACAACACTCATGTCGATAAAAACGGCAAGTGACGATCGCTCGGGGAGCAACAAAATCTGTCACGTCTCTCAGCGGTGACACAGAAAGAATTTATGATCGTACAATATTATGTAGTCCAAACCATACCCAGACGTACTCATGGGCCAACACCTAGCTCGTCTTTTCTACTTATCACACTACAGAGCAAACAGGCATTGTTTGCAGACCCCGCCACATCCTAAAAGTCCTCTTCAGAGGCTGGAAAGTGACTGGTTACTTTTGGAATCTGCTATGGATTGCGCTGGTGGAAAACTTTACTCCTCTCATGGGCGCTGTGTTTGTGGACACTGCTTTAGTCATCACCAGGCAGCTCTGGGAGTCCCAGTGCCAGGCAGAAACGCTGCTGCTGCTGTTGCTGTTGCTAAGCCTTACATTTGGAAGCCTCCCCATCTGCTGATATGATTTTTTTTTTTTTTTTTACAAGTCGGGCTTATCTGCAGTTTGCCAGCTCTTCTGCCTGAGAGCCAAAACGGTCCTTAGCTCATTATCTGTAATTAAGAAACAGATATTCTTGCAGATACTGATATTGTACACTGCTATGTCTTAATGTAGGGCAGGGTGACAAGGAGAGGCGTTGGAATCCCCAAGGGTGCATATCTTCAGTTCTATCACATGTGAACACAAATGGGAGATGTGTAATGCAAGCAACAGGTTCTATACCACATGTAACAAAAGATTTGCTCTTCATGCATCTGCAAAAAGTTGATTTTTTTTTTTTTTTACGTAAGTATTGATCTCAATGGAACAATCTATCAAGTGTTTTCATTCGCTGACATTTTCTGAAAGGCAAACTAAGATTGATTTCCGATGCGCTGACTGACATTGCTTCAACTCGGATTAGACAAGTGCGACCTAAAAAAAAGTGAAGACACCAACGGGAACAATAGAACACGCGCAAGAAATCATGGCTTGTTACAGGATTAAATTTGGCGTGTTTCTTATATGTTCTAGCGAAGAGAATAAGATTCTAAAATGACAGAATATCTGTGTGTTTTTTGCCAGTCGCAGATGGCAGGTTCTCCCGCCTCTGCCAAAGATTCAGCAGCGTTTTACTGGTGGCTGGTGTTAGTTTGTTAGCCGTTATGATAAGAGGAAACTGGGGACAGACTGTGAGATCGCTGAACAGGCTTTGGCGCCTCACAGCTCAGCAGGACGAACAGCCTGGGCGAGATGCACATGTATGATATATGAGGGAGAAGACGGGAGGGGATGCATTTGTCTTTACATCTATTAATATTTATGGGTGCTCGTGTTTAGCACATGGAGCTAAAAATAACAGCCGAACTCTAAATTCCAACTCAATGTATGTTATGCTAATACAACACTGCTTTGTAATTAAGAAGAAGTGGTACATACAGTATAAGGACGCACTATCTATGCAACAGCATGTCCAAATGTTTATAGTCTGTTTCAGTGGTTTCCAAACATCCTTAGCTCAAGAGGCAAAAAATAAATACGGGGACCCAAACTTTGAAGAATGTAGTATGTACTACCATGTAGATGTATAGGAATGGACAAAATAAGCACTGACTCAACAAAATAATAATAAAAAAAGAGTAAAAGGTGTAAAAATGAACTGATTAAAAAAAATTGTCAAGAAAATGAACAAAATAAACAAGAGTAAGGACAAAAATGAAGAAAATACGATGGAAAATAAACAAAATAAACATGAAAAAGGACAGAAATTGGCAAAATAAGAAAGAAAATGAACAAATAATCAAGAAAATAACCAAAATAAACATAAACAGGAGTAAGGACAACAGTGAAAATCAAGAAAACAAACAAAATAATATATATCTTTAATAATACAGGTCTCTGTGATACAGAATCCATTGATAACATAATACTAGCATGAAACATGGACCACTTTGTGTTTATTTTCCTCTCAATGTACCTTTTATTTATGTAAACAACACTGAACTGCCTTTATTTATGGAATGTTTTATATGAAACTTGTCACAGTAAACAATCAAAACTACACGTAGGAAGCTATTTCTTTTCTTATTTGCCTATTATTTCTTTCTATTTATTTCTCGTTTGCTTATTTTGTTGATTAAAAAACCTTCCAGACAAAGCATTTATTTGTTAATACTGTGGACAGCCTGTGATTTTACAGAAAGAGTAGACTGAGGGAGAGATTTTCACTCAAACAGATTACAAAAATGTTGAAATGGATTACAAAATATACTTTAGTGGCCACTAATGCACCGGCAGTATTAAAATAAATTAAGATGCATGTTCGTTACAAAGTCTCTCCAAACCAATGACAATCACCATTTACTTTAATTTTTAAGTTTTTTTTTTTTTTTTTTTTTAAATCGCACATCTCTGGGTCAGGTGTTCCTTGGATGCATTTATTAAATAGGGCTGTAGAAGTGATGGTTATGATACTGCCTACATTTGGTGTCTCTTACACAAGGACTCGCATATTTTTCTGCCAAACTCCTTTTAATTTCCTTTTCTATAAAAGACGCCACTGTTTTTCTATATTTTATTGTCTCATACTAGCATGAAAAAACTGTTTGTATCAAAACAAAGTGTTTGGCGAATGAAAAAACCCATCTGTTTTCTTCCTTTGAGGCTCACTCTAAGAATAACTAATAATGGTTTACTGTGATTCTGTGGAAAACACAAACTGTTGCGAACCTCACTGTATTTGACCTCTTTTCTTAACTATTTTGTGACTGAAAACAGGACATCAAATAGCCCTACTCATGTCTGCGTGGCGTAAAATCATGCACACAATATGGCCCGATCATGACTTGTTTTAAGGTCATTCAGGGAACAAACATGTAACGCATTTAACAATATGAAAGCAGAAAAGGTCAGCGATGTCATGTATCCTCAGTGTAAGGACAGCGAGGCACGGGAGGCACATGACAGCAGTACAAATCCTTGAAAAGAACGAAAACCCTTCCTCTTTTTCTCTCCTCCTCCTCTTCCTCCTCTTCACAATCTGAGTCCAGATGCAGGAGGATTCAGTGTCTCCGCAGCCCTATTCAACACTTGGACACACTGTTGGGATTGTATAGCCACTGAGCGCGCTCTGAGTGCAGTTACAGTGGGAAGTGTCAGGGGATGTGGTCTCATGGTTTTTGACAGACACTATTTACTGTTCACCGTGCTCGTCTCCATCTCCAGGGAAACCAAACAGAGACCAATGAGGCAGCCAGATGAATCAGGCCCATTCATTTGTGCAAATGTTCGTGTGCGCGGCGCTGTCCGTCATGTGACCGTTGCAAAAAAGGTTCAAAACCCCCTCATGACTACTGCAGCCTGTAACAAAGGCAGCAGAGGTTTGTGTCCGTCCAGATTTCATGTGGGCGCGAGCTGTTTATGGTTACAACTGATTGATTTTTCTCACCTCTGCGATCAACTACACCGGTTTTCATGGTTCAGTAGTCCGCCTGACAAAGCTAACAAGCATAACAAGCATTCTACGCATACCGCTGCGACGTCACAAAGCAGGCAACGCCAGCAGTGTCCGTGCCAATGTTTGGCTGGTGGGTCATGCCAGCTCTGAATGCAGTCTCAGTCTGAGTCTGGGTATCCTGCCTAAATTAGTCTGATGGGGCTGCAGGTTCCCCCACCGTTTGTTCTGGTTCGGTTTGGCCTGACAATGCCTTCAATGGTCTATTTGCATGTCTGTTATCGGCCCTATGTGTTACACCTCGCACAAAAACATTTACTGTAGGCCTACTGTGAGGCCAGTGGAAAAAAAAAAAAAAAAAAAATCCTTTGTTCGTCGAGAACAGTGGCCTGAAATCTGCTGAAAACCAGCGCACTGTACAGCTGATAACTGCCTTCTGTAAGAATATCCTCCAGGGCAAACATTACAAGAATGCCATCTTCTGACCATGAACTGTCCTGATTAAGATTTCACACTCGGTACCTTTAGGATAATTCAACCTTTATTCAAGGACTGCACTGTTATAAAACAAACTGTGTTTACTGTAGATTCATATCTACTGCTGTTAGACAGATCAGGGTTAATGTAGCTCATGAAAACCAGGACGAGATGTGAAAAAAAAAATCATGTGAAAAATGAAAATAACAATGAACGCAACCCTCTCGGTTGTTATAACATTTGTCCTAATGAAAAGGAAAGCTGACACAGTAAAAGGACTAGTTCCATTTTCATTAGACAGTGTTTTTTGTAAATCATATTTGATGTTATGTATTCTCTGTAGAGGTCGACCGATAATGGGTTTTTAGCGCCCCGTATAATAACAATAATTTACAGTAGGAAACAGCCAATACCATGCTGCCCCACCCCTAAAACAATTTGACAGTGAAAATGCATTATGTATGTCTGATATGAACTATTTTCAATATATTACAAAGGCTGACCTCAATGTCAAAGTGGCAAATACAATAACTGAAGTCTGAAGTAGGAAAAAGCTGATTATTTTGCCCCACTCACAAAAAAACATTGCTGCTGAAAACACAGTATGCATTGTCCAAAATTGACCACTTTAACGTCATTAAAAACAGGGTGACTTTCGAACTGAACACTGTTTAAACTCATAAATGCCTAAATAAATCTAAATCACAGAGCAAACTTAATAAATGTAAGAATGAATACAAAACTAACTGAAAAAAATATATACACGAGTCATTTTATCTTTTGACTTACATGTAATTTTGACTCAAAGTCTGCATTTACCAATCAGAAAGCTTAATATCAACTATTAACTACTATTGGCCCAACTTCAGCCAATACTGATAGCTGGGAAAATGTCCCATCACTGCTGATTAATTAGTCTATCTCTAATTCTTTTAACCTACCCTTCCATACATCAAGACTTTCCTTCCAGTAGCTGAACTAGAAACTAAATAAAAGCCAAACTAGAGCTAGACAGTGTCTCAAAATAAGCTACAATACTAACACGAAAAGGCTGAGTAGAAATAAAACCGAATGAAAACCTATAATAACTGGTACAAACTGGAGAAAAAGTTGTCACATACACAATTATACACAGTACAATGTGCAGTGAAATGTGTTTTGTACCTGCATCCAGTTTCAATAGAAAAAAATTTAAAAATAAAGGTTCAATTGAAAAAATAAAAATGAAGGTTCAATAGAAAAATAAGGTTCCGAAATATATGTACATATACATAAATAAGTCAAATAAGCAGAAGGAGCACTGTTATATATTGTGTGTAGTGTATAATTATTCTTACGTTACAGTTTTATTCTGAACTCCTGTTAGTATTGATCACCCGGTTTAACCTTTATTCAAAGCCAAACCGTTCAACTGTAACATCTGGAGAGTCTGCAGCTGTGGACGGGTGCAGAGGAAATGCCAGGTGGTCATGAGATCACATTTTGGCTTCACTCACAACCCAATACCAGGCAAAATAAAGTGTTATGAAAATGCTGTCAGAACACGAGGGGGTGGTGGAGGAACTGAGCTGCAGAGTGAGAGCAGACATCCACTCCAGGTGTCAGGTACCATCTACTAGCACTGCAGAGCGCCAGCGAATATGACCTTTTTCATAAAGAGCTACAGTTTGTTCACAACATACAGTAAATGCTTTGGTAGCCCAGCAGAGCTCGGAGTTTCATTTGCTATATAGAGCATAATGACAGATGATAACCATTAAATTAGCTGCAGCTTTCCCCTGCGGCAGTAAAAGAGTCTGCTCAGACTACAATCGTAAGGCCAGAATCTTCAGAATCTACAAGTATTTTGATAATCAATTAATCGGTTATAGTAACAAACATATTGTCTGATTTTAGCATCTTATATTTCCTGATTTCTTTACTTCTCTGACAGTAAAATTAATATCTTTGCATTGTGGACCAAAAAAAAAACAAAACACACATTTATGGATGTCATCATGAGCAACATTTTCCACCATTTTTAGAAATTAGACCAAAGAACTAACTGATTAAGAAGTTAAATATTCATCAACAGCACCTATAGGACTTTTCAAAGTCCATCTGATAGCGGACATTTTCCTCTGATGTCATGTTTGCAAATCTATATTATAAAAGGGAAGTGGAGTTTGTTTGTGTGTGTGTCTCTGGCATCACACAAAATCCATACAGAGCTGACAACTGAAGTTTGGCATACTTATGTAGTTTTGGTTAAGGAAGAGACTAGCAAAAACAGCAAGTTGATAGGACAAATATTTTGGGAGATACTAGTAATTTTGGAATACATTAGCCTTACAATCAAGTTGCTATGCCCAGAATCACGTGAGCGCTTTGGCGGTTACTGCTGGACAAATGCGGTAAAGCATGCGTGAATACACAACAAATATCTGTGCTGGGGGACCGGAATGTTGCCCCTAAGGGTCGGGATGTGAATTTTAAAAACACCCCCCCTTTACACATCCCACCCTCGGTATTGACAGTGTTGAAGTTGGAATTGATGAACTATTAATGAGTCAAAACAGAGTAATGTCCTGTCAGAGAGCAAACTTTAATTGACTGCCATTCCAATGTTTATTTCAGTATAAAGTAGCTCCTGGTTTTGGATAATCCCTTATGGTCCAACTAAAGCAAAAATGAATTTAAAAGTAAAAATGTGGGTCATTCAGCAACACTAATCTGTCAAATTGTCTCTAAAATGTCCCGTCAGAGAGATTTCGAATATTGTGTTTTGACCCTAATATTTCACCACTTCCCTATTGATCAGCAACTTCAAATACAACAGAGAGTGAATATATCAGACCATAATTCAATGTAAAATCCCATTTGATGTTATTAGACAGCAGATAATATTACACGCTGCTACTGTTTTGTGACGTAACACTAAAGGGGTGAATCAATGCAGAGTATTTTGATCTGACTCAGAAATGTTCTGGCTTTCTGGAACAGTGACTGTGTCTGAAATTCCATGCTAACATGTTAATTAATAGACTAAAATAGTATGTGAGATTTTTTTAGTATGTCCTAAACCGTAATACAAAACTAAAAGTGTGAAGTGCATGCTGTTTCCTTGGAAATATTGCAGTATATAGCAACTCTATTTATGTTCTTATGTGATACGTAGAAAACACATCTTGTCTTTTAAGTCTACTTCTTTTTAATCTAAGTTATTCACAGTTACAGGGTGGGGAAGCAAAATTTACAATAAACATTTAGTTGTTTTTTCTCAGCAGGCACTACGTCAATTGTTTTGAAACCAAACATATATTGATGTCATAATCATACCTAACACTATTATCCATACCTTTTCAGAAACTTTTGCCCATATGAGTAATCAGGAAAGCAAACGTCAAAGAGTGTGTGATTTGCTGAATGCACTCGTCACACCAAAGGAGATTTCAAAAATAGCTGGAGTGTCCATAAAGGCTGTTTATAATGTAAAGAAGAGAATGACTATGAGCAAAACTATTACGAGAAAGCCTGGAAGATACTATTAAAGAAGAATGGGAGAAGTTGTCACCCGAATATTTGAGGAACACTTGCGCAAGTTTCAGGAAGCGTGTGAAGGCAGTTATTGAGAAAGAAGGAGGACACATAGAATAAAAACATTTTCTATTATGTAAATTTTCTTGTGGCAAATAAATTCTCATGACTTTCAATAAACTAATTGGTCATACACTGTCTTTCAATCCCTGCCTCAAAATATTGTAAATTTTGCTTCCCCACCCTGTACTTATACTCTGCATTTATTTATTTATTGAGTGTTGATGTGGTATGGCTGTGTTTGTGGAGCCGGTGACCGCATTTTGTATTTCTGAATTTCCCCTAGGGGATTAATAAAGTAAAGCTGTCTATCTATCTATCCATCCCATAATGCAATGCAACCAATGTCAAGGCAACCACAGACAATGATAAAGATGAATAGAGCCCAGTAGCCAGTATTCAGTCATGTTACACAGATGTCGTTACAGTTTGAAGTCTTATGCATATCGGCACAATACGTAGTATCACACAGATGGCAGTACATGCCAGTACAGTCCATAGTATTATAATCAGGCCGGTTACCACGGTTACATGCCCCCAACCGCTAAAGAAGCTTACAAGAAGTGACATGTATTCTCACACTGAGCTGTGTGACTGGAAAGACGCTTTGTTTATGTATACAAAAGTATGTTCAGCATTAGTATACATACTGTATTTGCAGGACGTGGTTTGGGATTTCAGATGGATTTGTGTGTAAAGTTACAAACAAACAAAAAAAGTGTGTTTTAAGCACTTGCTCAAGTGAAACCACAGATATTTCAGAATTTGGTTACCTACTGTATCACATTACAGTATCACTAATGTTAGATAAAAAGTGGCTGAATGTTAATTTAAGCTGTTGTGTAAGTTTCAAATATGTTGTTTTAACCCATAAAGACCCAGTGCTACTACTTTTGTGGCACTTCCAAAATATTTTTTTTTCTATATTTAACTTTTCTTAAGTGATTGAACATTTATTATAATTTTGCCCTCTGCATTTTGCATTTTTTCAATGTAAATCAGGTATTGTCCTGTATGTGATCAGGTAGATGTTCATAGAAGCTCAAATTACAGTTGAGCTTTATTACATCAACAACAGAGAAAACTTAAGAAAAAGTGATTTTTTTTCTGCAAAATATCAATAACTGAACATATAAACAAGTGTCTCCATCCACTATCATTGATCAAACTCTATGGGTTTTACTGGTGAATCAATGCTCTAGAAGCTGATGGTGTTTCCATGTTCACTAAAGAGCCTCTGAACGTCCAAATGGACCGTATCTGATGACCATGAAAAGATGTCCAATGGCATTTAACACCAATTTTTTACATTTTGATAGCATTAGTGGATCAACAGGTATTAAACATTTCATATCAGTGAATTATTTTGGTTGTTAGTGGATGTTTGGGTCTTTATGGATTAAAATGAAACACATCTATATGGATTTTCACAATCCAGTGAAGTGATAGCGATTTGTCACATTTTCTACTTTTACACAAAATTAACTTAAACTTGAGACAACCTTTGAGCCTCCCATCATGAGAGTGATGTTTGAGGAAAGGCATGGCTGCCAGCGTGAACAAGATCTATGATGCTTCTCGACTGAAATACTGACTTTAAAACCATCATTTAGACATATGATATTTGTCATATAAAGAACACATACAAGTCATGAAAATTGCAGTTTGTTGTAAAACTGTTGAAGTACTAGACTGTGAAAATCATTAAACAAAAGACTACACACTCAAAAGAAGGTGAAATATTCTAAGGTAACACCTGTTTTATTATTGATGTGCACCATGTTTCATAAGATATTTTATTTTATCATCTTTACAACAAACTACAACTTTCTTGACTTCTGTACAGCACTTTGGTCCACTGTAGTTGTTTTAAAGTGCTTTAAAAATAAAGCTGGATTGGGTTGGACTTGTAAATTTTTATTATGAGTGTATATTTTTACTCTATTGCATGATTTAAACAGGACCAACAATTATTTGTCTCTGTGGTTAGGTCCAATGAGACACAGTACATGAGGTGGGACTTCCTATGGATAAAAATCATCCCCACTGAGATCTTTTAATATTAGTATGATGTTCATTTCTATATATTTAATGTTTATTGTTCTGTATATATAATGGATAATATGATAATTAATAATTCTGTAATGATAACTATCTGGCCTCTTTTGTTTCTGGTAGAGCTGCATTTTCGGTGTAGTATTCAATGAAAATGGCTGTTCAGTTAGAGGTTTGTTAAAGTGAAAGTGGAATATAAACTCAGGCAAGGTCACTATTTTTACATTTTTGACATAACTCTGGTTAAAAGCTACTTAACTGTCAGCTGATGGCAATAAATGACATGTTGCTATTTTACTAATGTTGGTACTGCGGTTTTCCTGACATCTCCAAATGACACTTGATTACCTGCCAGGACGACTGGTTTCTCACAGCCTAAGCTTTAGTCTATGGCTGTTGTTGTCTTCCTAACGTGATATAGTGTTGGGTGTCATGAGGACAGCGTTGTTATATGTGCGGTTACATGTAATCTACTGTCACCACAATATTTGCTGTGATGCAGTGCCATTCAGCATCAGAAAGTATGAAGTTAATGGGTTCAGTGGTGAGCAATCATAGAGCAGTCACTGTTCTCTGTCGCTACTGAAACTATGCAAATCGCAAACACAAGTGCTTATTTGCGGATGACGATAGATCAAAAGTTGAACAGAGTCATACATATGTATAGATGCACATGTCAGTCATTCCGTTGCTCCGGGGCAGCTCTATGAATACAGTTTGCCAGTTAAAACAGGGTGTATTAATCAGCCAAGCTAAACATTATTTCTCATGATCCAAAAAGCTATTAATTATAAACAGCAGCCATTGAGGTGTGAGAGCCTTTAGCAATTTAGATAAAATGCAAAAACACCTTTCTAGCCTACATGAGATGACTTGAAAGTGAGTTAGTGTCAACTCTTTGCAGCTGTATCTAACAAGCAATTTGTTTTCAAGTACTGACATGAATAAAAAGTCACAACCCTAAAAGAATGTATACACATCGCCATACTTCAACGTAACTCTGTTTAAGGATAAACTCTGACTGCGATCAAGATTCACAAACTCTCTTTAATTCATGAAACAGAGTAGGTTTCCCTTTAACACCTGTAAGCAGACACTAGCCTTTGGACATACATTTCTTTTGTCAGTGGCATAGATGATTCACCTTTTGATGTTTTTTCATGTCTTCAGGAACCAAAGATTAGACATTATTCAAAAGCAGGCTTCTTTATTAAATCTCAAAGCTGTTCACGATGCAGAGCTTGCAAAAGGTGTCAATGATAATTATTACCCCAACTACCAAAGGGGAGGCAAGGGGTAATGTTTTTGGTTCGGTTTGTTTGTTTGTTAACATGCAAGCAGCAAAACTATTGATTGAATTCATACCAAATTAGGTTTCTAGATTGCCAGTGACAGAACAGATGTGGTTACATTTTGGGAACAGTTGGTCAAAGTTCTAATTTTTTATGAATTTTTAAAGTGTTTTTTTTCCCTATTTACTTATAATGGGCAAAATTTCACATGCCTCTAGCAGCAAAACTATTGGTTGAATTCATACCAAATTTGGTTTCTATATTGCCAGTAACCCAGAATAGATGTGGTTGCATTTTGGGAAAAGTAGGTCAAAGTTCACATTTTTAATTAATTTTTTAAAATATTTTTTATTCTCCTATTTACTTATAATGGGCAAAATTTCAAATATCTATAAAAATATGAATTTTGTTTCAATTTACTTGTGATATGCTGACATTACCACATACATAGACATGATGACATCAGCTGGATCGATGTCAAAATAAGCTACAATACGAGGGGTGGGGTTTGATGTGCCTGGCAACACTTGTTAGAATTGAAAATCAAACAAACAGATAAATAAGAGAAAACAAAACTAGCAAGCGTGAAAATATTACAACAAGCAAACCAGGGATGACATGATTTTCAGATGTTTACTAAACTGATTAGTTTATGAGACCATGCTGCTGTCTTACATATTTTGCCCTGTTTTAGCGACGCCTGGTAACAGGGATCATCAGATACACTCTGACAAATCCCAGCAGCTCTATGTGTCTGTCATTCAGCTCCAGATGCTACATATATGATCCAGGACCAGACTCGCTGGCTGATCACAACTGCTTCTATTAATACGTGTTAACAATCTACTTTAATGCAAACATACCACAAAGAATTTGGCTGAGCTTGTGCTTTTTACTGTGAGCCATTTCCAGGACTGCAGAGTCAATGTTAAGCATCACAGGAAACAAAGCACAGGGTGTCCATGAAGTCTTGTGAGCAAATTTATTACAAAAGCAAATTAATAGACAAATCTATGGAAATTATTACAAAATGAAAAGTAGACATTGAAGTTTCTTTTGCCTCATTTAACACACCTCTATATGGACACCATTAGCTGCATGACGCACTGGATTTGTTGCCATGTTGACTATATCATAGCCTCATCAATGGCATCAGTGATCTTTTACCTCAGGTTGTTGATATCCCGTATTTTTTGTTCAATACACGATATCTTTAACCCATAAAGACCCAAACATCCACCAGCGACCAAAACCATCTAATAATGTAAAATGTTTAATACCTGTTGATCCACTAATCCTATCAATACATGTAAATAACTGGTGAGAAATGCAGTTTGTCATCTTTTCATAGTCATCAGATATGACCCATTTGGATGTTCAGAGGCTCTGTAGTTGCCATGGAAACCCCATCATCTTCTACAACATTGATTCACCAGTAAAACAAATGGAGTTTGATCAATGAGAGTGGATGAAGACACTTCGTTTATTTTCAGTTAATGAGAGATTTGACTGAAAAAGTCACTTTTTCTCCAATTTTCTTTGTTTCTGATATAATACCCTTGGAATTTACTCTAAGCTTTTATGAACATCTATAGGATCAGTAAATTAAATATAGAAAAAATACCTAATTTTCCCAGAAGAAACGCAAAATAAAGAGGATAATATTACAGCAAACTATGATAAATCACTTAAGAAAGGGGTTATATAGAGAAAAATTCATTTGCGAACTGCCACAAAAGTAGAACTGGGTCTTTATGGGTTAACATAACCCCATAGAAAGTAATGTAGTTTCAGTAAACCATGATACACATTGAGTAACCCTTTTAGGGGTGTATTTAACAAAACCTATTTCATCAACAGGGCACCTGAAATACACAAATGCAATGTGATTAAAAAATGCTGATAACCACTGAATACCGAGAACAAATCTGATAAACATATCTCATCAACTCCTTTTATAATACATTTTTAAAATTCTAATAAGACTTTGTGGACACCCTGTATAATCTAATGCAGCTTTTTTTACTGTCACATAGTGCTGTCAGTCACTGTTCGGTGTTTTCCAGCCGATTACACCTCCATGTGCTCACATCCACCTGGGTTCACTGATGCTCTTTTCACTTACTTTTCTCCTCAAGTTTGACGGCTGAATACGTATGAAGCAGTCACAACAACAAATGCATGTAAACTAGCAGCCATGAGAATATTTATTTTATAACTGTGATGTCATAGTGGGTGTAACGACACACGCTCCCACCGATTTCCTGAATAATCGCCAATGACTTGCCGGAAATTCTTCAGTAAGTTTGCGATTGCCATCCCTGAAGCTAACATGCTGCAGTATGTTTTAGCTATTTTTCACATTGATTAAAAAAATAAATAAATAACTGAATCAATTCTATATTTTGCCCATCATCACTGTGCTACACTCCTGTTCATCACATAGGCTAGTTTCCACATAAAGTGAAGAGTGTGCACTTCAGACAGCGAACCAATAATAACTTTGCCACGTGCACATGGATGCTGATATACACACGTGTGTCTGATGGTAAATTAAAGCTCCTCGCCTGCCTTAATGTTCCAGCTTCGCGTTCAATGGCATAGGGGTGTTGCATTTATCATCTCTGGAATAAATAAGTGCCCACTGGCATTACACAAGATTCGCAGACCAATGTGACATCAATTCATATCCGGAGCTCTGTCTAAACTTCTCCCGGCTCAAATCATGGGATGTGAAATGCCTCTAGCTGACTGAATGCTGGGTTTGGCTCTTGAGAGGCAACCATTGGTCATCTGAACATGATAGTGTGTGTGAATGTCTCCTCCTAGGTATGCACTGAACCCATTAACGTCTGCGTAAAACACAGGCCTCGGCATGAGAATGCAAAACCTTTGAAGGCTGTAAAAGGGTTATCAGTTTTAGGGTTTCACCGTTACTACTCTAGAGCAAATACCAGATGTCCATGAACTCATTTTAAGGTGTTTACTGCCATTTACTACTTGTGAAACAATGATCTTTAGCCATTTTATTTCTTTTACCTTTATTTTGCTGCAAAAGGCCACATATTTGTTTGCTACAATAAAATTGCCGTAACATCCTCTACATATTCTTATTCTATGAGTTAACAGTATGTAAATATATGGATACAAATGTACTATTGCAGAAAAAATTATTAGACTATCAAAAATCATCAAAAACAATGGTTGTGCAATCAAGCACTAACGCCTGTGTGTATCATGTGATTAAAAGACACAAAAGAAAACATGGAAAGCCTAAAAGCACTGTTTTTGTCAGTATAATGCCATAGATATTGATGTAAGAACTGAAGTGATTTTGATTTTTATCACAAAAACCATGGAAAATGGATAGATATCAGCTCTGAAATTAAACTCTTATGAGCAATTTTTGTTGTTATCATTATATTTCTCCAAACAAATGTCCTTTTGGTTGTACCAGGCATTAAAATGAACAAGAAATTGAAGAAAACAAGGGTGGTCTAATCATTTTTTCTGCGACTGTATGTCAAATGACAATGAATGAAAAAAATTAAATAAATAAGGCAAGCAATTTTATAATTCAGTCACATTCTAAGGCTATGTTCAGACTGCAGGCAAATGTGGCCCAAATCCGATTTGTTTGCCCATATGGGACCTGTATCCCATCTGTTAAAGACAGTTTGAACAGCATAAATCATATTTTTTCAAATCCGACCCAGACCACTTTCATATGTGGTCCGAAATCTGATATGTATCCAATATTTTGCAATGTGGCTTCAGTCTGAACGGCCAAGTCACATTTATCTGACCGTTACATCATTGAAATGCGATAAAAGTCTCAGTAGGAGGAGCGGCGGGAAAAACATATTTACTTCCGTAAACACTGTGTGTGCCTGTGTGGTCATGTATTACGTCAGGACCTCTTTTGCATATGTGGGTCACTTCAGGGTCGCATTCAGTTCATACTCAAACCTGATAGAAGCGTAATGTGTAATATGAAGAAGCACACAAAAAAAATAGGATTTCACCCAAAAATCCAAATTGCGCATTAAGACCTGCTGTCTGAACATAGCCTAAGTTAATGTTTCAACAGACCACACACAGAAAGATGGGCAATTTGCATCAGATTAGGAGCATTATTTTAATGTCCAGCATGCTGTGAAACTGGAATTAGCACTGCGAGTTCATACAATGGAACAGTGTTGTGTCTGATGCACTGAGGCCAACATGCACTTAAAGACCCACGCCACAAATTATGGCTTCTTATGTTGCAACCCTCCAACACGACCAATCTGTCCAGCAGCTGTTAATCTGTGATGTCAGGTTAAAGCTTCAGAGCCTGTTTGTTGGGGGCAACTTGGATTACAGGTCAATTACACTAACTGACCTGCTCTAGTTCGATATTCAGCTAAGATACATGTCTAGACAGGTTACCTACATACAGCACCGAGGCTCTCCTTTCCAGGTATTGGCTAAAATAGTATGTATTCTATACCATTTACAGGTTAGTTCATCCAAATTCAATCAATATTGTATTCAAGAGTTTATTAATTTCTGTGAGTTGATCAGTCTTTAAGGTCTGTTTATGTTCATATATTGTAGAGCAAATGTTTAAGACCAATGTTTATCAGGAAGTAAATATGTTATAAAGTGTGTATGACAAAATTAAAGGGGAAAAATTTACGTAAATTGCCTCAGTAAGGTCCAACAATTCAATTTCAGTGTGTTTTCACAGTGATTCTACAAGACAAAATATCATACTTATATAAGATATTCCCTCTTTTAGTGTATTTATGATGATCTTGGAAAATACTGTCCAACTTGTCAGTCCAAAATCTTTCAAAATATATTTAATTAGGTTGAGTTTGATTCACATCATTTCCAAATTCATCAAACCATTCACCTCGTTTCCTGCCATCCTGGAAGAAACCACTTTCATCAGGTTTTTCCTTTAATATGTCACCCATCTGCCTCATGTTTCTGGAAAGATGTGGTTACCAAACACATATGATGGATGCAGGATATTTTACAGTTTAATGCGCTATTGTGCGAAATATGTCTGACATGCATGCACAGAGGAGTATAAATATGAATGAATAAAACACTAACAAAATATATGTACTTTAAATCAAAAAATAAGCATAAAACTGCCACCTTAAGTAAAATTGTGAAGCTCACAGCTGCCCAGATGAACTGTGCCTGCTCCTCTGTTATAGATATAAAAGTTCTATATTAGAAAACACACACTGATACCAATAAATGTGTGATAGGGTTGTATAAATAAGTCAGGCTCTAACATATGTTGCTGTGCTGTGGTGATTTCTGAAGTGGCTCTAATACTGTGTGTCGTGGTTAAATCCCCTGCTGAGTAGCTTTGCCATGACTGAGCCAAGCCGTACACCTGACACAGTGTGTAGTCCGTGAGCAATGTCAGAGCCGTCATACCTCACTTCTGCTCAGCCCACATCTTTTCACAACTGTTCAGCTTTTGCCATTAGCAGGCTTCACTGATTATGTGTTAATAATTGGGAGTCACACACCTCTCATCTGGTGACAAAGTCTCACTTCACACCCCCCTGACAAATTCCATGTGTTTCTGTTTGCCGAGAGGTCCTACCGTTACCATCAACATATCAAGAGCTCTTAACTAATGGCATGAAATAATATCCCTTCGAAGTAACCGATGTGTTATGGATCACAGAGTACAAGAGCAACAAGCAAAGATGCCTTAATGGTCACGATCACATGTGAACAGTAAACAGAAACAAGGTAAATACAGACAACGGGACATTTTCACTCACAAAGACATGAATAAATGCTGATATGGAAGAACTCAGGGGGTAATACGTTCTAGTTTTGAATGGAAAAGCATTTCTGTTGCAGTTTATAAAGCAAAAACAAACTATGAATCCACAAATGCAGGATTAACTGTTTTTCTTCATGACCCTGTTTTGTTTTCTGGCTGCAGGTGTTAATGTCATTTTATGAGATGCTTTTAGGAATTGGTTGCATCTTATTTAATAATCACACATTAATTACTGTTTCTTGATGAAACATTACAGGATTTTTAAGGTTATAATGACACAATGTCAACTCATCACAAGAAATATTAGTGTATTTAATGTTAAATATAATTATTTACAACAAGGGAGTCAAACATACAGCTCGTGGGCAGAAACCAGTTGGATGAATATGAGAAATGCAAAAATTACACTTAAGATATTAACATCCAAGGTGTCTAAATCATTTTAGTTCAGGGGCCACATACAGTCTGATTCATTTTCAAGTAAGTCTGACCAGTAAAATACTATTACAATAACCTGTAAATAATGATAACTCCAATTTTTTCTCTTTGTTTTAGGCTGAAAAAGTCAAAGTAGATGAAAATGTTTACATTTAAAAACTATCCTTTCACAAAAAAAATATATGAATAACCTGAACAAATATGAACAACCTGAAATATTTTTTTTTTTTTCCCATTTTCATTTCATTTTATTTACTTATTTAGACAGGGGCAAAGCACAATAAGCATTAACCTTAAAAAGGAGAGATGAAGTGGGCCAGGTTGTAGTACTAGTGCTAATTTCCACCTGTAGTTCCTGGGCAGGCTAATATATAGAGAAGTAGGTGCAATTTTAACAATATTATGCCTGTTAATACATGTTTTGTGCCTGTAAGTTGTAATGCACATGTGTAAATGATGATCTGAGGCATAATGTTGTTAAAAATGCACTTCTTTTTCTAAAAAAATTTAAGGTTGTTCATGTTATTCACATTTTGTAGTATATTTTGTAGATGTAAACATTTTCAATATATTATTTTACTTTTTTCACTCTAAAACACAGGGAAAAAAAGGTTGGGGATGTCATTATGTAGAGGTTATTATGTTATTATTATACAGGTCACATGAGATCATATTGTGTTGTATGTGAACCCCGGAACTAAAATGAGTGACACCCGCATTACAAATATTTCTCTTCCTGTGATTCTTTTATTCGAGTGGAAATGCGCCAATGTGAGGTCAAACATGGGGGGATAAAAAAAAAAAAAAAAAAAAACCCTAGAAGAGACATAATTCAACGTGAAGTTACACCAGCTACAAACTGATCCGGCCAATAAAACTACTCTCATGACTCGGTTTCAGCGAAATCTGTAAAGTAGCGTGTTTTCCCGAGACCCTGCTTAGATAAATCTGATCATCCACGGCTCTGGGACCGCAATGTGTTCAGAGAAATTTAATCAAGCATCATCGCTCCCTTCAGTCTGGAGGCGGTCTCGCTGGAAAGTGGGTTAGGCGGTCACGGATGTGCTTACACTTCGCTTCCTTGCTAGCAGGCTGACCGGGGCTAGCCCACAACAACCCGCTATAGTAGCTTCCCAAACAATACCCTAGCTAGCTTTAGCATCGAAAGGCGCCCACAGTTGCTGAGTCAAAACACACCGTTAGGGTAGCTATTAAAAACAGTTACAGACAGTTTACATGACACGGGGAAGGGGGGAGGGGGGGTACTTACCTAGCTGTCCTTCGCTGATAGTGAGTACGATTTGATCCATGAGCAGATAGCGGAATTCCACATCCTCTTCGGCGCAGCGCTCCTTCAGTGCCCTCAGGATCTGAACTTGGGGGTACTCCTGGCTGATACGCCGGTCGGTTACGAACCAAACCCGGGAGCACATTTTTTTTTTGTTTGTTTGTTTTACGGGGGTGGGGGGGTTTTCGTGTGTTAAAAATGAATGCGATTAAAAAACAAAAGAGACGCGGCCACAGTGGCGGCAGGTGTGCGATGGCAGCGCGGGATCCGGGGGTCGGGGGGCGAACAGCACGGAGATGCTCACACACACAATGGAGACCTCAGCGGCTAGCAAGCGGTACGAGCAGGGGCTGTGCGGCTAATACAGGACCACGAATCCACCGCGACTTGGACCGAACCGGCTATAGGATGAATAATCTTCTGTATCACCTTTGTTTTCCTTCATTTGCAGCCATTTAGTCCTCCCCCGGGGGCGCCCTTACCGCACAATTCGGACACAACCGAGCCGAAAGTACAGGTTCTCCTAGCCGATGAAAACTTGAGAGAGCAGCTCTTTGGCACTATTTGCCCACCGGGGCAAACAAAGCTCGGGCTGCACCGTCTATTTCTTCCCGCTTAAGCCGTCTCGAAAGTACCGATAAAGTTTTTTTTTTTTTCCCCCGCTAATGCAGCAGCTGAGCGCGGATGCAAACCGCAAAGATGTCGGTTAAATACAACCGGAGGTGGACGGCTGGCTTCTCCGCTCGGCTCCGTTTGGCTGCTATCCACGAGGTATCGGTGCTGAAAAGTGCACGCTGTTTTTATGTGGCAACCCCTCGCACGCGCTCCGTTTACAACTCAACTTCTCCGCGTGCCCGTAGCGCAGTCAAACCGGGGACTGAAAATAAAAGGTGCGTCAGCCAATCACAGCCCGAGGAGCGACCAGTACGGTCACGCTCTCGTCCCGTTGTCCAAACAGCACGCGTTAGGTGTGGGCGGGTCGCGGACAAGATAGCCAATAGGAGCCAGAGAAAGGGGCGGGGCTTTGGAGGGGTTGAACTGGGCGCTGCTGCTGCTTCTGCCGCTGCGTGAATCAGTGCGTGGTGTCTGCAGTTCGCGCACGGAGCCGCGCACTTTCCGAACCGGTTCAGACCAGACGGTGCGAGGAGGTTTGGCGAACACCGACGGCGCTGTCTCCATGCCGAAGTGGCAGGAAATGAAACAAGGTCGTCACAAACCAAAGACTCAACCCATCGTCTCTTTATTTTCACTCGTGATGCGTTTACTTTGAAAGTCTCATACTGGGTTATTTCCATTCACACAGAACATTCAGGCTCAAATAGAAAGAGTGATCAGAAACAAAAATACTTGAAATTAAACCGGTGACCTACTTCTGTTGTTCTCTTCCCTTCTGTGTCTCATCCTTTAATTAGAGGGCAAAGAAAACAGACTTTAGCATTAAAGTCCTCAGATTCCTTAGGATGTAAAACATGATGTGTCAAAACTGATCTGATCTCCATTTAGGTCTGTGTCTGTTTTTATTTGGATCAAACAGCCATAAAACACATGGTATGTTTTTTTTGTTGTTTTTTTTAAGTGACTGTTCTCTCTATGATCATCACTGATTTACATTTTCTCTCCTGTGAATCACCTGCATTGGAAATAGACTAGTATAAATTATGTCTGCTTTATCATGCAAAAACAAAAACATGTATGAGTTTTTATTATATGGTAATTAACTTCCACCACCCGGACTATAAACTACTTAATAATTTAAATAAATAAATATACTGTATTCCTCCTTCATCTTCCACCATGTAGTTTATTGCCTTCCAAAAAAGACTACAATTCCCCTGAGGCCATTTTGAGGAAGTGACCTAAAGCTGCAAACTGAAGTTGGTTTCAGATTAGAGTAGATTAGACAGAACTTTTTACTTTGAAAGTTTCATACTGTATTACTTCCATTCACTCAGATGCTGCTTGATCAGAACATTCAGGCTCAAATATAAAGAGTGATCAGAAACAAAAATACTTGAAATTAAACCGGTGACCTACTTCTGTTGTTCTCTTCCCTTCTGTGTCTCATCCTTTAATTAGAGGGCAAAGAAAACAGAGTTTAGCATTAAAGTCCTCAGATTCCTAAGGATGTAAACCATGATGTGTCAGAACTGATCTGATCTCCAGTTAGGTCTGTGTCTGTTTTTATTTGGATCAAACAGCCATAAAACACATGGTATGTTTTTGTTTGTTTGTTTTTTAAATGGCTGTTCTCTCTATGATCATCACTGATTTACATTTTCTCTACTATGAATCACCTGCATTGCAAATAGACTAGTGTAAATTATGTCTCCTTTATCATGCAAGAACAAAAACATGTATGAGTTTTTATTAAGACCTCAATATATGGTAGTTAACTTCCACCACCCGGACTATAAACTATTTAATAATTTAAATAAATAAATGATTATGCAGTATTCCTCCTTCCTCTTCCACCATTTAGTTTATTGCCTTCAAAAAAGACTACAATTCCCTTGAGGCCATTTTAAGGAAGTGACATAAAGCTGCAAACTGAAGTTGGTTTCAGATTAGAGTAGATTAGACAGAACTTTTTACTTTGAAAGTTTCATACTGTATTACTTCCATTCACTCAGACGCTGCTTGATCAGAACATTCAGGCTCAAATATAAAGAGTGATCAGAAACAAAAATACTTGAAATTAAACCGGTGACCTACTTCTGTTGTTCTCTTCCCTTCTGTGTCTCATCCTTTAATTAGAGGGCAAAGAAAACAGACTTTAGCATTAAAGTCCTCAGAGTCCTTAGGATGTAAAACATGATGTGTCAAAACTGATCTGATCTCCATTTAGGTCTGTGTCTGTTTTTATTTGGATCAAACAGCCATAAAACACATGGTATGTTCTTTAAAGTGACTGTTCTCTCTATGATCATCACTGATTTACATTTTCTCTACTATGAATCACCTGTATTACAAATAGACTAGTATAAATTATGTCTGCTTTATCATGCAAAAACAAAAAAATACATGAATTTTTATTAAGACCTCAGTATATGGGAATCCACTTTTCACCACCTATGTAATAATTTAAATAAATAAATGAATAAGCAGTATTCCTCCTTCCTCTTCCACCATGTAGTGAATTGCCTTCCAAAAAAGACTACAATTCCCCTGAGGCCATTTTAAGGAAGTGACATAAAGCTGCAAACTGAAGTTGGTTTCAGATTAGAGTAGATTAGACAGAATTTTATTGATCCCACAGGGGAGAGCCCTCTGGGAAATTAAGGTTCCAGTAGCAGCACAGTACCCACATGTACAGATATAAGAAGAGTTAGAGGATAGAAAGGAAAAGAAAAAGATAACAGCAATAACTATACAATCAGTAGTAAAACAGAAATAAAAGAAATATCACAGTAATAGTACAGTAAATAGTAATAATAATAATGATGATGGTATTAGATCACAGGTGTCAAACATGTGGCCCGGGGGCCAAATCCAGCCCGCCAAAGGGTTCAATCTGGCCCCTGGGATGAATTTGTGAAATGCAAAAATTACACTGAAGATATTAACAATCCAGGATGTTAAAATCATTTTAGGTCATTTCAATCTAAAAATGATCAGACCAGTAAAGTACTATCATAATAACCTATCAATTCTGAAAATTGCAGATTTTTCTCTTTATTTTAGTGTAAAAAAAAAAAAAAAAAGTTACATTACGCAAGAATATTTACATATATAGACTAGCCTTTTATAAAAAAAAAAAAAAAAAAAAAGTGAATATCTGAAATGCCTTAAATGTGGAACTTTAATAATATTCTCCCTGTTATCAAATGTTTTGTGTATTTGTACATGCACTGTGATCTCTAAGTTGTGATTCACATGTATAAATGATAAACTAAGGCGTAATATTGTTAACATTGCACTTATTTTTGTTAGGAATTTTGGGGTTGTTCATGCACTACAAACAAAAAGTTGGGATTCTTGCACAACACTTCTTACTTTTTTGTGTGTGAATTGAAAAACATTTTTTTTAATGACCATAGTCTTATTTACAAATGGCAAAAATGATTAAAAAAAAAAAAAATTACCCAGAAAAACGAAATATCCTTAACTTTTTGTTTGTAGTGTATTTGTTCATGTTATGTTCGAGTACAATTCGTAGATGTAAACATTTTCATTACGGAATTTTACTTTTTTCACTCAAAAGTTCTTATCCTATTATTTATATTATTTTACTGGTCCGGCCCACTTTATATCATATCAGGCTGTATGTGGCCCCTGAACTAAAATGAGTTTTAGATGATAATAACAGCAATGATAATAATAGAAATAATAATGTAATAATAACACTGGGTTACAAAAAAATATTTTTTGCAAGGTTTTTTCAGCTGAATTAGGACCGCTAAATCCAAAAATGACATCTGTTTTTCTCAATCAGGTCAGGTTTTTTTGCTAATTTGATTTTGAAAAATTTGATCTTCTCACAAAATATAATAATTAATACCAAAATAAGATTGGTAAGCACACTTTATGAAACTTGTGACTTGATTCCTGTTAGGTACAATGGTGTGTTCACCACAGATGTAGCAGAATATGTCAGGCTTATTTTTGCAAGATCTTCTAGTCAAAGCCATTTCATTCATCTGTAATATTAAAAAAAACATTAATCATAAATTGGCAAAAGTAAAATCTTCAGAACTCGTTTATTGCAAGAAATATGAAAGAATTTTGTATCATATGATGTGAAAATGCCCATAAATGTAAGCAAAAATGTTAAAAAGCCAATATGTAGCATAGTTCAGAAAGTTGACCTGATTGAGCAAAATTAATGTGATTTTTGGATTCAGCACACCAAAATTATCCTAAATCAGCTCAAAAAACTTAAACAATAAATTTGTTGTTGACCAGTGTAATAATTAGCAATGAAAAACCTGTCAATCCTACATTTTTTTAAAAAGTTCTTTAAATGTTATTCTGTTTAACAGTCTTAAATTTAGGCTCTATCAGGATGTTTAATCCTTTTTTTTTTTCTCAATATTTTCAAACCATAGCTAATATCATAATAAAAGGTTGATTTATCCATAGTAGTTTCACTCTCTAAATGTCATAACCAAAAGTTCTAAAGCTACTTTAACACTAAATCTCTCTCATTCTTGTGAAGTTTAGTGAAGGTTTTCCCAGGCCAGATGGGACACATAATCCCTCCAGTGTGTCCTGGGTCTGCCTCGGGGGCCTCCCACCTGTTGGACCTGCCCCAAACACTTCACCAAAAGGCATCCACAGCCTGTTCTTTTTGATATGTAAGAGCAGCAGTTCCCCTCTGACCTCTTTGCTGTGTCTTTAAGGGGGAGCCCAACCACCCGGTGGCGGTAACCCCCAGCTCCTGATCACAGGTGAGGATAAGAATGCAGATCGACTGATAAAGTGAGAGCTTTGTGACTGAATTAGCTCCTGTTCACCACAACAATCTGTCCAGCTCCCACTCCATCATTCCTTCCCACGTAAAAGGAGAGCCTGTAATACCTAAACTCCTCCACTTGAGGCAGCAGCTCATCCTCATTCCTGGTATCAGTTGTAAAGTTACTCAGTGTGGAGTGGATGTGATTTTAGTGCAGCCTGCACTAAAATCACATCCATTATGGGAAGTGAAGTTCTTCTCCTGCAAAGTTACTATCAAATCCTCCACACTTTAATCATATACTTCTAGAATAAGGACAAAAGTAAGCCTACTCACCAAATGCCTTTTTTTGTTTTTCTTTTTTAGGCGCTTTGCTTAAATTTCTGTCAGCGCCAATTAATCGTGACAATTTGTGTCATTCCCATCAGCAATGCCTAATTGAAGACACTGTGTCCTTTACTACACTCTGGTGGATACTCTGTGTTGCGTAATACAAAGTAATTCATGACTCATTAAATGCACCAGAAAACAGGAAATCGCATCTGGATTTTATTTTTCTTCTTCGGTGATTCGACCACCGCATCTTCGCGTATTAAGGGCCTCACTTCACTTTCTTGCCTAGGGCCCCCAGATATCTTGAAACGGTCCTGAGTGTAGGGGTCTCAAACATGCGGCCGGGGGCCAAATGCAGCCTGCCAAAGGTTCCAGTCCGGCCCGTGGGATGAATTTACAAAGTGCAAAAATTCCACAGTCAAGGCTGCGGAACTCCTTTTAGTTCAGGTTCCACATACAGACCAACATGATGTACAGTCAAATGTTAGCAGAATAACCTACAAGAAATAACGACTCCATATTTTCTTCTTGGTTTGATATGAAAAAAAATAATATAACACTATGCTCATAAATAATGACAACTTCAAATATTTTTCTTCGTTTAAGTGCAAAAAAATAACAAATTATGACAATATTTACTTTTTCAAACTATCCCAGAACAATAAAATGTGAATAACCTGAACAAATATGAACAACCTGAAATGTCTAAAGAAAATTAAGCACAATTTTAACTATTTTCTGTCTGTTCCTAAGTGTTTAGTGTCTTTGTAGATCCGATCCATAATGCACGTGTATAAATGATAAGTTGAGGCATAATATTGTTTAAATTGCACTTATTTTTCTAAATAAATTTCAGATTTTCAATTTTTCAGATTATTAACATCGTTTATGTTTGGATAGTTTATAAAAGTAAGTATTTTCATAATTTAATGGGGGGATTTTTGCACTAAAACAAAGACAAACATTTGGAGTTGTCATTATTTATAGGTTATTATGCTATTATTTTACTGGTCCGGCCCATTTGAGATCAAATCGGGTTGAATGTGGCCCCTGAAATAAAATGAGTTTGAGACCCCTGTTTTAGTGTCAGTAGTGTCATTTCTATTGTCAGACTGGTTTCATATAGTCATATTGTATGTTTATGGTTATATTGTATGTTTATAATTATATTTTCTTTTCTTTTTTTTCTATTATCTACTATGTTCCTTGTTGCACTGTGGGCCTGAGAGTTTTTGTAATTTCAGATTTCCTTATGTGTTGTACATATCCCCCTGAGACCCAGGAAAGTAAAAGTTTTGGCTTTTTTACATTAAATACTTGCCTTGATTGGAAACTACATGATGCTACAGATTTTCACAAACTTTTTTTTTTTTTTTTTTTTAAATATTCTTTGTAGTGGACATTTTTTGTTTGTTTGTTTGTTTTGTTTTTTCATTTTGTTTTTTTTTAAGTAAAGCCGTGAAACTCTTGTCCCTTACAGAGGACAAAAATGCATTGCTGGGTCTCAGGGGGATATGACAAATAAAGCTGACTTTGTCTTGACTTTATGTAAAAAGAGAATGAACGAATGAAGTGAAAAAAAACAAATCTGGAGTTGTATGTTCAACACTGAGGTGAGCAACACTGAACATGGCTGATTAAAAAATGATCGGTCATCCTCTGGATAAGGAAGAAATGCATCATGGGAACATTTTTCAGAGTAACAGCTACCCTCACTTCTGAGAAAATCACAAAAATTTCAAAAAATGTGACCAAACAATGCAGAATCCAGGAACAGATGGATCTGTAAATCAGAGCCAGATTATCAAAATATCAATGATTTTCCAACCAGTTGCTTTTAACACCAACAAGCTATGCTAAGTAGCAAAATGTGTCAAATGGTTCAAATGCTAATAGACTTGTAACTAACTAGTACTTTGTGTTGATAATGTGGTAACTGTTTTCACAATTACAAAGTGCCAGAAGACAGACAAAAAAGCAATCAAGATGCCATCCTTGAATGCAGTGATGTCAAACTCTTTTTACCTCAGGGGCCACATTCAGCCCAGTTTGAGCACAAGTGGGCCGGACCAGTAAAATAATGGCACTTCCTTTATCGTTGCCATCTTTTGTTGCCTTCTGTTGTCACTTTTAATTTAAGCTTAGAACAGTGGTTCCCAACCTTTTTTGGCTCGTGACCCCATTTTAACATCACAAATTTCTTGTGACCCCCAGACATTCAAAACAGAGACTTTTTTTTTTCTAAAATTAATTTATTTTTTGGTCATGTAATAGTTTGCAATACTATGCGACATTTAGTCTATATAATGTAAAATATTATGGATGGAGGCAGAAAAGTCAGGTGTAGATTACCGCACAAAGTGAGAACTTTATTTTCCTTGGTCAGGATATGTACAGTCAGTCCAGCTTGGATTTACAAGGCTGACAATTAATACTGAACAAACAAGAACTCAAACTATGAATTATGAAAGAGCTGCAGCATCTGAAACCGACCACAATGAACATTTGACAGATAAACAGAACCACAGTGCTTCAGTTTCAGCTTCAGTTTGTCTTTTATATGTTGTGATTATCTCTCTCAACTCACCATATATTTTTTATTAGTAATTTTTTAATTTTTTAAAATTTTTGTTATTTTTATTTTGGTTTTTATTTTTGTGTGATACTGTCTAAATTCTATACTGTCTGTAATTATGAAATTACCTTAGGTTGTTTTAGAGCACAGGTGTCTAACATGCGGCCTGGGGGCCAAAACCGGCCCGCCAAAGGCTCCAGTCCGGCCTGTGGGATGCATTTGTGAAATGCCAAAATTGCACAGAAGCTATTAACAATCAAGGATGTTAAAATCGTTTTAGGTCCTGTGACAAACAGCCGTGTGTCACTTAAGTACTAAATACAGACACCTTTGTTCACTTAAGCACTTTAACTTGCACGTGTAGTTTACAGCACAGCACTTTGAACAAACATATTTGCACAGACAGAGTAATTGCACACAATTGGGTTTTTTAAAGTAGTTTATTGATTTTATTGTCTTTCCTTTTCAGTTTTTACATCCAGGGGTACTTGTATTTTAATTGATTGATGATTGCTTGGCCCTGGAGAAAAGGACACACAAATTAGACACAAAAAGATAAAGTGCAATGTAAACGTGCAGTATTTAAGTTTAGCTTTGTTTAGTGTCTGTGTGAGTGGATTTTAAAGTGTTTTTAGTGAATGGTGTTTTAGTGTTTGTACTTACCCTGTCCTTGTGTCCAGGTCCGTCAGCAAAAAGAATCACTGTGTGAACAACAGCCCTTAAGAAGGTTCCGGCCTGGACCAAGCCAGGGAAATGTGTGGGGGAGTCTGGAGATGTATTTTATTGGTTTGTGGGTTTTTTATTTAACTTTGGTGTTTAGATTTAGAGTTTTAGATATTTAGCTTGGGTTTTAGATAGGTTATGGTTGTGGGTTTTAGTTATGGAGGTTTTAGATTAGTTTTATCAATTTATGTTGATTTGTAACTTCCCTATGGAGTTGTAGTGGTTTTAGCCAGTTAAGTTGAACAGTATAAAAGGCGCCCATTTTCATCAGTTGTGGTCGACTGCTGGAGAAGACACTGCTGCGCCAACCTCCGCATGCACTTGCACTTTTTTTGGCATTTGCACTTTTTTAGCCTTTGCACATTCAGCACTTTCACTTTGTGTGAGATAGATATTATTGAAAATATTTTTAAAAAATTGTGGACCACACCATCTCCTGCCTCTGCCTCATCTCCTTCCTCATTTCAAGGACCTCCACCCGCTAAACGGCCAGCCAACGTCACAGGTCCGTTCAATCTAAAGTGGGTCAGACCAGTAAAATACTTTCATAATAACCTATAAATAATGAAAACCATTTTTTCTCCTTTGTTTTAGTGTAAAAACAGGAAAATTACGCAAATGTTTACATTTACAGACTAGCCTTGAACAAAAAATGTGAATAACCTGAACAAAAATCTCTTAAGTATGTGGAATTTTAACAATATTCTGCCTGTTACTCAATATTTTGTGTATTTGTAGATCCACTGTGATCTGTAAGTTGTGATGCACATGCATAAATGATAAACTAAGGTGTAATATTGTTAAAATTGCTATTATTTTTCTTAATTTTCAGGTTCATATTTGATATGTTCAAGTGCAGTTCATACATGTAAACCTTTTCATGATGGAATTTTGCTTTTTTCACTCAAAAACATAGAGAAAACATTGGAGTTGACATTATTTATCAGTTCTTATTCTATTATTTATATAATTTTACTGGTCCGGCCCACTTTATATCCTATTAGGCTGTATGTGGCCCCTGAATTAAAATGAGTTTGACACCCCTGTTTTACTGTAGAGCAAGGGTTAGGTTTCAGCTTAGGTAGAAATAGGGATTGTCTTCATAATCAATTGTACTGTTTGCTTAATGTCTTGGGCCCCCGTTTATAAGCTATGGATAGCTTCTGGGGGTTACCCTTTTTACAAAATCATATCTTGCTGTAAATTATGGATACAAGTTGCATACGTATTTTTAAATGGTTTGAAAATAAATGTGAACTGAACTGAACTGCCCTGTTACTGTTGGAGTCTGCAGATGTTTGTCCATTTGTTCATTGTTAAAATTTCATTATTGAGTCACTCCCCACAGAAAACACGCCGAGGCCTCCCCTCTGAACTTCAGATGACTCTGGTTTCATTTCGACATCATACACATGATCGAGTGTGAAATAACTCAACATTAACTCCAGCCAGACAGTGATCATGTTTTCAGGTCAACGTTTGAAAGATTAGAAAGAGATACGAAACACCTGAGCTGAAGGCAACAGAAAAGAAAAAAAAATGCTGTTTTTCCTTTTTCTTTTTTTTTCTTTCTTTTTTTACAACTTTATCATTTTGACAACATATTTTACAATGGAATGAAATGCATTAATTACACAAGTTGTTATCCCCCAATCACAACCCCCCTTCCAGGTGGTACCCACATAAATCCAAAGAACATCTGACAAATATAATAATAATAATAATAATAATAATAATAATAATAATAATAATAATATTGATCAAAAATAAAGAAAAAAAAGGGGATACACACATGAAACAATCTAAATGACAAGTTGCATCAAGGTAAATTAATTCCCAACGCTGCTTTACAAAGTCTTCATCACATGTGACAAGGAAAAGGAAAAAAAATGCTGTTTTTCTGTCTTTTTTTTTTTTTTTAACAACTTTATCATTTTATAAGCATATTTTACAATGGACCGAAATGTATTAATTACACAGGTTGTTTTCCCCCAATCCTACCCCGTCCCTCTTCCAGGTGGTACTGACATAAATACAAAGAACATCCAACAAATAAAGTATTATTATTAGTAGTAGTAGTGGTAGTAGTATTAATAATAATAATAGTAGCGATCAAAAATAAAGGAAAAAAAGGGATACACGCATATGAAACAATCTAAATTATAATTTGCATCAAAGTAAATTAATTCCCAACGCTGCTTTCCAAGGTCTTCATCACACGTCAAAAAAGTTCTGTTTTTTTCTTTTTTTTTTTTTTTTTTACAACTTTATCATTTTATAAGTGTTACGCCCCGGCCTAGGGGTTCACCAGGGCGAACATAATAGGCTCAACTTTTGTCCCCTCCCAGCTCCCAAGCACACACGTCAGTCAAAAACTAAGATTCACAATATTTATTATTACTACTTTTGTTTTAACAACTAAGGAAGGGTTAGGGGAGGGAGCGGCTAAAACAACAAACAAAATATCTGTAGAGTTTAAACTAACTTTCCTAATCCAAAATAAATGCAAGAAATAAAATACAGAAAACTTACCTAACTATCTAACCAAAAACAGGAGAAAATGGGAAAACAAAAGAGCCGACCTCCCCTACCAGAAAAAGGTTCTATTTAACAAAACTATTTACAACTACAAACAATCAGATTTTTCCAGGATCGAAGACTGACGGTCACACACGAACACAGGGTTGGGAGCTGACAGGAGGCAAGAGCGAGCGAGGACAGAAGTTCCAGGGCCATTTTTAAAGGGCTGGGCAATCATGCTCCACCAATCAGCAACCTGCAATAGACAGACACAAAAGGGCGCAGCACACCTACAGGACGGGGGAGAACACACACACTAAACAGAAAACACATACATATACATATAAATAGATAAATTATGACCCAGGGTCATAACATAAGCATATTTTACAATCGACTGAAATGCATTAATTACACAGGTTGTTATCCCCCAATCCCACCCCCTCCCTTTTCCAGGTGGTACCCACATAAATACAAAGAACATCTGGCAAATAAAGTAATAACAATAATAATAATAATAATAATAATAATAGTAGTAATAGTAGTGATCAAAAATAAATAAAAAAAGGGGATACATGCATATGAAACAATCTAAATGACAAGTTGCATCAAGGTAAATTAATTCCCTGCTTTCCAAGGTCTTCATCACATGTAGCGTAAAGATCTGAAGTGATTCAACAAACTGGGCACTGTGTTTTCTTAGGAACGGGGATGAGACATGACGTCTTCCCCAAATCATATAACACCAGATGAAGTGGTATACTGGTTTTACATTTCTATACCACATGAATTTTTCATATACCATCATTTCATGCCATTAAAACAAGCTATAAGGCTTCACTTGGCAGCACATTATTTCTTACCACAAAGTGCTGTGAGTGTATTGATACAGATACAGACACAGATCAGGTTTATTTATCTCCAGGGAGAAATTCCTTTTCTGTCAGCCCAAGAAAATAAAAGACACTTCCTACAGTCGTAAATGATTTTTTGCAACATTTTGGGCGGCACCTAAGTGAAGTTTATGTAAAAATCAATGTGGAGAACATCAAAACTAATTAAATGACTTTGCCCAGATCTATTGGCTGTAGTTGATTCTGTTTTGTTCATTATTTTCTGTTGATTTTCTTTTGCACACAGATGTGGTAATAGTAATGGTCCAAACATATGTGAAGTTACATATGTGATTGAAATTTACTGAATAACTAAGTCTTCTACAATTGTAAAGGGGTTCTATGTGGTATTAATATTCCAAACTCTCACCATCAAAGACCTTAGGACTAAAAACATCAATGAACCAACTAGGGATGTAACGATTACCAGTATAACGATAACGATAGTATTACCGTTTAAATTCTAATTATCGTGATAACCGTGTTTGATTACCACACTTTTAGGGGAAAAAAAACATATGTAAAGATCTGCTTTTATGTCAAATATTTGAGTATAGTTTTAATTTATTGCAATTTTGATTTCATATAGTACCTAATATTTGGAACCGATATTCATTTTTAAAGTCTTTGAAAAGGTTCATTAAGCATCTTTGTGTTATTTATGCAATAAATTATATAAACTTTTCAAATCGGAATTTATATTTTTTGTGTATTTTCTGGCTTTTTGTAGGTTAAAAAGTGAAAAAATAATAGGCAGATGATATAGATGAAGTTGTGCTGAAAAAAAAAGATACCAAACATGGGTATAGTAAACATTTGTTTAAATGATATATAAAGGCAAAATCAAAAGTACTGAAAAACAGACAAAATAGGCTCAGACCACTGAGGGTTAATATTTGAATGTTTCTGCCAAGGGAAAGTATATTGTACCAATTATTATTATTATTATTATTATTATTATTATTTTTAAATACAACTTGGTTAAATTATTTCAGTGTGTGTATCAGTACTTTTTGAACATTTTGAGCACAACTTCAATAATACCGCAATGATAATGATAACTGTGATAATTTTGGTCACAATAACCGTGATATGAAATTTTCCTATTGTTACATTCCTAGAACCAACACTATGTACCCACAGACTATGTCACTTACTGAATAAAGCTCATTGTTTAAACACATCTGTATCATGGTGTCTTGAAGTTTTTTTCTTCAAACTAACACTTTTAGACGCTTATTTTGACAGTCGCTCAAAATAATCTTTCTTGTAATCTTCACATGCTGCATCAGCTGATAGTTTACATGATAGCTCTGTTAGCTTAGCTCTGTTAGCTTAGCTCTGTTTTCAGACAGAAAACAGCCACAGTAAAACCACAAATCACCTCTGTTTTCTGTATGTTTACATTGTCAATAGCTGCACTAGAGATATTTTTGGAATTGTCTAACCAACAATCACAGTTTAGTCTGAACCTTGGATCAACAAACAGCAACTGAGCAAAGATACTAACATCACATAATAACATTAAAACCCTCATAAGTGTCAGAATTAAACTCACCTGTGTAGAAGAAACGCTGTCATTTCACCATCAAACTCCATTGTTTTCATTTAGAACTGTGACCAGTGGTAAAAACAACAACAGTGCTTCTAGCTTTTATCACTTTGTCACTTTCTTTGACTCTAATCGTTGTGTCTCAGCAATTCTCATCCCATCTGGTCATTTTCTGATGCTTTGGTGAGAAAAACCACAAGAGACTGGTAGAGTTAGAACTGAAAATCTATTCTGAGTCTATAAAACATATTAAATTTAATACAAAAGAAAAAAAAGGTTCATTAGCATTTCAGTTTTACTACAGTTACCTTGAGGAAATTGGTCTGCCACTTCATATAATAATATTATTTTTCTTTCCTGTTCTAACTGTACCTTTACTTATTGTTGGATCTTCATTTTTATTCTCTTTTATTTATTTATTTATTTATATTTTGTCTATATATGTTTAATTTTATTTATTCTTGTAGTTTTTGTGTTCTTTTATTATCAGTTGATGGTTATTATGGCTTGGAATGTGAGATATTTTGTATGTTCTTGTTATGTTCTATTTTTTGTTTATTCTATCGATGAATAATAATTAAATAAATTCTTTGGTGGGGGTGGGGGGTGTGTGTTGGAAGAGTGACTCACTGCCCCCTCTAGTGGTCACATAAATCCCCCAGCCCATCACTATAAACTAATTCAATTCATATCTCTATATTCCAATATAGGTGTCTTTGCAGAACTTCAGATCTCTTTATTCTAAACAGCCTAATGAGACTTTTAAGTAATTTTTTTAATATTTAAAAGTAGAAATATTTCATATAGACCCTTTAAGGAAAGTCTTCTGAAAACCTGCAAAAACATATGGTTCCAATCAAGGTTATTATCGTTAACGAAAACTAACGAAATGATGAAAACTAGAATTGTAAAAACATTTTCGTTAACTGAAATAAATAAAAACTATAATTAAAAGAAAAAAATGATAACTAACTGAAACTGTATTGTGTGTTTACAAAACTAACTAAATAAACTAGATAAAAATTCTGGATAAAATTCCCTTCGTTTTCGTCTTTGTCAATGTCGGAGTGATATAAAATCGATTTATTTCCCTCAAGCAATTTTAGCTGCTGGCACCATATGATATTTAACGGTCCGTCACTTCTTGTCACTTGTCGTTTAGTCGTCTTCTCGTACCCACTCTACCTGGAAACATGGAGACTGAAGTAGTTAGGAGAAAGCAGCAAGAGTCCTGCATGGGATTTATTTGAATTCGACGGTGCAGAAGAGAAAAGATACGAAAAAACTAAAACAAAACTAAAACTAAGCATTTAGAAAAGAACAAAAACTAATAAAAACTAGCAAACCTACTCTAAAAACTAATTGAAACTAACTGAATTAGAGAAAAAAAAAAGTCAAAACTAAATAAAACTAAACTAGAATGAAAAATTCAAAACTATTAGAACCTTGGTTCCAATACAGAGTCTTTACAACATTGCAGTTTGCACATTGATAACTATTCACATTCTGTAACCACATCATGCACTTCTTTCCTGTCGTTCAGTAGGATTGTCCATGATAACAGTCTGGGAAGGGTGCATACAGGGCTCTTGGTGGAAATGGGTTGGGTTTAGAACTGGACAGGGTTCAGCAGCTGATGGGGGAGGTGTATGGATGAAAGATGGGAATCCTGGGGAGGCTCAAGCAGCAGGACCAGAACCACCAAATCTGTTGAAGAAGTGGCTGAGGCTGATTTGCTCTCACTACATTCCCATCTGCTGCGTTTGTCTTCTTCTTGAAGGTCCTGATGGTTTTGTTGCCTTCCCAGACCTGCCTTATGGCATTTTCTGTAACCTCTGCTCCACATTTGGATGGCTGAATGGGAACGTCAGTGTATTATCCTACAATACACTGCTAATACTGGCTTACAAAAAAATGGTTTTTGCAAGTTGTCTAGGTTTTTTCAACTGAATTAGGACCATTTTGCACCGCTAAATCCAAAAATGACATCTGTTTTTTTCAATCAGGTCAGGTTTTTTTTGCTAATTTGATTTTGAAAAATTTGATCTTCTCACGAAATTGATTACATTTTTGTGACCTTATCAGTTGATTTTTTATATAGTTCTCACCCAAAATAGGTTTTAAGAGAAAAAAAAAAATCATTTTCTAACAGAATTCCTGTTAGGTAAAATGGTGTATTCACCGCATATGTAGCAGAATACGTCAGGCTTATTTTTGCAAGATCTTCTAGTCGAAGCCATTTCATTCACCTGTAATATTAAAAAAAAACATTAATCATAAATTGGCAAAAGTAAAATCTTCAGAACTCGTTTATTGCAAGAAATATCAAAGAATTTTGTATCATATGATGTGAAAATGCCCATAAATGTAAGCAAAAATGTTAAAAAGCCAATAAGTAGCATAGTTCAGGAAGTTGACCTGATTGAGCAAAATTAATGTGATTTTTGGATTCAGCACACCAAAATTATCCTAAATCAGCTCAAAAAACTTAATAAATTTGTTGTTGACCAGTGTAATACTTGCTTTTTTCAGAAAATATTGTCCAAAATGTCAATCTGCAACAGAATTTTTTTTGTTTGTTTGTTTCTTATTTTTATTGAAGTGTATGCAAGAAAATGAAAGGTACATGCCAACACCATGGCACAGTGATGTCAACATTAACCCGGTTTGTAAACACCATTACTTTCAGATTTACATATTTTTTTTAGGAACAAATAACAATGAAACCAGACAAACAATACAATGAAAAGAATACTAAGACATAGTCTGAATATAATAATTAAACTGGTGACATAAACATAAGAAGATAAATAAATAAGTAAGTAATAAAAAAAATAATAATAAGTTGGAGAAATGTATTGAACGCTGGGAAAAATGGATTGTGTACGCACCTTGATTAATACAACCATAATTGTACAATGATGTATGTGTGCATGATTTAAAAGAATATTTTAAATTTAATTGTAACACCCATGATGATCTCATGTTCATTGTTTGTTCTTTTGAAAACTAATAAATAAAACTAAAAAATAAAAAATAAAATAAAATAAAATAAAAATAAATGTAAAAAAAGGAGGGGGAAGGGAATTACATTGTCTCAGAAAAATCCATAAACGGTTGCCATTTATTGTAAAATTTGTTCAAGTTTCTTTGGTTTGAATATCTAATTTTCTCTACTTTTAAAAAAGACATTACCTCATTAATCCATTGCATACAGGAAGGGGCTATTGTAGATTTCCAATTAAGGAGGAGGTGGCATTTAGCAATCAGGGAGGTAAAAGCTATTACTTGTAACTCTTTTGCAGAGTATTGGGTATACTCATCCGGGAGACCAAAAATAGCAATGTGTGGTGAAATGTCAATAGTTTTTGAAAATACCTTGGACATGGTGCTGAAATAAATTAGCCAAAAATTTGTCAGTGCTGGACAAGAAAGAAACATGTGTGTGAGATTGCAGGGTGAGCCTCCACATCTGTCACAGATATCAACAGAAATAATTTTACTGTGAGTTTATGTATTTACATTTTGTGACTGTTAACCCCTTTAGCCCTATCAGCCCGCCCGCAGGCTGAAAACATTATATTAATATTCATCTACTATAAAAATATAATAAATCAGGACAATGAATGTTTTTTTCAACTTTTGCTCAAAGTTTAGACCCTAATGTTAATAAAAGTACATCAAAAGTGTGTTTTAGTGCAAACTTTAATGTTCAAACATGATTTTTAATCTTTGTGGGGTGAAATATACGCTATTAAAAATCTCCGACACAAACAGTTAATTTATGCATATCATCGTTACTCCAGACGAAAAAAAACAGGCGAGGATAAAAAATTCTAATTTCTCTTTTAGTTTGTTACAGTTTACTCAGGCATAGTAATAGATACAATATTTTTAGACAATGGGAATAGATTCCGTGAGGTCTCTAAATGTCCACAGACACCAAGAACATCCATATGAACCTTATTATTGTGAAGGAATTCTTCATTTACTTTGGGTATGTCTTTTTAGGTGTTTTTCCCCTGAAAATATGGTCAGGGTTAAACATTAATGGAGCTTTTTAGAGTTCTTCCATATGTTTTTTTTTTTTTTTTTCTTAAAGTTGTCCAGCTGACATATGTACTTGTGTCCAGTTGGATTCGTTCCTGCTCTTAAACGTTGGACTGTGAGTAGACATGGGGGTTAGTAGCTTAACAGCGAAAGTGCTGACAAGGAAGAATCTAAGTCTGTTATCATATAGTTGACGGTGCTGTTTCCCAGAGGTGAGGGGAACATGGAGCTTCCTTTAAAGTCTCCTGCTGTCTTATCATTTAACAATGTACAGGCCCAGGCTTTGGCAAGAGCTGCACATGAAATGTTTGTGGCCCTGTGAGCTATGAGAATTACTGTGTTTAGTGCTCAGAGGGTGTTTAATAGCTAGTGATGATTCATTTTTATAGTTTGTGGGACAATGAGCGATTTATGTAACCCATGTTTCTCGGAGGATTCTAATGGTTTCATTTGAGGAGCAGAGATTGTACACATTTTACAGCGTTTTAAGGCAGTTATCCCTGTATGTAACAAATGTGGCCTCTGGTTTTGTAATAATCACCGATCTATACTAGTCAACATTTGCTAGGGATCAGTTTTATATTTGCACAATAATTGATGTTGTATAATATTCTGGGTGACTTAGTAGTAGTAGTAGTAGTAGTAGTAGTTTATTCAGTCATGACAACACCAAATATTGTACACAGTATTGACATTTCATGCAAAGGAAAGAAAAAGAATCAAAATCACAAAATCAAGAATCTTGTGTTGAATAATGTGTTGAATAATGACTGAAAAGGTATAGGCAGAAGCAGACTGCTTATCAAGGCCTATCCTATATTACAACTTTTTAGGCTACCAACCTCCAAAGAAACAACAACAACAGATAATTAATCGCATTTATAAGCTTCAAAAATAGCTTTACAAACCATTTTCTTAAAAAACAAAAAAGAATTACATGTTTTTAAATTTATGTTGGCATCATTCCAAAATTTAACTCCAATAATGGACACACATCTCCTTTTCATACCTTTTTTAGCTTTTTGTACAGTAAATTTGCAAACACCTCTGAGATTATATGGAATGTCCTGAATTGAAAAGAACCTCTGTATTGGGTCAGGGAGCATTTTTGATTTTGCTCTGAACATAACTTGCATTATTTTATAATAAAAGAGATCATAAAATTTCATCACATAAGAATTTAGAAAAAGTGGCTCCGTGTGAGCATAATAATCAGCCTTATTGATAATACGTATAGCTCGTTTTTGCAGTTTTATTATTGAATTTATGGTGGTTTTGAAGGTGGATCCCCACAATTCCACACAGTAAGTTATATAGGGAACAATCAATGAGTAATAGATTAAATGCAAGGCCTTGGAGTTCAATACATTTCTAGATTTATACAGGATTGCAAGTGATTTTGAGATTTTCCCTTTAATGTATTCAATGTGTTGTTTCCATGTTAGCTTTTGATCAACGACAACTCCAAGGAATTTAGTCTCAGAAACTCTTTCAATATCAACATTACAGATTTTTAATTTAACATTACAATCACTTGCATTTAGATTCCCAAAAACCATAAATTTTGTTTTCTTAATGTTTAAAGATAATTTATTGACATCAAACCAAGTCTTAAGATTTTCCAGCTCCATTTCTACACTACACAGAAGTTCCTTTAAATTCTTTCCAGAGCAAAATAAATTGGTATCATCAGCAAATATTACATATCTAAAAAAAATCTGTTACATTGCAGATGTCATTGATGTAAAGAATAAACAGTTTTGGACCAATCACTGATCCTTGTGGTACACCGCATGTAACCCTTCTCAGTGCTGACATCGTATCATTAATTTGTACACACTGGTGTCTATTACCTAAATAACTCTCCAGCCAGGAAAGAACAACCCCTCGTATTCCATACATCTCTAATTTCTTCAATATATTATGTGTGTACTTTGGCTAGTCATGTAAAGAAAAATGGACCAAAAGGTAAAAAAAACATAAATTTTTATTGCACTTTCAGGCAAAAGGGTGATACAACCCTAGAAATTAGAGTTCACAACAATTACTCTTCCAATTTTGTTTTCACTGAAACCACTTAGAATGTTCTGAAACACATACGGTGTGATGTCAATAATGTGTGTGGCCACCATCCGCATCCGCAGGCTGTACTCCACTGGGAAAATAAACTGTCAAGTTTCCAGAATTACACCCCCGAATATAGCAAAATTATAGTCCTGATCCCTAGCAAATGTTGACTAGTTGTCATATCAGTCCCTGGACTTTTACTTGTTTTGTCTGTCTTGTGTGTTGTTTCCTGTTTTATTTTGTTAGTTTCCCTCATGTGTCTTGTCTGGTGTCTTTACTTCCTCTTTGTGTTCACCTTTGCCCTGATTACCTGCCTCCTCCCTGATTGTCTCCACCTGTGTCCAATTGTCTTCCCGTCCTCTTGTGTATTTAAACCCTGTGTTTTCCCCTGTTCGTTGCCAGTTTGTTTTCCTCCTTTTGGTGTGATTACTTACCAGCGTTTTTGGATCCTGCCTGTCTGTCTGCCTGTTGTGACCCGTTTTGCCCTCTGACCACCGACTCTGCCTGTCCCCTGTCTGCCTGCTCGTCTGTCTTCGACCTGGTTTGTCCATCACACCTGAGAATTCGCCTGACCCCTGTCTGTTTATCCGCCTCTGTGCTTTATCCTGGTTTCGACCCCTGCCTGGACTATCGGTACGTGAGCCTGCCTATCCCAATGTACGTTTGCCTGTCTGATTGTCTGCCTGTGTATGACCTGGTCTGTCCCCTGACTCTCCTTTGCTTTCTCCTAGTCGGGTTCCCCTCGTGTGCTCCCGACCTGGGCTGCAAAGCGGTTCACTTGGAATCTGAAGCCGAGACGATTCCCCAGCACAGTCCCGCTGAAGATTTATCCATTACTTTCCTGTGTGAACCAATTACTCTGATTGTATTTAATAAATCCCCTTTAACTGTATTCCTGTCTGAGGGTCTTGCATCTGGGTTCAGTTCACGTACCATCAGCCTTAACACTAGTGTATATCGGTCCTGAACAGTAAAGCTACTATCATCAATAATAAGTTAGGAGGTTTTGGCCTGTTGAAAGATGTTGAACTGTCTGCACCACTGCATCAAAAAAATCTGTTTTGTGCATTTTGACCCTAAACTGAATTCAGAAAAATACAATAATTAAAACTTGTGCATTTGTGCTACTAAAGTTTTATGTTGTAGGAAACACATTCTGCCCCAGGTTTTGGGGAAGATCCATAAAAAGAAGTGTTTTTTTTTTTCTTTCATTCTCTTAAGAATCACCAAGTTTATACTTCTTCCTACTCCTTTTTGACCATGCACATTCAGACACGTACTTGAAGATAGATTCTGTACATTTAAATGCTATTTTGTTTTTGTCTTATTTTGCTTTGCTTTGTTTTATTTTGTTTCTTTGCATGTTATAAATAGATAAAACATTGAGAACCACAAAACAGCCTCCCACTTTACTTTCTGATTCCAGTGTATTGCCAGAGACTGTATACAAACATGATCACAGTGACAGCTAAAATAAAGCCAAAATATCAGGATCTTCCCCCAGTCACTGGCTATAGTTTCGATCATAAATTCCACTCCTTCCATGTTATTTAATGGGCCTCAAAACTCAAACCTGTCCAATGAAATTTTCCCAAAGGTTGACTGAAACTGATCTGTGGTCAACAGTAAAATCAATCTCCTCTATATTGTCGGTGTTTTATACAACAGCCATGGCAGACATATAGGATATAAAGGTTATTCCCTATATTTATAGGATATTCTGTCATGTAGTCAGCCTGTATGTTATGTATCAGCTACTTCTGTCGACCCCTTAGTTCTATTTTTTTCATCATCAATTTTTTGGGTTGTCGCACATTGTGTGGTGTTGGACTGGACAATTAAAAAAATTTTTTTTTTTTTTTTTAACATATTAATCATTTTTATTTTTACCAACAAAATCATAAGAACAACAAGAAACTACAAGTCACCAGAAATAAATAAATAAATAAATAAATAAATAAATAAATAAATAAAAATAATAATAAATAAAAATAAATAAAAATTACAATGGGTTAACAATTACGAATTAGCCTTTTAGCTAACACTGCCATATTTGCATTATCATTAATGTGCACTATCCCTGAATAAACACACTTCAGACACCCCGAACAAAACTTTTAGGTTAAGTTTATAACTTGTCATTGCTGCTCAACTTGATGACAAAAGCCTCAGATCTTTTAAACTGTTAAATTGACCCCTGTTTGACAGGATTGGATAACTGCTGTTAGCTTAGCTGCTAACTGCAGTCACTGTTAGCTCGTGTGCTAATGTTAGCCAATTTGACTGAAAAAATAAAAATTAAGAGAATGCCAAGAATGTGCAAAGGAGTAATCAAAGCAAAGGGTGGTGATTTTGAAGAATCTAAAATATAAAATATGTTTTGAGTTATGTCACACTTTTTTAATTACATAATTGCATATTTGTTCATTCACAGTTTTGATGCCTTCAGTGTGAATCTATTATGTAAATAGTCATGAAAGTAAGGAAAAACCAGGTATGTCCAAACTTTATATGTACATACAGTATACATATAAAACAACTGAAACATAACTGATAAAAAGAAGGAAGTAGCTGATTATATTAATATATATTTTTTTATACTTTATTTAGAACAGCACAGTTTCCATTACAAATATAGACTTTAAATATCAAACATACAAAGTAATCAGCCACAATAGAAGTCATTATGTAAATGCTTAATTATAATCATGTATAGGAAGAAAGGAGAGAAGAAAAAGAAGATAGGAAATACAGGACAAAGAGAAAAAAGTATGCCAACTCATACTAGGGGTGTGAAAGTTCAGATAAATGTATTATGGGAAGTACAGATTTCAAGACTGATTATAATTTGTGTTTTAAGTTTATTAAGAGAGGAGTATACTGTTGGCAGAGGTCACAGTACACTTCAATTAAAAAAAAAAAAAATGTCCTCATATGTTTTCATAATCACTCTTCACATTCCAGTGTATGTAGTACATGTATCCTCACTCCAACACTGTAGTTTAGATCTCTATCTGGATGTATCTCAACGTTGCCCAAAGAAGTTTTTCCAGTTTTTGTAAATCTATCTTTGTAAATCTGTTTTTGTTAATTTGTAAATAAGAACTGTGCACACATGCTGTGGTGTTTGTCAACACATTCAGATGGACAGTATAATTACATGGACCTGTATAGATGTGAAGAAATTTGATGAATACCTGTTTATATACGTATGAGTGTAAAGCAGTTTGATCACTAAAAATTATTTGTACTTGTGGACATTTTAACATTTGACGATTTACGACTGATTATATGTTTGACAAGTTTTAAATAAGTTATTTTCTGCTCTTCTAAGATGACGTATATTGCAGGTCACGTGATATTGTGGTCAGATACTGCATATAAAACACCTGTGTAATTGTACTTGCGGACATTTGAAACATTTGACTATTGATCATTTATGATTGATTATATGTTTGATAAGTTTAAACAGAATTTTTTCTCTTTCTCTGCAATGACGTATATTGCAGGTCACGTGTTGTGATTAGAAACTGCATATAAAACACCTGTGCAAATCCATCTGTCCTCAGTCTGATGAAGGACCTCGGCCTAAAACATCATGTTGCTGAATAAATGCTGAACCTTCTTTTATTTTTTCGTCATTAATTTTGGGATCCTGCACACCTCTTATTTTTTGGATGTTCACCCCTTTTCAAGTACAGATTTCAAGACTGATTATAATTTGTGTTTTAAGTTTATTAAGAGAGGAATATACTGTTGGCAGAGATCTCAATACACTTCAATTAAAAAAAAAAAAAGATAAATACATGTAATTATTAATGCAGAAACATACAAGTGGACAGCTTTACGAAACAGAAATTTTAATTTGTGGAGAAACTCTTAAGATGAAATACTTTATCTTTTCAATTTATTGCATCTTATTGTTGTGGCTCTTCATAAAATTACTTTGGTATAAGGCTGATTAGACCTGCTCCAAATTGCTGAATTTAAATCTAATAGTTATCCAACATCAGGTAAAATTCATAGGTTTATAACAAACCATATTTAATTTAAAAAATCTGTTCAGAATTAACAGAATTACAGTCAGTTTTGTAGAGGTCTGTCAACCCTATGCGTTAGATTTTGACCTGTCCAATATGGCGGCCGAGCAGGCAACTACGGAAAGCCAACAGGTCCAAACTGGACAAAAACAAAAAAAAAAAATCAATTGCGTATCAAAGCAGGGGAAAGGCGCGGAAACAGACACATTCCTGGTGATAATCGTCCCACGCTTTGCAGACCACAGTCATTTTCTGTTCCCAACTCCCATGTTATGGTTCATCTTCTTCAATAAGTTTATATGTAGCTCCATAACATTAGAATTAAAACACATGACACCTCACAGAACATTAATAGTTGTGCTTCATATCCTTTTATTTCTTATATCTAAACATTTTCACACAAAATCACCATATGCACAATATTTAAACAAACACAGTCCTTAAATTTCCATCAAGAGGTGAAAAGCATGTCAGTGTTTGTGTCCATAAAGCAGATTTCAGCACCTTAACTTGTGTTTTACAAGAACAGGATTAAGAGAATTTGTGGACCGTATCCAGTGGTGTTAAGTTTCCAGAGTTTAAATACATTTGTGTAAGTTCATGCAAAAGATTCTCAAAGGTTAAGGACACATTCAAAACAAGGCTTCAGAATGCTGCAGTGCATTGTATGGGGTTAGAACGCCCTCTGCTGGTGAATATGCAGAAAGGCAATGTGAGAGAAATGATAACAATGCATTTTATTCTTTTTATTTGCAAGATCACCTGTTTAACCCTTTCATGCATAGTGGTCACTATAGTGGACAGATACTCTCCAGCTGTTCTCTTGTATATTCATGGGTTTAGTTGTTTTAATTCCATGTCCTCCTGAGACCCAGCAATGCACTTTTGTCCTCTGTAGGGGACTAAAGTTTGACAGTTTTAATTTAAAAAAAAAAAAAAAAAAAAAAAAAAAATGCTGTTCATTGCAAAGGACAATCCATTAAAAATGTCAAAAAATTAAAATAATTTAAAAAATGTATCTGAAAAAACTGTTGCTTTATGCCAGGGGTGTCAAACTCTTTTTCTTTCAGGGGCCATATTCAGCCCAATGTGATCTCCAGCGGGCCGGACCAGTAAAATAATAGCATCATAGCCGATAAATAATGACAATTCCCAATTTTTTAGTGCAAAAAATAACATTAAATGATGAAACTATTTCTATCCAAAAAAAAAAAAAAAAAAAAAAAATGTGAATAACTGGAAAAAAAAAAAAAAATTTCTGAAGAAAAATAAGTACAATTTTATCAATATTATTCCTCAGCTTATGATTTATACAAGTGCATTACAGATCAGATCTACCAAAGCACAAAACAGGCAGAATAATGTTAAAATTGCACTTATTTTTCTTTGGACATTCCAGGTTGTTTATATTTGTTCAGGTTATTGATGTTTTATTGTTAAAGGATATCAGATTATAATGTTCTTTGCAATAAATAAAAGAGAAAAAACTGGTGTTGCCATTGTTTATTGGCATAATATCATATTATTTTTCTCACATTAAACCAAGAAGAAAATTTGGAGTCATTATTTCTAGATTATTATGCTATTATTTTTTAGTTTGATGCCCTATCTTCAGGGTAATTTTTGCATTTTGCACTTTGTAAATTCATCTTGCAGGCCAGATCGGAACCTCAGGCGGGCCGGTTTTGGCCCCCGGGCCGCATGTTTGACACCTGTGCTTTATACAGTTTCCAATCAAGATGACTGTTTAATGTAAAAAAGCTAAAGATTTTCACTTTACTGGATCTGAAGAGGATATCAACCAACACAGTGGACGCTCATGCGTCATCTACACTGACATTCAGACCATTAATGTAACTTTGCTGTTCTTGATAAACCTGATATGCACTAACATTTTTGAATGTAAATCAACTGCTAATTTTCTCAAACAAAAAGGTTTTTTTTGTTTTTTGTTTTTTTTTTGTGTATTATCTCCATAACTAGTATTAGAATTATGACAAAATGTGAGAAAACATCAGATTAGCTGCATTAAAAATGTTTTTATTTCATAGTTTTCACACAGTATATCACTTTATGATGATAGGTTTTAAATATATGTTTCTTTGCTTCAAAAATTTAACACATGCCGTCCAGCTGAGTGGACATTTTTGTAACTCCATGAAAAGTAGTTTCATAAAAGAATTCAATCGCACTGTTTTTTTCATGCCTAAAGAGGAATAAAAACACTCAGGAAACAAATCTTGATTAAGGTTCTCATAATTCATGCATGAAAGGGTTAAAACAATGTCACATTTGCATATAAATATATTTTTTGCAACTGATATGCTATTTATAATTATTTATGAGAGTCGTTTCTGGAAGGTTTTTAACATTCCCCATATGCAAGCAGCTTAGCCATACCTTATCATAATTTGCTTTTTCTATATCTATTAAAAAAAAAAAAAAATCTATGCATTTTATACCATGTATTGCTCCCTGAAAATCCTTTGACAAATATTAAATTTTGAACTGTAAGCACCCTCTTCTTCCAGATGAGTGCAGCACTGAGTTGTTTGTACAGTAAGTGTAACAGTAAATGCAATCCAAGTGAAAACCTCCTGACATGAAGTTAGAGTAATAATATTAAAGCATAATTGATGAACCTATTAAAAAATAAGATAAAACAAAGAAAAATGACAGAAAACTGAAAATAAACTAGTGACATTTGTAATTTAGCACCTGAAATTAAAAAAAAAAAAAAAAATCACTGCAAGCCTATGGTAAACACTGCTTAGACAAGTACAATGCATGAACATCAAGACCAGGGTGTAAAATTAACTTTAACAACAAATGAAAGAGCACTCTAACTAGAGGATGGGGGTCAAACTCATTTGAGTTCAGGGGCCACATTCAGCCTAATATGAAATAAAGTGGGCCGGACCAGTAAAGTAATATAAATAATAGGATCAGAACTTATAAATAATATAAGGTCCAAAGTTTTTTCTATGTTTTTGACTGAAAAAAGTCAAATTCCGTAATGAAAATATTTACATCTATGAACTGTACTTGAACAAACATTAACAACCTGAAAATTCTTGAGAAAAATAAGTGTAATTTTAACAATATTACATCTCAGTTTATCATTTATACATGTACATCACAGCTTACAGATCACAGTGGATCTACAGATATGCAAAATATTTAGTAACAGGCAGAATATTGTTAAAATACGACATACTTCTCTTAAGACATTTCAGGTTGTTTATATTTTTTGTGAAAGGCTAGTCTGTAAATGTAAACGTTTTTGTGTAATTTTACTTTTTGGACACTAAAACAAAAAGAAAAATGAGCTTTTTTTCATTATTTATAGGTTATTATGATAGTATTTTACTGGTCTAACCCACTTGGGATTGAATTGACCTAAAATGATTCTAACGTCCTTGATTGTTAATATCGTCAGTGTAATTTCTGCATTTCACAAATTCATCTCAGGGGCCAAATTGGACCGTTTGGTGGGCCGGATTTGGCCCCCAGGCCGCATGTTTGACACCTATGAACTAGAGTGTCACAAAAAAAAAGAAAGAAAGAAATTAAATAAAATTAAATGTATAATGAAATAAACAAATTGCAACCCCCCACTCCGAACCCTGCCCCACCTCAGCTCGTTCTGGCCAGTACAAATGAATGATTACTTATGTATTATAAAGTTCTACTGCAACAGCCAATGGGGCAGAACCTCTAAGTTTGTAAAATAAAAAATAAAGGGTTACCTTTGTGAAAAAAATGAACTTTTTACCTCATCTGCCATTGGCTAGTGACCTCCAAAAATATTTTTCAACAGCCAAATACAAAAAATCATGCGTTATATGACTGAAAATAATTACCCTGCATTTTTATTATGAAAATCCAACTGAAGCATCACTTAAAGAACACAGTTATGTTCAGATAAATTTAGATTATTGCTATTTTATGAGGTTATATTTCATTTCAAGGTGACTGCTGCATCATCATGTAATACAAATATTCCAAAGTGCCACCTTTGACACTGACTGAGTGAGTCAAATGTGTGTCTGACAGCTTTAACAGGAACGCTCTGTTTAACCCACAGGAAAAGGAAAAAGAATCAAAAATAGCGAGTGGGACTGAGTCTAAATGAAATGAAGTCCACAGACCAGAGATGTTATTCAAGAATGCTGTAAGAATACAACTGCATTTGCATCTGCCTTTTTAAAGCCTTTTTTTCCTACAGAGCATCGAGTCCATCGACTCCTTTAAGAAGGAGCTCAAAACATATGCTTTTAGGGCAGGTGTTCAGCCCAGGCTGATGTTTTATGGGTCTGTGTTATTGTGTTATTGTCTTTTCCTCTGTACTACTGCCTTGTTTTTATCCTGCTGAATGTATGACATTTTACTTTATTTTATTTTATTTTATTTTGTTTTATTTTATTTTATTTTATTTTATTTTATTTTATTTTATTTTATTTTATTTTGTTTTGTTTTGTTTTGTTTTATTTTATTTTATTTTGTTTTGTTTTATTTTGTTTTCTTTTCTTTTGTTTCATTTTCTTTTCTTTTCTTTTCTTTTGTTTTATTTTATTTTATTTTGTTTTATTTTATTTTATTTTATTTTATTTTGTTTTGTTTTATTTTATTTTGTTTCTTTTTCTTTTCTTTTCTTTTCTTTTCTTTTCTTTTATGTTTAGACAAGGAAGGTTATTATTGTTATTAATTATTTAAGGAGAAGGGGTGGGAGTTTATAAGTTATGCTTCTTCTCACTCCTTTTTGAATATGTAGTCTATGTCCTATGTCTTATGTTTAAGTGTTTTGTTTATTTATTTTCTGCTGTTTTGACATTCATATTTGAAATAAATACATCAATCAATCAATCAATCAATTTTATTTTAAGCTTTTACTAACATTTTATTCTAAACTGTAAAGGGCTTTGTGATGTTATCTGTGAAAAGTGCTAAATAAATAAAATGTACTTACTTACTTAGTCACTAAAGGTAGGCCTCTTCAGCTCTACTGTCCTTGTGGATCAGGTTATCGCCACCTCATCAACCTCAGAGTCAGACATGTCTGAGTTTGTGTCAACAACCTGTGTAGAATGATCCAGCAGACATGGTGGAATGTATGAAAATAACAACTCACATGCAATTCAAAAATTTCCATCGGCCACTGGCGGGTATGTATTTTTGTTTTACACGCCAAACACATTTTTTTTTACCTGCCATTGGCGCTTGGCAGATGTTTTACGCCCTGATCAAGACATCAGATTTAATGTCTTACAGTGTTTGTCTTGAGTTGTTCTAATCATGTGATTAGTTTGTGAATACGGGCAAATTACACAGGGATTATGGAGTTTGCAGTTTCTTAACTCCATAAGAAACAGCTACGGAGTTAAAGTGTTCAGATGACTTGTACACTTGCCAAACAAAATGCCTGCAGAAGCCGACAAAGCCTGCGTAGATTTAAACATTCAGGAGTTTGTCCCACAGCCATTTCCATCCTCTCTGTTCCATGAGTACAGAAACCTAACAGAGGAAAGGATTTAAGACACATGTGAGGGTTTTCCACTTGAATATATACAGAAAAAAATATATAGCGAGACCACTGCAAAATGATCACTTTCTCTGATTTGACCGTTTATAAGTATGTGTTTGAGTAAAATGAACATTTTTGTTTTATTCTCTAAACTACCGACAACATCTCAAATTCCAAATAAAAATATTATTATTTAGAGCAGGGGTGTCAAACTCATTTTAGTTCAGGGGCCACATCCTCCCATTATGATCTGAAGTGGGCCGGACCAGTACATTAATAACATAATAATATATAAATAATGCCAACTCCAAACATTTCAATGTGTTTTACAGTGAAAAAGTAAAATTACATTATGGAAACATTTCCATCAATAAACTGTCCTCTTAAAAATGTGAATAACACAAACAACCATGAAAAAAATGAAATTTATTAAGGAAAATAAGTGCAATTTTAACTGTATTTTGCCTCTGCTTATCATTTCTAAATGTGCATTACAACTTACAGATCATAATGGATCTGCAAATACACCAAATATTTTAGTAACTGGCAGAATGTTAGTAAAATTGCACTTACTTCTCTTCGGACATTTCTAGTTGTTCATATTTTGTGAAAGGCTAGTTTGTAAATTTACACATTTTTAATGTAATTTCACTTTTTTTTTTTTTTTTTTTTTTTTTTTTTACACTAAAACAGAGGAAAATTTAGGAATTGTCATTATTTGTAGGTTTTTATGTTAGTATTTTACTGATCTGACCCACTTGAGACTAAAATAGGGCTTTATATGTCAAGGATTGACTGTTAATATCTTGAATGTAATTTTTGCATTTCACAAATTCATCCCAGGGGCCAGATTGGACCCTTTGGCGGGCCGGTTTTGGCCCCCGGGCCGCATGTTTGACACTTGTGATTTAGAGCATGTATTTGCAGAACACGACTGTTGAGCCGCATTATGTAATAAATTCCCATTATGTAATAAAAGTTCAAAATGTAATAAGAATGTCACGTCATCTTGTAATAAAGCCGCATTATGTAATAAACTGACGCATTTTGTAATAAACTACCTCAGTGCATTATGTAGTCAATTTTTTCACATTATGTAGCAAGTTATTACAATTTGAGAAATTGATTACAAAATGCACTTGACGCATTTTCATATTCAGGAAAATGTAATGTGCTAAATTAATCTTTAAACTGTGTGGTTAAAGTTCTGATTACATTACCTGTAGCTCCTGTGACTAATTTCTTCTAAATTGCTCTGAAATAATATTAATTTGGATTGTAATTACATCATGAACCATGTTATTACATTGTTTTAATAAAAATGTGTCAAGTGCATTTTGTAATAAATTTCTCAAATTGTAATAACTTACTACATAATGCAAAAAATTTACTATATAATGCGTTGACGTAGTGTCAGTTTATTACATAATGCGGCTTTATTACAAGATGACGTGACACTCTTATTACATTTTGAACTTTTATTACATAATGGGAATCTATTACATAATGCGGCTCAACACACGACACATGGTCAAAATAACAAAAAGATGCAGTGTTTTCAAACCTGAAATAATGCAAAGAAAACCAGTTCATATTCATTTCAAAACAACACAAACTAATGTTGTAACTTGGCAAAAGTTCAGAAGTCAATATTTGGTGGAATAACCCTGGTTTTCAATGACAGCTTTCACGTATCTTGTCTCTCTTCCATTACTGTTGGATGACTTTATGCAGCTTCTGCCAGAGAAATTCAAGAAACTCAACAATGTTCGAAGACTTGTGACTGTCCGTGTTCCTCCAGAAGTTTTCACAGTGGGTTCAGGTCTGGAGATTGGACTGGGTCTTCATCTGACGGTCCGTCAACCACACCTTTATGGACCTTGTTGAGCCGCATTATGTAATAAATTCCCATTATGTAATAAAAGTTCAAACTGTAATAAGAATGTCACGTCATCTTGTAATAACGCTGCATTATGCAATAAACTGACGCATTTTGTAATAAACTACATCAACGCATTATATAGTAAATTTTTTCGCATTATGTAGTAAGTTATTACAATTTGAGAAATTGATTACAAAATGCACTTGACACATTTTTATTAAAAAAAATGTAATAACATGGTTCATGATGTAATAACAATCCAAATGAATATAATTTCAGAGCAATTTAGAAGAAATTAGTCACAGGAGCTACAGGTAATGGAATCAGAACTTTAACCACACAGTTTAAAGATTAATTTAGCGCATTACATTTTCCTAAAAATAAAAATGTGTCAAGTGCGTTTTGTAATAAATTTCTCAAATTGTAATAACTTACTACATAATGCGAAAAAATTGACTACATAATGCACTGAGGTAGTTTATTACAAAATGCGTCAGTTTATTACATAATGCGGCTTTATTACAAGATGACGTGACATTCTTATTACATTTTTAACTTTTACTACATAATGGGAATTTATTACGTAATGCGGCTCAACAGACCTACTTGAGGCCAGGAGCATTGTCCTGATAGAAGAACCAGTCCTGAGAGTTTGGGAACATTGTCAGAGCAGAAGTCCAGTAGTTTTCCATAGTTATTTTTGGATTCCATTTACTTTTGCAGAACTAATAGCAGTAGTTTTGCCTATTGTAAGAAGATAGTGATGGACACAGTAGTGGTTTTTATACTTCTCCTTATTAAAATAGTGATATTTTGCTTTTTTAAATGGAATTAGGCATTTTCAAACATTTCCCTGTGGTCTACATAAACTGTAAATACTCTGCTTGGGTCTGAATTCTTCATTAATTCAACTCCACAGGTCCATCTTCAACCCTATTTCTGAGTAATGACACCAGAAAGATCATTTGGAGCGCTGGCCCTTTAAATGCACATGAGCCATTTTATGCCCCGCCCCCTCCAGGTTGTTGTCCATGCTTTCTGTCCTGTTCAACCACCTGTGTTCGTTCATTCAACCAACAACTGAGCATTTTAGGTAATCGGCTCAAAGTTCGGACATATTTTCAGTTTTTACTACAACCGCTGCTGCTGACAAACAATTATGTCGTACTCGGAGAAATGTTCGTCAGAAGTCTTGACCTTATATGTGCAAATGTCGTGACGTAACTACTTATAAAATGTAACAAATTAAACAGGAATTAAAATAGGTTGTAGAAGTCCACTCGATTTTTGCCCAAATGAATATAAAGATAACTTCGCAGCACCTGGAGGGTTCAAATTCAAACTTTATGAACTATTAGGGTCCAAATACACAAATAAATGAACCAAAGACTAATAAAAGTGGGTTTAGATAAATATGAGCCTTTTAAAGCCCAATGTGACATTCTTTATAACCCATAGATATACAGGTTACCCCTTCAAATAAGACATGGATCGGGTGTTTATTAAGTAGAATAAGGTGTTATGTGTTTATGTTTTTATGTTTAATGTGTTTGCTAGAATACACACGTTGTCTTTTAATTCCATTTTCTTTTTAATCTATCTATCTATCTATCTATCTATCTATCTATCTATCTATCTATCTATCTATCTATCTATCTATCTATCTATCTATCTATCTATCTATCTATCTATCTATCTATCTATCTATCTATCTATCTATCCATCCATCCATCCATCCATCCATCCATCCATCCATCCATCCATCCATCCATCCATCCATCTATCTATCTATCTATCTATCTATCTATCTATCTATCTATCTATCTATCTATCTATCTATCTATCTATCTATCTATCTATCTATCTATCTATCTATCTACCCCTCCCTCCCTCCCTCCGTCCCTCCATCCATCCATCTATCTATCTATCTATCTATCTATCTATCTATCTATCTATCTATCTATCTATCTATCTATCTATCTATCTATCTATCTATCTATCTATCTATCTATCTATCTATCTATCTAATACAAGAATATTAACTCTTCAAGCTGATACATGAAGTCCTTCAGGTACATTTTCTATCCCTCGTTCTGTGAAAAGATCATGAACAACATGTAACAAAAGTCCATAATCATTTGTATGATTGTATGTTTTAAGTACAGATGATGCGTATTCTTGACCTTGGACGTCATTTGACAAGTAATCTTTGCTCTGTACAAAGATAATCCTGCCTGAAGTTAAGATTACTTGATCAAATAGCTGCACATGCTTTCCAAGTAAATACCCTTGGCCTTTATTAATTCATGTGTTGGATAATCACCATCAGATGTGTTCATCAGAAATAAGCTAATTAAACTGCATAGAGCTGCAGCAGAGGCTATAACAAGTGATGATTAAATCGTCCAGGATGTTTTTTTTTTTTTTCATTTTTCCAAGAAGATTTTAGGAGTTGAGATCATTCATCCCACCTTGGCTGAAAATCCTGTGATTTGAGTCATGTTTAGCAGTGAAAACAAACAAATGACACATTATGGACAAGGTGGAAGGATTAGATTTAATGCCACTTTTGTGCACGATGTATAAACTTTTTATTTCAAATGTTTTTATTTGAGCACATTGTCATACAGTTACATGTTTACTGCATACACATTGCATGCAGGGTTTTACAACCATACAGACAAATGTGCAAAGAATGTACTCTTATTGTTTTCTTTGAATATAATATACATATATATATACAGTATATGAAAAACAGATATAAACATGAGGTACAAAGCACAAATGAGGAAAAAAATACATTAAAATCGAAGATAAACTAGAAAAGCTCTAGAAAAGCTAGAAAAGCACAGACCCTGCCAAGGAAGGTCACCCCCCCCCCCAAATCACCACCAAAATGTAATCATTTGTTCCTTATGCCAGTATCAGCATTTCCTGAAAATTTCATCCAAATCTGTCCATAACTTTTGAATTATCAAACAAACAAACAAACAAACAAACAAACAAACAAACAAACAAACAAACAAACCCAGATGAAACATAACCTCCACCGTTCCTTGGTGGTGGTAATAAAAACAAATATTTACATATTTACAGTGTATTTTTTACGTATGTCTGTAGTGTAGAAGTACTTTTATTTACTACACCATCTATTAGTGCTTGTACTGCAGTATTTTACAATCTTTCAGTACTTGTATTTGTTATGTAGAAGTACTTTTATTTGTTACACAGTCTGTTTGTGAATGTACTGTACTGCTGCTACTTGGTGTACTTGTGTTTGTAGTGTTGATGTACTACCATTAACACATCTGTACTGCTGCTATATACAGTGTACATGTGTAGAAGTACTTTTATTTTTTTTTTTACAGAGTCTATTATTGGTTATATTGCAGTATTTTTACAGCATGGCTGTACTTGTGTTTGTTATACATAGAAGTACTTTTTATTCATTACACAGTCTGTTAGTGCTTGTACTGCAGTATTTTACAATGTTTCAGTACTTTTATTTGTGACAGAGTCTAATTAATGGTTATACTGCAGTATTTTTACAGTATAGTTGTACTTGTGTTTGTCATGTTCAAGTACTTTTATTTGCTACACTGTACTGTAGTGTTTTTACAGTATATTTTTTACTTGCCTCTGTAATGTAGACGTACTTTTATTAATTACACCATCTATTAGTGCTTGTACTGCAGTATTTCACAATGTTTCAGTCCTTGTATTTGTTATATAGAAGTATTTTTATTTGTGACAGAGTCTATCAGTGATTGTACTGCAGTATTTTTACTGTATAGTTGTACTTGTGTTTGTCATGTTCAAGTATTTTTATTCAGTACACTGTACTGAAGTCTTTTTACGGTATGTTTTTAACTTGTGTCTGTAGTATAAAAGTACTTTTATTCATTACACCATCTATTAGTACTTGTACTGCAGTATTTTACAATGTTTCAGTACTTGTATTTGTTATGTAGAAGTATTTTTATTTGGGACAGAGTCTATTAGTGCTTGTACTGCAGTATTTTTTTAAATGCATTTTAGTACTTGTGTTTGTTATATAGAAGTACTTATATTTGTTACAGAATTTAATATTGGTTGTACTGCAGTATTTTTACTGTATAGTTGTACTTGTGTTTGTCATGTTCAAGTATTTTTATTCAGTACACTGTACTGAAGTCTTTTCACGGTATGTTTTTAACTTGTGTCTGTAGTATAGAAGTACTTTTATTCATTACACCACCTATTAGTACTTGTACTGCAGTATTTTACAATGTTTCAGTACTTGTATTTGTTATGTAGAAGTACTTTTATTTGTGACAGTCTATTATTGGTTGGAACTGCAGTATTTTTACTGTATGGTTGTACTTATATTTATTGTGTTCAAGTACTTTTATTTGCTACACTGTACTGTAGTGTTTATATATATAGATATATATAAAACTTCTGTTGTATAGAAATACTTTACTCATTACACCATCTATTAGTACTTGTACTGCAGTATTAGCACTATTGTGTATTAATATTAGAGACAAAATCCAATAAATATCTTTAGTGAAGCTACAACTATAATCACACAATAACTAAATCCAATACATTATTATTATTATTATTATTATTATTATTATTATTATTATTATTATTATTATTATTATTATTATTATTCTGATGGTCTGTCCTATAGGAGAGCCTCCTTCTCAGTGTATTTGGGAACTAGTTAAATGGATGTGATTTCATTTTTCCTATTGTGGTGGTGCATGGATTCGTCTTCAACGTGCTCCGGCTGGCGTTGGAAGTAGTTCCGGTGGTTCAGCAGCCTGCGGAGCACACAGAGCCGGGATCTCCGTCCGTCCGTGTCGTTGAGCGCAAACGCGGATAGCTGTGGGGTCGAGTCCGGCCGTCATGACAGTGGACTGACCACAGCGGCGGTCAGCGGACGGCCGCACAGCTCCAGCCCCAGCCTCCAGCAGCCCCCAGCCTCCAGCAGACACCGGAGCCGCTGTTTTTGTCTCCGAGGGGAATTTTTCAAGTGCAAGAAGAGGCGTCTGGAGCTTCTGAACCACTGCACAGAAAAAAAAAAAAAAAAAAATTACATGTATATTATTCCGAGCCGGCTCATATAGACGACGGTGAGTGTGCGGATCTTTATGCATGTGTGATGATTAATGACAGAATGAAATGACAAATCCTGCAAGAAGTGGAAGTATATTTAAAAAAAAACAAAAAAACAAACAAAAAAAAAAGCAAGAGGGGTTTGTTTGAGTTCTCTGACGGTCACGATATGCATGCACAAAGCAGACAGCCGCGTTTGTGTTTTATTCTAAATGTCAACATGAAGTAAAGTTAAGTAAGTTCTCTGCAACAACAACAACAACAAAAGGACAGAAATAGTGGATTAAACACCGTCCTCCTGCAAATGCATGAACAGGAGACGGTGCCTATCACAGCTGAGAACACTTTGGAGGTGATAACACTGGAGCCTCGTAATAGCCCCAGACCGAGCTGCAAACAAGCTCAAAGAAGGCAATTCGTCGGGTAGGGGGATTAAATTCACCTGCAAAGTTCACAGGTTTTGGGATTCAACTTCATTTTTGCACAGAAATAGTGCAGAGAGGCTGTTGGGATTCGGAGGAGTAATGCAATTTCACTTTGCAGCCTCAGATATTTTATATTTCAAGTATAGGAATGTGCATATGAGGCATGCACTGACAGGTGGCAGTGGCTTATTGGGCTGTTTTTGTGCACATACATGCATGTTTTTACAATCTATGCCTTTACTGTGATGAAACTGTGCACGGCTTTGTAAGTAATGTGCTATTTTTTGGCAGATTTTTGTCTGAAGTTAATACAAAAAGCTTTATATTTAGGGAATTTAACCCAATATTTAGCATTAAGAGTGAAGTTGTCATTTGCATGCAAGGGATATTAAAATGATGCCAAATGCTCATACACTTACTGTTTTAATATCCTTTTCAGACCAGACAGTGCATTTATGTCCTCTGCAGGGGACATGAGTTGCACAGCTTTACTTAGACACTGTCCACTGCAAAAAAAAATACTGTTGCATTATGCTTTTTCCAATCAAGACAGTTATTTTATATAAAAACACCCAAACTTTTACTCTCCTAGGTCTCGGGAGTATATATATATATATATACATTTACAGTAGTGAAACCGTGCATGTCTGTGTAAGTAATATAGTATTTTAGACAGATTTTTGTCTCATTAATATAAAAAGCTCTATATTTAGACAATTTAACTTAATATTTAGCATTAAGAGTGACATTAACAGTTGTCTTTGGCATGCAGGGGATATTGAAATGATGCAAAAATGCTCATACATGAGGATATGCACTTACTGTTTTAATATTCACTTGAGACCAAGCAGTGCATTTGAGTCCTCTGTAGAGGACAAGAGGTGCACAGCTTTACCTAAATGCTGTCCACTGCAAAGGACATTCCATAAAACACAAAAAGTATCTGAAAAAACTATCGCATTATGCTTTTTCCCAATTTAAATGCCCAAACCTTTACTTTCTTAGGTCTCTAGAGGATATATATATATATATACATTTACAGTAGTGAAACTATGCCTGTCTTTATAAGTAATATGGTATTTTTGGCGGATTTTTAACTTAAATTAATATAAAAAGCTCTATATTTAGACAGTTTAACCTATTATTTAGCATTAAGAGTGAAGTTAAGTGTTGTCTTTTGCATGCAGGGCATATTAAAATGATGCAAAATGCTCATACATGATATGCACTTATTATTTAAATATTCTCTTGAGACCAAGCAGTGCATTTATGTCCTCTGTAGGGGACGTAAGTTGCACAGCTTTACTTATGTTCACTGGAAGGGATATTCCATAAAATAAAAAAAGTATCTGAAAAACTGTTGCATTATGCTTTTTCCAATCAAAAAGTCCTAACTTTTACTTTCCTACGTCTCTAGAGGATATATATACATTTACTGCAATGAATCCGTGCATGTCTTTGTAAGTAATATGGTATTTTTGGCAGGTTTTTGTTTTAAGGTATTGAAAAAGCTCTATATTTAGACAATTTAACCTAATTTTTAGCTTTAAGAGTGAAGTTAACTATTGTCTTTTGCATGCAGGGCATATTAAAATGATGCAAAATGCTCATAAATGAAGATATGCACGTACTGTTTTAATATTCTCTTTAGACCAAGCAGTGCATTTATGTCCTCTGTTGGGGACATGAGTTGCACAGCTTTACTTAAATGCTGTCCACTGCAAAGGACATTCCATAAAATACAAAAAGTATCTGAAAACCTGTTGCATTATACTTTTTCCAATCAAAAAGCCCAAACTTTTACTTTCCTAGGTCTCTGGAGTATATATATACATTTACAGTAGCAAAACCATGCATGTCTTTGTAAGTAATATAGTGTTTCTTGCAGATTTTTGTCTTAAGTTAATATAAAACTTTATATTTACACAATTTAACCTAATATTTAGCATTAAGAGTGACATTAACAGCTGTCTTTTGCATGCAGGGGATATTAAAATGATGCATTTACAGTCGTGAAACTGCATGTCTTTGTAAGTAATATAGTAATTTTTTTGCAGATTTCTGTCCTAAGTTAATAAAAAAGTTGTATATTTAGACAATTCAGCTCAATATTTAACATTAAGAGTGACCTTAACAGTTGTGATTGGCATGTAGAGGATCAAACATGACCTATGCGCTAGCAGTTTTTTTTTTTAATATATCAGTTAATTCAGCCAAAAAACCACAACCTGAATGTGAACAGTGACCATCTCTTACAGTACAGGAGTCATTATCTGTCATCATGCTGCAGAGTGAAGTGTCAGCCAGTACTGTACAGTTGTGTTCCCATTAGAAACCAAAAAAACAACAAACCAAAACACACCTACTGGGCTATGTGTATGTTCTAGCGTGTGATAAAATGAAAAAGCATGTGAGAGAACCCTACTCCTGATTTGGATGCGCCTGTAATTCCTATCAAGATAAGAGCTGTCTGAACAGATTTCTCTCATCATTATTTGCTCTGAGATTTACTTGCGCTTGTAAATGGTGTTGATTGAGGGTAATTTGGCTTTTTAATTGCTGAACAGCTGCCACACTCACTGCTGATTGCCATTGTAGACTTTCTCAGTAGATCACTCATAGACCCCTAAATGCCTCATTAAAACGTTACGCAGAATGGCATGAAACGTGAAGAGAAGGAACCCTCCATAATGTTTTACTGATTTGTGTTTTATCGTCGGAAAGGTCGTCGTAATTATCGTCAATGTCAGCAAATGCACCGCCAAGGAACGAGCCGAGTAATGACTTTTTGAGAGTTGAATTAAGGGCTATTTGTGGGTGCGGTGTGTGTGTGTATGTGTGTGTTTTCTTTGATGAACATGAACTCCATATGTCAGTATATGAATCAGTCATGGCTGTCAGGATTTTTATGTTGTCGCTCTGCATATTCATCATGATTTGTAAGATATTCTATTTGTGGGACTTCACAAGTAATATTGCGCAGCCAGTCTTTCCTCTCAGTGTTTGCCAAGAATGATTTGCACCCCCAATTAAAACACGATGGAGCAATGATGGAAATGAAGACAGACACTGAACCTTCAATAATCTTTTAAAAAGCATTTCACTGTAAATAAAACACTCGCTTTTGTCCTATTTACGCTTTAATACAACCCCACGCACGACATCAGGTTCCCGGTGTTGCAGCGAGCTCATTTCATTGAGAAACGCTGCTTGATTTATATGAATATTTAATGGTTTTGAGCTTGTAAAAGTAAAAACGACTTCTCGGTGTTACACGCTGCGCAGGAGATGTTTAGCAGTGTTGACTTCTTTTTAAACTGACAAGTCATAGGTTCACCTTTTGAAAACATCTGCGATTATCAAGAATCTGTGTCCAACCTTGGAAATATGTTTTGAACGGAGGAAAAAAAAAAAAAAAAAAAAAACTAAGTATGAGTGTAGCTGGAGAAAACACTAACACCCACGCCATTCATTCAGCGGACTGGACCCATGCCTGGGAGCTGTCTTTTTCTATTATTGGTTGAAAACACTTCAAATAGATAGATGTCACAAATAGATGTCACGGCGGATTAAAATGTGACAAAATTTAGTCTGCACAGGTCTGTTTCACACTGAATCAGGAAAATGTATAGAGAAATATTGGGTTTATGTAGCACTAATGCTGAGTTAAGGCTGGGCGATGTGGAAAAAAGATTATATCGGCTTAATTTTTTCATGTCAGATGATATTGATATGTATCACGATATAAATCAAATCACTATTTCTGTCAAGCTTTAATTTTCTGGAGAGAGAGAGAGAGAAAACACTTCAAATAGACAGATGTCACAGCGGATTAAAATGGGACAAAATTTAGTCTGCACAGGTCTGTTTCACACTGAATCATGAAAATGTATGAGAAATATTGAGTTTCTGTAGCACTGATACTGAGATAATTTTTTTCATATCAGACGATATTGATGTGTATCATGATATAAATTAAATCACTATTACTGTCAAGCTTTAATTTTCTAGAGAGAGAGAGAGAGAGAAAACACTTGAAATAGATGTCACAAATAAATGTCAGTTTAAAGATTAGATGTAGTTTAAAGATTATATCGCCCTAATTTTTTCATGTCAGATGATATTGATGTGTATTACCATATAAATTAAATCACTATTTCTGTCAAGCTTTAATTTTCTGGAGAGAGAGAGAGAGAGAACACTTCAAATAGACAGATAGATGTCACAAATAAATGTCACTGCGGATTAAAATGGGACAAAATTTAGTCTGCACAGGTCTGTTTCACACCGAATCATGACAATGTATAGAGAAATATTGGGTTTATGTAGCACTGATACTGACCTAGGGCTGGGCGATGTGGCAAAAAAAGTCATATCGCGATAATTTTTGTCATATCAGACAATATTGATATCTGTCACGACATGTCAAGCTTAAATTTTCTGTGAGAGAGAGAGAGAGAGAAAACACTTCAAATAGACAAACAGATGTCACAAATAAATGTCACTGCGGATTAAAATGTGAAAAAATTTAGTCTGCACAGGTCTGTTACACTCTGAATCATGAAAATGTGTAGAGAAATATTGGGTTTATGTAGCACTGATACTGACTTAAGGCTGGGTGATATGGAAAAATATTCATATCACGATAATTTTTTTCATATCAGACGATATTGATATGTATCATGATATAAATCAAATCACTATTTTTGTCAAGCTTTAATTTTCTAGAGAGAGAGAGAGAGAGAGAGAGAGAGAGAACACTTCAAATAGACAAACAGATAGATGTCACAAATAAATGTCACTGCGGATTAAAATGTGAAAAAATTTAGTCTGCACAGGTCTGTTTCACACTGAATCATGAAAATGTATAGAGAAATATTGGGTTTATGTAGCACTGATACTGACTTAAAGCTGGGTGATATGGAAAAAAAGAAAAATTACGATTTTTTCACATCAGACGATATTGATATGTATCACGTTATAAATTAAATCACTATTTCTGTCAAGCTTTAATTTTCGAGCGAGAGAGAGAAAGAGAGAGAGAGAACACTTCAAACAGACAGATAGATGTCACAAATAGATGTCGCTGTGGATTAAAATGGGACAAAATTTAGTCTGCACAGGTCTGTTTCACACTGAATCATGAAAATGTATGAGAAATATTGGGTTTATGTAGCACTGATTCTGAGTTGGGGCTGGGCGATATGGAAAAAAGTCATATCACGATAATTTTTGTCATATCAGACGATATTGATAAAGTTTCATGATACAAGTCAAATCATTTCAGTCAAGCTTTAATTTTCTACACAGAGAGAGAGAGAGAGAGAGAGAGAGAGAGAGAGAGGAACACTTCAAATAGACAGATAGATGTCAAATAATTGTCACTGCGGATTAAAATGTGACAGTTTAGTCTGCACAGGTCTGTTTCACACTGAATCATGACAATGTGTGAGAAATATTGGGTTTATGTAGCACTGATACTGACTTAAAGCTGGGTGATATGGGAAAAAAAAATCATGTCATGATTTTTTCATATCGGACAATATTGATATGTGTCACGATATAAATCAAATCACTGTTTCTGTCAAGCTTTAATTTTCGAGAGAGAGAGAGAGAGAACATTTCAAATAGACAGATAGATGTCACAAATAGATGTCAGTGCGGATTAAAATGGGACAAAATTTAGTCTGCACAGGTCTGTTTCACGCTGAATCAGGAAAATGTATAGAGAAATATTGGGTTTATGTAGCACTGATACTGACCTAGGGCTGGGCGATATGGGAAAAAAAGTCATATCGCGATAATTTTTGTCATGTCAGACAGTATTGATATCCATCACGATATGTCAAGCTTAAATTTTCTGAGAAAGAGAGAGAGAACACTTCAAATAGACAGACAGATGTCACAAACAGATGTCACTGCGGATTAAAATGTGACAAAATTTAGTCTGCACAGGTCTGTTTCACACTGAATCAGGAAAATGTATCGAGAAATATTGGGTTTATGTAGCACTGATACTGACTTAAGCCTGGGCGATATGGAAAAAAAAAATCATATCACGATTTTTTAGTTTACCAGCCGACAGACCGTAAGCGATTGTTGCCATGCGTCGTCCGTCGTCGTCCGTCGTCGTCCGTCGTCGTCCGTTACAAAAATTTCAATCGTCTTCTTGTCTCTGAAACTTCAATTCTGATTGACTTCAAACTTGGTCTACAGCTTCTTTATGATGATGTCAACAAAAGTTAGTGAAATTATTTGGATCCGGATCTGATTCTGGATTTGGTGCGACTTTGAAAAATGTCCCCATTATAAGAGATAGGAAGTGGATCGATGCAATAACTCAGTAAATAAAAATGATATCCAGTGTAAATTTCTACAGTCCAGCCCTGATGGGGAGATGACCAAAACATAATGTCCACATGCTGATCAGGATCTTCTTCTGGATCCGGGAACTTACGGAAAGTTTAACATGGGCTCTTATGGGGAAAAAATTTCAATCGTCTTCTTCTCCGAAACTCCAGTTCTGACTGACTTCAGACTTGGTATACAACTTCTGTATGATGATGTCAACACAAGGTATTGAAATTATTTGGATCCGGATCTGATTCTGGATTTGGTGCGACTTTGAAAAATTTCCCCATTATATAAGAGATAGGAAGTGGATTGATCCAATAAATCAGTATCAGTGATATCAAGTTGGAATTAGAATTTTTTACAGATCTGATTGGAATATGACCAAAACATGGGCTATTTCTGTAATAGAATAAATACACAGAACTGGGTGATAATAAATGGCATCTGGATACATTTCCCAAAGCTTTTAATTTGGCCGGTAAGCTACAGGGCCATTGGTCCTATTTTTTTCATATCAGACGATAACGATACGTATCACGATATGTCAAGCTTAAATTCTCTGTGAGAGAGAGAGAGAGAGAGAGAGAATAAAATAATTGGCACAATGTACTTTCTGTTGGCAGAAACATTCAAGTATTAACCCTTAGTGGTCTGAGCCTATTTTGGCTGTTTTTCAGTACTTTTGATTTTGCCTTTATATACTATTTAAACAAATGTTTACTATACCCATGTTTGGTATCTTTTTTTGTCAGCACAACTTCATCTATATCATCTGCCTATTATTTTTTCACTTTAACCTACTATATCCAAATAAAAGGCCAGAAAACACAAAAAAAATTTAAAATCCGATTTGAAAAATGTATATACTTTATTGTATAAATAACACAAAGATGCTTAACGAACCTTTTCGAAGACTTTAAAAGTGAATATTGGTTCCAAACATTAGGTATATAAAATCAAAATTGTAATAAATTAAAACTATACTCAAATACTCGATATAAAAGCATGTCTTTACAGAGTTGTTTTTTCCCCTAAAAGTGCGGTAATCAAACACGGTTATCATGATAATTAGAATTTAAACGGTAATACTAACCACTGGCAAGTTTACCGCAGTTTATCGTTAATCGTTAATCGTTATACCCCTAATCACGATGTAAATCAAATCACTATTTTTGTCAAGCTTAAATAGATAGAGGGAAGGAGAGACCAATGAATGAAAAATAAAAATTTTTCATCTCGTTGAATAGGAAGTCACATAGGAAATGAAATGTATGGTTTTGCAGCATTTGCATTTTTAGCATTTTTTGCAGTATTTGTACAGAGTCTATTACTGCTTGTACTGAGGTATTTTTTTTTTTTTTTACAGTGTTTTAGTACTTGTATTTGTTGTGCAAAAGTACTTGTATTTGTTCCATAGTCTATTAGTGCTTGTACTAGGGCTGCTCGATTATAGGAAAAAAAATAATCACGATTATTTTAGCAATAATTGAAATCACGATTATTAAAAACAATTATTTGTTAACCTTAAAGTTGTTTATTTTTTTCTTGCAAAACAATGTAAAATATACTCCTTAAACATGAATAAAGCTTTTAACCACTAAAACAAAGTATGTTCACTTTTGTATGAAACAAAAAAAATCTTTGAATGCACATAAATGTACTGTAAATTCAAGTATGTTTCCTTTTGTAAATAAATAGTGCACTGTAATTAAACTGCTATAGACTTGCCATAGAACTGCAGCAATAAAAAAAAAAAAAAACTCACGTAAAGTGCAAATTATAAATTCAAGTATGTTCAATGTAGTATGAAACAGTAAATTCAGTGGCGTGCCGTGAGGTTTCAGTTCAGGCCTTCTGTATACATCAGCCATCTAGAATACGCACGCTAGGGTTATACGGGTTAGGTTAGGTTAATACGGGAGTTGCAGCGTAAAGAGATTCGGAGACTGAAGATTGCATTGCGGGCGAAGTTGTAAACGGAGTTGTTTTTATGTGTTTTAGTTTTTCATAAGATTATGATAACGGTGGCGGTGGTTAAACTTTAGATGGTTTAAAGGTTTGTTGTGTTAGCGGTCGGTGCGGACACAACTACGAAACACTTTTTGCACGTGATGTGTTTTTGCTCTTCGTCTTCTTCATCAAACCCAAAGTGATTCCATACAATTGAATTTGACTTGCCTTTTTTGTTTACCAAGCACTTCTGCTGTGATTCTCCTGCCGTTTTTCCAGACCGCTAGGTACAACTTTCCTCTTAGGGTGGACCTGCCGGCTAGCTGGCAGCAGTAGCTTAGAGGGGGGCGGGGCAGAGCAGCTCATGGTAGCTTGCGTGCGCGTGAATTAAAACAACTCAAAATTAATAATCATTTTTTCTCGATTACATAATTTTTGTAATCGTTGCGTGTAATAATCGAAACCGTAATCGAATTTCGATTAATTGCACAGCCCTAGCTTGTACTGTACTGCTGTTATTTACTCTGTACTTGTGGAGTAGTGCTTTTTAGTTTTGTGGAGTCTATCAGTGCTTGTACAGTAGTCTTTTTACAGTATTTTTGTACTTGTATTCGTAGTGTTATTCATTAGTCTAATAGTGATTGCACTGCAGTATTTTTTTTTACTGTTTTAGTACTTGTATTTGTCGTACATATATACTTTTATTTGTTCTCTAGTCTATTGGTGCTTGTACTGTAGTGCTGCTATTTATAATGTACTTGTTTGTAGAGTAGAAGTACTTTTATGTTTTACAGAGTCTATCAATACTTGTACTGTAGTATATGTACAGAGTGTATCAGTGCATGTACTGTCGTCTTTTTGCTGTATTTTTGTACTTGTATTCATAGTAAAATTCATTAGGCGTTCTGAACCTTCCAGGTTTTGCAAAGCTATCTTTATATTTATTCCGGCAAAGATCGAGTGGATTTCTACAACCGGTTTCAATTTCTTCTTAACCCTTTCATGCATAGTGGTCACTCCAGTGGACAGTTATTCTCCAGCTGTTCTCTTGTATATTCATGAGTTTTGTTGTTTTAGTTCCATATCAGCCAACACAGTGGACACTTACGCATATGTAACTTTGCTGTTCTTGCTAAACCTTATCTGCAGTAGCATGTTTGAGTGTAAATCAATTGTTATTAGATTGTAATTATCATTTTTTCTTTAACAAAATGGGTTTTTTTGTATATTATCTCCACGAAGTGAGTAATAACTAACATTAGAGTAGGTTTAAATATGAGAAAACATCAGATTAGCAGCATTAAAAGTGTTTATATTTCATAGTTTTCACTGTATATCAGTAAATATGTGTTTCTTTGCTTCAAAAATTAAATGCATCATATCCATTTGAGTGGACATTTTTGCAGCTCCATTAAAAATAGGTTCATAAAAAGATGTCTATAGCATTTTTTTTTTTGTCATGCCTAAAGAGGAATAAAAATGGGGGAAAAAAATCATGATTAAGGTTCTCATAATTCATGCATGAAAGGGTTAATTTTTTAGATTTTATAACTAGTTACGTCATGACATTTGCACATCTAAGGTCAAAACTTCTGACGAAACATTTCTCCGAGTATGACGTAATTGTTGATCAGCAGCAGTGGTTGTAGTAAAAACTGAAAATATGTCCAAATTTCGAGCCAGTTACCTAAAATGATCAGTCGTTGGTTGTATTAACAAACACAAGTGGTTGAACAGGACAGAGGAGCACGGTCAACAACCTGGAGGGGGCGGGGCCTGAAGTGGCTCATGTGCATTTAAAGGGCCAGCGCTCAAAACCACCTTTCTGGTGTCATTACTCAGAAATAGGGTTAAAGATGGACCTGTGGAGTTGAATTAATGAAGAATTCAGACCCAAGCAGAGCATTTACAGTTTATGTAGACCAGGGGTGTCAAACTCATTTTAGTTCAGGGGCCGCATTCAGCTAAATTTGATCTGCAGTGGGCCGAACCAGTAAAATAATAAAACACTGTAAGCCCGGAATTTGTATTTACTAAAATACTTTCATTACAATGCACTTAAATGATTTAAGTTTTATGATGTTACTATAAAATGTTCAGTATATTCTACTAATTTGTAGACATAGTTGAAAGTACGAAAAAGTTTAAGTTGAATGGAATTAAATCACTAAGTTTTAGTCATGACCATCATAAAACTTAAATCATTTAAGTGCATTGTGATTAAAGCATTTTAGTAAATACAAATTCCGGGCTTACAGTGCACCTTTCTATCTTCGCATTGCATTGTGGGTATTGGGCATGTTGTTGAAAATGTGTTATTTTTATGTGCAGGGGTTCAGCGGGGTTGTGGTGTTCGTGTTAATTTGGATAGTGTAGTGGGGTTGATTTTACAACAGATTTAAAGTACAAATAACTTGTCTTTTAGTGTTTTCTACTTAATAGTTTAAGTTCAATACTTTTAGCATTAAAGTTGCACCTACTTAAACCAATTGATTAGGCGATCATTACTCAGATCATTTAAGTGCAATCACTTGCCGCAAATTTTTTGAGTAAACTCTACTTATCCGCGCTTACAGTGTACAATAATGTAGAAATAATGTCAACTCCAAAATTTTCTCTATGTTTTAGAGCAAAAAAAGTAAATTTACATTATGAAAAGGTTTTCATCTACAAACTATCCTTTCAAGCAATGTGAATAACATGAACAAACTGAAAAAAATAAGTCTAATTTTAACAATAAAATGCCTCAGTTTATCATTTACACATGTACATTATAACTTACAAATACACAAAATATTTAGTAACAGGCAGAATATTGTTAAAGTTGGACTTACTTCTCTTAAGACATTTCAAGTTGTTCACATTTGTTCAGGTTATTCACGTTTTTTGCAAAATTATGCTTTGTTTTTGTGGAAATACATGAAAATATTTACATTTACAAATAGAAAAAGTTGGAGTTGTCATTATTTCTATGTTATTATGATAGTATTTTACTGGTCCTGCCCACTTGAGATTGAATATTTTTGCATTTTTTTGTATACTTTAGTATGTTTTTAGTGTATTTTTCCATATTTTTGTACATTTTAGTGTATTTTTGCATATTTTTAGTGTATTTTAGTTTATTTTTAGTGTATTTTTGCATATTTTTGTGTACTTTAATGTATTTTTGCTTATTTTTAGTACACTTTAGTATGTTTTTGGTGTATTTTTGCTTATTTTTTTATATACTTTAGTGTATTTTTGCATTTTTTTGTATACTTTATGTTTTTAGTGTATTTTTCCATATTTTGGTATATTTTAGTGTATTTTTGCATATTTTTGTATACTTTAGTGTATTTTTAGTGTAATGGTGTGAGAAACGTTTGTATTTGTCATCATTTCTAGTTTATTTTGTTCTTATTTAACTGATTCTGATCCACTTCAGCTCATACTGGTCTAAATGGGGAACCTGAACGAACATGAGTCTAAAACAGTGAATGCCAAACATACAAATGTGCATTAAAGATGGCACCTTATAGCCATTGTTGGATCATTTTCCATATCAAGTTTATGGTCAAAGTGTGGTAATCAAACATGGTTATCATGATAATTAGAATTTAAACGATAATACTAACCTTCGGGAATTTTACCGCAGTTTATCATTATGCCGGTAATCGTTACATCCCTATACCCATGTGAATATAGAAATAAACGAGCATGAAAAATAAAACAACAAAAATGAACCTCCGCCATATCTGCATTTGAATAAATACCTAAAAATATCGATACAGTACTTTTTTAATATCGATACAGTACTTTTTAATATCGATACAGTATTGTGAAGTGAAATATCGCGATATATTGCGATACCGATATTTTCGTACACCCCTGGGTGCAATAATAAACTGTAATGTGCGAGTGAAATGTAGCTTCATGGTAGGATGGAGGTGCATAAATAACCATGAAGTGCATAATGGAAATATGGTTTAAGACCGGATCCGATGTGATAATCAGACCTTAATAAAAATATAATATGTCGTCATGAAATAAACAGCGGTCAGGTCAGATAAAGGGTGGAACTGTCTGCGGTTTAGGTTCATCACTATTGAATGAATGAGAAGGCGCCTCGTCTCATGTCTGGGTCTGTAATGATCAGACCATTACAGCGTTCCCAGGTCATCAGGTCATTTTAATTACCTCAGGTCTTATCAATAATCAGCAGTTAAATTCTCCCTTAAACAAAGTGATTACCGAAAATGGGCCCGATATTAGAGGTAATTAACAAGGCCCCCGCGAAGTAACGGATGTGAGAACGGTTATTAGAACACAGATTGAAGCCTCCCCTCCTTTTTCCTCAGATGTTTATTCACCTCAAACACAGCGCTGTCGGGCTGCGAAAGGAGGAAAATTTGACAATGCATTAAAGCAAACTTGTTCTCTTTTTCAGTAAGTTCCCTGAGTGCTCCCAGTCACAGTGATTTTATTTTATTTTATATCTATATTTTTTTGGTGGTATTGTCCCCGGGAAAGTACACATAATTTATATTCAAACGCAGCAAATCCTTTTATCTTGTCAAAATCCTCTTTGATTCTGATCGGGAAGCATCGCTGTGATTTGAAAGAGGAAGATGTAAGAGATAAGATGGGGGGGATGATCACTTTTAACGGGCTGTCATTAGGTCTGAACTCGGCGGCGGTGACTCTGCCAGCGACAGGAGTTCAGCGCAAAGCCTCTTTTGTAAAAAAAAAACCAAAAAAAAAACCTCTGTCTTACACAAGCCAACGCATTGTTTCAGCGCTCTGCTTATGTTTTAATGAGTAACAATTGTTCGCCAATTTGCATGTAAAACAACGTAATTATAAACAACCATCAAAAAGCTGTAATACTTCTAAAAAATGTAAATTACTCTCCATTATAAAGCGCAACAAAAACCTAAGCCCATGCCTCGGAGCTAGAGCCTCTAGGTTTTTTTGGATGCTCGCTTCCATTATTAATGCTATTCACAAGCCAAACTTTTTAGGTTGGTGCAGTTGGGCGCTTTAATCTATTTTTGCTGTAAATTAATGAATTTTTAAAGAGGAGTATAGTCCTCGCTGAATAGGGCTGGATGTGGGAATGTAGTCGGGAGTCGTGGTGGTGACGCAGTGCTATAAGCCCTCTTTCCTGTTGCAAAAGCACGAGTTCACAAGCAGCATCCCATCTCTCTCCTGGGACCTTTCGTTGGGGGAGTTTGCCGAAATGCTGCACTCCTATGTTTTATTTATGACAAAATATGCCTTTTTAACTTCGCCGTTGTCAGAATCTGGAATTGTGATAGCTTTTTCCTAGTCGACGGTGGTAAGTCTTCTGGGTCGCTAACTCCCTCTACCTTGGCAGATGTTTTCAGGTGTTATGTTCTGTGTGGGCTTAGCCAGTTAAATATTTTATTCCAGGCCGTCAGGGATTCAGTGGAACCGACTGATTTTTTTTATTTTTTTATTTTTTTATTTCTAGTTTTTTTTTTTTTTTTTCAATCAGCTTTTCTTTCCGACTCGAGAAAACGTTGCGAATCATTATGCTCTGCCGCAAACCGAGAAGCTACCGGATTGACTTGGTTGACACTGGTCGACGGAATTGTTCTTCTGTCATAGATAAATGATCACCCCCCCTCCTCTTTCAGACGTTGCTTTGCTTGGCCACTCACTAAATGTATCTCAGCCTGGATCCTGTTCATTACATTGATGCATATCCAGGTCTTCTTTGTGAATAAGGTGACAGTATCAAGCGATAATTGCTTAACTCAGCTCCATTGAAAGATGAGCAAGCAGCCGCCATAAGGGGCAGCTGATTTGCCTTGATATCGCATAATTGAACCTTTTCACGGGTATTTTTTTTTTTTCTGGCACTGAAGCAGAAAGTAATTAAGACGTTCAATACTGCTTTTTGGACCTTTTCCTCCTCGCTTTTGAATAGCCCACGCTCCCAGACATGACAGCGCTCAGTATGCCTACAGACTTTTTTCTTTTGACACATTAGCCTTCCCCTTCGCCAAGGCAGTCCTTCCCAGAATCCCCCTCAGCTCGACACACTCCGGGTGGGTATTTTGTCATTACTTCATTTTCCTCTGAAAATATTTTGATGCCTCTTTCCTTTGGCTTCACCCCTCCCACCCCTCTCAACACCCCCCCACCCATCACCCCCCCCCCCCTCCCCCATCCCCAGTCTCTCCATTCAAAGTTCTTTATTAAAATGCAGAACTGTAAAGCCGCTCTCAGTCTAAAAGCCTGCTAGCAGCGGGGGACTGTTAGCTGTTAGTGATGCATACAGCTGAGTGAGTGCATCACAGCTACAAAGTCTAATGGGTGAATACATTCAATCACACAGAGACCCTCAACTCTTTTAAAGGGACAATGTTCCCCAGTCATGAAAGCTTCATCCACAGCGCTCAGACTGATGTACTTAGATTCGTTGGTTGAGAAAGATTTCTTGTTCATAAACATCCAAATCCTCGCTTCTTCTTTTTGATTAATGCTTGTAATCTTTTTTCTCTCTCGTAAAACTTTCAAGCCACCAAAAGTTTTTAAGTGCTTTTTTTTTCGTAAGGTGAAAGATGGAAATCTAAGATGCCACGTGTTCTTTTTTTTTGCCAGATTTTTTATTTTTTTTCCCCAACGCTTTAACAAATTAGCCAAACTTCATATCTCCTCATGCTGTCACACTACAAGTACTTAAATCAGACACTTGTTTGGCCTAAGATCGACTGCCAGAATATCCCCTCTACCGCTACCTTTATTTCCTCTTCAAGTGCGGCTCTTTGAAATGTCTGCTCAGTAATGGTTTTTGATGTTTCCTGTTCAGTGATACGGTGATAAAGCGTGAAGGTTTTAGACCAGTAGGCACAGTCAAAGTGTTGGTCAGGTTATTGAGTTAGCGCCAGACCACTGCTTCAAGTTTTTTTTTTGGTTTTTTTTTTTGACAAACAAAATGACTTTCAGACCATTGCACTGTACTTCTTGGACCATTATGTGCTTTAGAGTATGTAGTTCTACATTTGATTGATTGATTTGAAGAAATATATCAAATGTAGATATTTTTCTGCTTTATTAGCACATTCAAATTCTATTATTTATTGCTTTTATCTCTTCGCACTTAATTTCCTTCTTTTTTTTTTTTTTTTTTTTTTAGTGTTTTTTTTCAAGTGTGTTTTTGTATGTAGCTGAGCAATTGTGACCAAGAAATTTCCCTTGTGGATCAAAAAAGTTTGGCTAAGTCGAAGTAATAGTTGCTTTAAAGTCTGTATTTTATAAACACTGAAAACAGGAAAACAGTAACATCTCAACTAGGGCTGGGTAAAAAAAAAAATCGATTTAATCAATCTTAGATCGATCTCATTTTAATTTTGCGCAATCGATTAATAGTGGATGAGATCGATTTTTCAGAGCAGGACCGGGAGTAGGCGGAACCGCAGGTGGCTCCGTTTTGCAAACCTCTGGGGAAGACTTGGTCTCGCTCATGACGGCTTTGTCGTGGAAAAGACGCGGAGGAAGGGTGAGGAAAACTGGGAAGTCCTCCTGGCCTCAAACTCGAACTCGCAGCGTGAAGGAACTGGCCGCCTGGCGAGTCACTCTTGGAATAATAACTTGGATCCATACTATCACCTATGGCTGAGTATGGAGTTAGAGGAATAGTAAAGCGACAATGTCCGACCACTACGCTACCCCCCCCCCCCCCACAACCAACATTCACAGAGCCCCCCCCAGTGAGTAGAAGCCTCCAGCCATTAAATAGAATAAAGATGACAAAAAAGTCCGTTTTGAGCCACTGTAGAAACACGGCAATGATTCTGTCCTGTTCATTAATTAAGAGAAAATTCAGCAATTTACTGCTGAAATGTCATATTTATTTCCTTTCTAATATCAATATTGATACCAGTATTGATGTGTTGCATGGCTGCCGTAGTCAAATAATCAGGTTACAACTCAAAATTGTACTTTGGTATCACTAAATTACTCTGAATCAATCAATTAATACTGAATTGAATCGATATTGAATCGTGATTAATCGATTCAGAACCTTATGAATCGAAATTGAATCGATTATGGAAAATGGCCATGATACCCAGCCCTAATCTCAACATACTAGTATTAAAGGGCTCATATTTTGCTAAACCCACTTTTATTAGTCTTTGGTTCATTTATTTGTGTATTTGGACCCTAATGGTTAAAAAAAGTTTGAATTTGAACCCTCCAGGTGCTGCAAAGCTATCTTTATATTCAATCCAGCAAAATTCGAGTGGATTTCTACACCCCGTTTCAATTCCGTCTTAATTTGTTATGTTTTTATAACTAGTTACGTCACAACATTTGAGCATATAAGGTCAAGACTTCTGACGAACATTTCTCAGAGTACGACATAATTGTTTGTCAGCAGCAGCAGTTGTAGTAAAAACTGAAAAAATGTCCAAACTTCAAGCTGATTACCTAAAATGTTCAGTTGTTGGTTGAACGGGACAGAGCAGCACAGCCAACAACCTGGAGGGGGCGGGGTCATGTGCATTTAAAGGGCCAGCGATCAAAACCACCTTTCTGATGTCATTACTCAGAAATAGGGTTGAAAATGGACCTGTGGAGTTGAATTAATTAGAGCTGCCACCAATTAATTGACTCGAAGTGATCCAAAGAAATCATTCAACCACAATTCTCCTGAATCAAAGCTTTGTTTCCTTCATTTCTCTGCTGTTAAACATTGGTTCCACTGTTGTGTTTCACACGGACGCTTATTGTGACGCACAAAGAAGCTTCAGTTCAGGAAAACTGCAATAGAATATCTCCCTTCAATCAATTCGAGTCGATTAATTGAACGGGGAATTTTTGCATTGGCTTCAAGCACCTAATCGATTAATGGGTTGCAACTCTAGAATTAATGAATAATTCAGACCCAAGTATAGCATTTACAGTTTATGTAGACCACAGGGAAATGATTTAAAATGCATAATTCCATTTAAAAAAAGCAAAATATCACTCCTTTAACTTTAACAGCACAAACAAATAAAAAGACATGAATTCAAGGTCAATCCATCTTGGAGTTTTAATAAAATAATGATTGTTTCTAAGAGGAAAGAGCTGATACCACTGTGGAAAAAATTCAGGAAACTATTTTAAGACTTTAGTAGTAAGTGGATAAATGTTGCCACAGTAATAACACCCTAAAATTAAATCAGTAAATAAGTAAATTCAACTGAATATTGAGCATCAACGGAAATTAATCAATAAATCTTGGTCTAACCATAAAAAGCGAGGCAATTTTAGGACTGATTTTTAGTTTTAGAGCTAATGTTTAACCCGAAGTGAGTGATTCCACTTGTAAGCCTAATGTTAATGTCCACTTTCTATCAAAACCAATAGTTTGTGAAACATCCTGTTGGAAAAAGTCACTGACACTATCATCAGTCTTACAGGCAGCATTATGCAACAGTTTATAGCATTAATATATCTACATGTATGCACAAATCAGGGAGTTTTGTGTGTTTTTAGAGGGCTTAGGTCAGTGGTTTCCAAGCTTTTTGTCTCGTGACCACATTTTAACATCACAAATTTCTGGCGACCCCAGAAATTCAAAACTGAGACATTTTTTTTGTTGCTAAAATTAATTTGTTTTTGATCATGTAATAGTTTTCTATACTATGTTGCCAATATATGTTAATTTTAGAGGATATTTAGTCTATATAATGTATAGTATTGTGGATGGAGGCAGAAAAGCCAGGTATAGATTACTGCACAAAGGGAGAATTTTAGGTCAGGATATGTACAGTCAGTCCATCTTGGATTTACAAGGCTGACAATTAATACTGAACAAACAAGAACTCAAACTATGAATTATGAAAGAGCTGCAGCATCTGAAACTGACCACAATGAACATTTGAAAGTCACATGATTGGGTCAAACAAGATATGCCCTCTCAGATTTTACATCCTGCATTTTATTTGAAGTTGATTTTTGTAATGAAAAGTGTGTGGTGTTTTAATTATAATGAAATATATATTGAATCATTAAAATATGTATTATTATTATTATTGTTATTATTATTTTTTTATCAATTACTAGAAATTTCAGGCGACCCCATTTGAATTCCAGGTGACCGCACGTGGGGTCACGACCCAAAGGTTGAAAAACACTGGCTTAGGTGCTATTTGGGTTATAGCATTTAACCTAAGTTTATGAGAGACTAATGCCGCGTTTCCACTACGTGGAACCAGCATGGCTCGGCTTGGCTCGACTCGGTATTCCTGGAGACCATTTCCATTACAAGATACTGCTGACTTTATCGTACCTGGTTGTCATAGCGATGTGGCGCATTATTTCCATGTCGTCTGTTCAGAGAGTTGCTGATAAACTCGCTCGTTGCGTGTTGTCTCTTTTGAATTTTTACGTCGGCCACCAAAGACTGAATCTCCTCGACCGACCATGGTGTAGTTTTGGGCTGTTATCATGTGGATTAATGTACCGCTATATTTACTGCCCACTTCCACATCTGTTTTTTGTAAAATGGCAGGTCACAGAGAAAACTGTCTGACCAATCAGTGGTCTGCAGTGTTTTAGTATCTGTTCCCCAGTCCTGGAACCTCGGCGGAGGTGATACCAAAAAAGTAGTACCGGGTACCAGATTCCAGGTCCTTTCTCATAATGGAAACACAAAAAGGCCAAGCTGAGTTGAGTTGAGTCGGGCTGATACCACGCATAAGACTACGTTCAGACAGCAGGTCTTGATGCACAATTTGGATTTTTTTGGTGAAATCGGATTTTTTGTGTGCTCGTTCATATTACACATTAATTAAATGCGACTTCTATCAGTTTTGAGTATGAACTGAATGCAACCCTAAAGTGACCCACATATGCAAAAGAGGTCCTGACGTAATACGTGACCACACAGACACACACTGTGTTTACAGAAATAACACTCCTTGGATGCAGAATTGTGGCGTTTGTTGCATTTCAATGAAGTAAAGGTCGGGTAAATGCGACCTGGCTGTTCAGACTTGAGTCGCATTGGAAAATATCGAATACGTATTGGATTTAGGACCACATATGAAAGTGGCCTGGGTTGGATTTGTGCTGTTCAAACTGTCTTCAACAGATCGGATACAGGTCACATGTGGGCAAAAAGAAATCAGATTTAGGCCACATTTGCGTGCAGTCGGAATGTAGCCTTAGTTGTAAGTAGAGATGTAACGATATGAAAATGTCATATAACAGTTATTGTGACCAAAATTATCACGGTTATCATTATTATTGCGGTATTGTTGAAATTGTGCTTAAAATGTTCAAAAAGTACTTATACACACACTGAAATAATTTAACCAAGTTGTATTTTGAAGAAAAAAAACAACAAAAAAAACCAAATAAGTGGCACAATGTACTTTCTGTTGCATAAACATTCAAATATTAACCCTTAGTGGTCTGAGCCTATTTGGGCCGTTTCTCAGTACTTCTGATTTTGCCTTTATATACTATATACAGAAATGTTTACTATACCCATGTTTGGGATCTTTTTTTTCAGCACAACTTCATCTATATCATCTGCCTATTATTTTTTTTCACTTTAACCTACTATATCAACATAAAAGGCCAGAACACACACAAAAAAATAAAATCTGATTTGAAAAATGTGCAGAATTTATTGCATAAATAACACAAAGATGCTTAACGAACCTTTTCAAAGACTTTAAAAGTGAATATTGGTTCCAAATATTAGGTATAGAAAATGAAAATTGTAAAAAAAATTAAAACTATACTTAAATATTTGACATAAAAACATATCTTAACATAGGCGTTTTCTCTGGAAAAGTGTGGTAATCAAACACGGTTATCATGATAATTAGAATTTAAACGGTAATACTAACCGTTGGTAATTTTACCGCGGTTTATCGTTATACCGTTAATCATTACATCCCTAGTTTTAAGGAAGTGGTTGGAAAATTTAACATTTAGTTGAAAAAATAATTAAATTCACCCCATTTTAGATCATTATGAGTGGTATATCTGTGCTAAAATGTGCAGATAAAAATGAATTATATCCAAAATGGTTAAAAAGGAAACCTACTACAGAAGTTCAACTACTACCATTAGTTCTTTGGTTAGTTTTGTCGCTCTTTACGTGGGTTTAATTTGGTTTATGTGCTGCTCTAAGTGCTAAAACCTCATAATGGTTGGAAAAACCTGCAAATGTCAATGATGTAGGCCAGAGAGTAAAAGAATAATTGCATTCCATGTGTTTTTAGGCTTTAGAAAGCAAAACACTGAATGTCAATAAAACTGATGAGGAGACAACATCAGATTGCCTTCATGGAAGTTGTAGGACATGATTTTAGTTCGATAATCCTATTTATAAAGAGCATTTATTTTTTATTTATAGGTTCTTTCAGTAGGAGTTATGATGTCACAGGACTAATCTCAATGTGGTTGTTTCAGGTTTTTCACTTTTTCAGACCTTATCCCTTTCATGCACGAATTATGAGAACCTTAGTCAAGATTTTTTTCTTCAGTGTTTAGCCATAAAAAAAAAATATGAGATCGAGTTTCTTTTTTTCTATGGAGTTACAAAAATATCCATGCATTTAATTTTTGAAGTAAAGAAACGTGTTTAAAATCTAATATCAGAAAGTGATATGAAAACAATGAAATAAAAACATTTTTAATGCTGCTAATCTGATGTCTTCTCACATTTTAACATATTCTAATGCTAGTAATTACTCACTTCATGGAGATAATATGCAAAAAAAACCCTTCTTGTCTAACAAATAACAATTGATTTACACTCAAACATGTTAGTGCAGATCAGGTGTATCAAGAACAGTAAAGTTACAGTAATGATCTGAATTACAGTGTATGGGATGATGCATAAGCGTCCACTGTGTTGGCTGATATGGAACTAAAACAACAAAACCCATGAATATACAAGAGAACAGCTGGAGAAGAACTGTCCACTGGAGTGGACAGTGCATGAAAGGGTTACAGAACCAGATCAGTCGCTACCAGGTGACCACATGCATGTTTCGAACACGTTGCTTTCAGGATCTCCCCGACCTCGCTGTCTCCTTTAATACCGGTCATTTCCGACAGTTCAAACAGGACACTTGCGTCAGTTTTACCATTTCTACAGAATGACACGTTATCGGAGTTCGGTGGCGACTGGAGTGACGCTCTGAAACAATCTGAGCAAGCGTGACACGGACAGTCCCTGCGATCGCAAAAACCCACCAGCAGAGCCTGAGACTGACACCGTTTGAACGAGTGAACACACATGAACAGAGGAGGCAACTGAGCTAATGCAGGAGGAGGCTGATTTCAGATCTGTAGCAGCAGCGACGGGGTGAGAGAAGGTCGGATGAAGGGACGTCGGTTCGGTCGGAATGACTAAGGAGGAGAACGATTGGACGAAACTTTCTGAACAATACTACCAAATCGAATATTACAGGCCTCTGTTGACAAATAGGTGCAAAATTCCCCTTTGAAATGGGTTGAAATCCAGGTTCAAATCCCTGTCATGCACGGGTGTCAAACTCATTTTAGTTCAGGGGCAACAATTAGCACATTATGATCTGAAGTGTAAAATAATAACATAATACAGGGGTGTCAAACATGCGGCCCGGGGGCCAAAGGGTCCAATCCCACCCGCAGGATGAATTAGCAAAAATGACACTTAAGATATCCCCTTTAGCCCTATCGGCTCGCCCGCAGGCCTAAAAATTATATTAATATTCATCTACTAGGGCTGCTCGATTATAGAAAAAAAAATAGTCACGATTATTTTAGCAATAATTGAAATCACGATTATTAAAAACGATTATTTGTTAACCTTAAAGTTGTTTATTTTTTTCTTGCAAAACAATGTAAAATATACTCCTTAAACATGAATAAAGCTTTTAACCACTAAAACAAAGTATGTTCACTTTTGTACGAAACAAAAAAATCTTTGAATGCAAATAAGTGTACTGTAAATTCAACTATGTTTCCTTTTGTAAACAAATAGTGCACTGGAATTAAACTGCTATAGACTTGCCATAGAACTGGAGCAATAAAAAAAAACTCACGTAAAGTGCAAATTATAAATTCAAGTATGTTCAATGTAGTATGAAACATAGTAAAATCAGTGGCGTGCCGTGAGGTTTCAGTTCAGGCCTTCTGTATACATCAGCCATCTAGAATACGCACGTTAGGGTTATACGGGTTAGGGTTAGGTTAATACGGGAGTTGCAGCGTAAAGAGATTCGGAGACTGAAGATTGCATTGCGGACGAAGTTGTTTTTATGTTTTAGTTTTTCATAAGATTATGATAACGGTGGCGGTGGTTAAACTTTAGATGGTTACAAAGGTTTGTTGTGTTAGCGGTCGGTGCGGACACAACTACGAAACACTTTTTGCACGTGATGTGTTTTTGCTCTTCGTCTTCTTCATCAAACCCAAAGTGATTCCATACAATTGAATTTGACTTGCCATTTTTGTTTGCCAAGCACTTCTGCTGTGATTCTCCTGCCGTTTTTCCAGACCGCTAGGTACAACTTTCCTCTTGGGGTGGACCTGCCGGCTAGCAGGTAGCTGTAGCTTAGAGGGGGGCGGGGCAGAGCAGCTCATGGTAGCTTGCGTGCGCGTGAATTAAAACAACTCAAAATTAATAATCGTTTTTTCTCGATTACATAATTTTTGTAATCGTTGCGTGTAATAATCGAAATCGTAATTGAATTTCGATTAATTGCACAACCCTATCATCTACTATAAAAGTATAATAAATCAGGACAATGGATGTTTTTTTTCAACTTTTGCTCAAAGTTTGCCATACCATACCAACTTTATTTATAAAGCACTTTATGAACTTTACAGCAGGCCAAAGTGCCGTACACCAAACATAAAACAAGGGATTAAATAAGTAAATAAAACTAGTGATAACACAAGGTGTTAAGTGGGCTAAGAACAACAAAATACAACCAACACAAAAACAACACAAATTAAAATCTGTTAAGAACAGCATAAAAAAAAAAGTTTAGACCCTAATGTCAATAAAAGTACATCAAAAGTGTATTTTAGTGCAAACTTTAATGTTCAAACATGATTTTTAATCTTTGTGGGGTGAAATATACGCTATTAAAAATCTCCGACACGAACAATTAATTTATGCGTATCATCGTCAATCCAGCCGAAAAAAAAAAACAGGCGAGGATAAAAAATTTTAATTTCTCTTTTAGTTTGTTACAGTTTATTCAGGCATAGTAATAGATACAATATTTTAGACAATGGGAATAGATTCTGTGAGGTCTCTAAATGTCCATAGACACCAAGAACATCCATATGAACCTTATTATTGTGAAGGAATTCTTCATTTACTTTGGGTTTGTCTTTGTAGGCGTTTTTCCCCTGAAAATATGGTCAGGGTTAAACAGGTTAATAATCAAGGATGTCGTAGTCGTTTTTGTTCAGGTTCCACATACAGACTAATATGATCTCAACTAAAATAACAGCATAATAACCTATAAATAATGACTCCAAATTTTCTTAGTTTAATGTGAAAAACATAATATTACATTACATCCATAAATAAGTAAGGACAACTCCAAATTTTTCTCCTAGTTTTAGTGTAAAAACTTACATTAAATGATGAAAATATTAACATTTACAAAGTATCCGTTAACAAAAAAATGTGAAAAACCTGAAATTTTGAAAGTGAAATTTTAATTATTAATTATTCTTCCTGTTATTAAATATTTTGTGCCTTTGTAGATCCAATCCGTAATATGCATGTATAAATGGTAAATTGAGGTGTAATATTGTTAAAATTGCGCTTATTTTTCTCAAGAAATTTCAGGTTTTTTTTCAGATTATTCACATCATTTTTGTTTGGATAGTTTGCAAATGTACATATTTTTATAATTTAATTTTGATTGCACTAAAACAAAGGGAAAAATTGGGAGTCGTCATTATTTACAGGTTATTATGCTATTGTTTTACTGGTCCGGCCCACTTGAGATCAATTTGGGCTGAATGTGGCCCCTAAACTAAAATGAGTTTGACACCCCTGACATAATATATATAAAAAAATGTCAACTCCAAACTTTTTCGTATGTTTTAGAGTGAAAACATAAAATTATATCAAGAAAATGTTAACATCTACAAACTATTAACCCAGTGTTTTTCAACCTTGGGGTCGGAACCCCATGTGGGGTCACCTGGAATTCAAATGGCGTCACCTGAAATTTTCTAGTAATTGATGAAAAAAAAAAACAAAAAAAAACTTACTAATAAAAAATATATGGTGAGTTGACAGAGACAATCCCAATCCATAAAAGACATGACAAACTGTGAAGCTGAAACTGAAGCACTGTGGTTCTGTTTATCTGTCAAATGTTCATTGTGGTCAGTTTCAGATGCTGCAGCTCTTTCATAATTCATAGTTTGAGTTCTTGTTTGTTCAGTATTAATCGTTAGCTTTGTAAATCCAAGCTGGACTGACTGTACATATCCTGACCAAGGAAAATCCAATTCTCCCTTTGTGCAGTAATCTACACCTGGCTTTTCTGCCTCCGTCCATAATAATATACATTATATAGACTAAATCTCATCTAAAATTAATGTTTATTTGCAACATAGTATAGCAAACTATTATATGATCAAAAACAAATTCATTATAGCAAAAAAAAAAAAAAAATTCTGTTTTGAATATCTGGGATTGCCAGAAATTTGTGATTTTAAAATGGGGTCATGAGCCAAGAAAAGCTGGGAACCACTGATTTAGCACATTATGATCTGAAGTGGGCCGGACCAGTAAAATAATAACATAATGTAAAAAATGTCAACTCCAAACTTTTTACTATGTTTTAGAGTGAAAAACATAAAATTACATCAAGAAAATGTTAACATCTACAAACTATTAACCCTTTCATGCATGAATTATGAGAACCTTAGTCAAGATTTTTTTCTGGAGTGTTTTTATTCCTCGATTGAGTTTTTTTTTTTTTTTTTTTTCATGGAGTTACAAAAATGTCCATGCGTGTAATTTTTGAAGTAAAGAAATGTGTTTAAAACCCAATATCAGAAAGTGAGTGAACTACAAACATTTTTAATGCAGCTAATCTGACGTTTTCTCACATTTTAACATACCCTAATGCTAATTATTACTCACCTCACGGAGGTAATATGCAAAAAAAAACAAACTTTTTGTCTAACAAATAACAATTGATTCACACTTATGATCACCAACTGGTTATAGATGCATATTTGAATAACTTATGATTATCTCTGTTTCTAAATGTCGTCTAAAATTAACGTGTATTTGCAACATAGTATAGCAAACTATTATATGATCAAAAACAAATTCATTATAGCAAAAAAATAAAGTCTTTGTTCTGAATGTCTGGGGTCGCCAGAAAATTGTGATTTTAAAATGGGGTCACGAGCCAAAAAAAGTTGGCAAACACTGATTTAGTACATTATGATCTGAAGTGGGCCGGACCAGTAAAATAATAACACAATAATGTAAAAAATGTCAACTCCAAACTTTTTACTATGTTTTAGAGTGAAAAACATAAAATTACATCAAGAAAATGTTAACATCTACAAACTATTAACCCTGTCATGCATGAATTATGAGAACCTTAGTCAAGAGTTTTTTCTGGAGTGTTTTTCTGGAGTGTTTTTTCTGGAGTATTTCATTTCTTTATTATGTTTAAAACCAATATCAGAAAGGGAGTGAAATACAAACATTTTTAATGCAGCTGTGACGTTTTCTCACATTTTAACATACGCTAATGCTAATTATTACTCACCTCATGGAGATAATATGCAAAAAAAACCCCAACCTTTTTATCTAACAAATAACTATTGATTTACACTTATGATCACCAACTGGTTATAGATGCATATTTGAGTAACTTATGATTATCCCTGGTTCTATAAATATATGCCTGTGTGTTTGACTTGAGTAGATTGATTCATTTCTGGTTACTGTTTGTGCTTTGTTTAAGTTTAACATCATCTAAGACAGTCATCTAGCCAGTGATTCATGGATTTGTGATGTGAAGCCTGCTTTAGAAAATCAACCACATTCATTCCTTCTCCTTGACCTCATATCTGAATACCAACGCAGAAGCTTTAAGTCATCACAAACCAACAGTAATTTATCATTTTGTGCACGTTGAGTGATTGTTTTTTTTTTGTTTTTGGTGCCTGTATGATATATGGTGTCAGCAGAATTGGACTGTTATTAATAAAATGTATATTATTAGGCTTCTCTAGTAGAACTACTGAATTTGAAGGGGAAAAATAGGTTGAAAAATAGAAATATAGTTTTTTACTTCAATGTTCACGTCCAGAACTCGTGATTAAGTTAGGTTCGGATTCATTTCTTTAGTCGCATTGAAAGTTTTTTTCAGTGTGTAGTTGGTAATTTTGGTCATTTGTCAACTGATGGTGGATTTTTTTAAAGACTGGTATGATACAGATAGTTTTCAGCAGGAAAAGCAGAAGACAAATAAATCATCTGATACATCCCCATAAGCACTGATATTGAAAATACATCATGAAAGCCTGAAAATCACTATTTCACTTCATCAGAGGCCAGATAACTGTTGATTGAAACAGCTGAATACCACTTAAATAAAGCAACATGCATTAGTAAACCTGAAAGTTGATTTGTTTCATTAACAGACATGGAACTGAACATCAGACTAACCATAAAAATGTAGGTGGGAGTGATTTTTCAGTATATTTTTCATTTTATTCATTTATTTTGTTTATTTGTCTCAAACTTTGAAGTAAAAAAAAGAACTAAAAAAACAATAAAACCAAGAAGTCAATTACATATGCACCCATCACTGGTCACTGATTACAAAAAAAGTAACAAAATGCAGTAAATTTAACATAAATGTACGTATGAATCAACTCATAAACACAGTTTGAGAAGGAACAGAAGGCTTATCTAGTCCTGCCCCTTCCTTATGTTCAGTGTCAGATTCATAACCAAATATATTTTCTTGATCAGCATTTATCACATTAAATTGGAAAACAATGAATAACTAGTCATAGCATCTTTGTATTGGTTGTATCACCATTGTGCAACCATTCTGCCAGAAATAAACATAAACAAATAGAGACTAAACTATACAGGATATAATACGTAAACCCCAAACTACATATAAACCCATCAACAATATGTAGAGGTCTTGTTTTAGCCCCCAGGTGTCAAACATGCGGCCCGGGGGCCAAATCCGGCCCGCCAAAGGGTCCAATCTGGATGAATTTGTGAAATGCAAAAATTACACTTTAGATATTAACAATCAAAGGTGTCAAAATCATTTTAATTCAGGTTCCACATACAGACACATACAGTCCAATTAGATTTCAAGTGGGTCAGACCAGTAACATTTTATCATAATAACCTATAAATAATGACAACCCCAAATTTTCTCTTTGTTTTTTTTGGTGTAAAAAAGTAAAATTACATGAAAATGTTTACATAACCAAACTATACTTTTATAAACAAAAAATGTGTGTACATGAGATTGCTTTCTCAATATATCTCCAACTTTAATAAAAGTTATGAATGAATGAATGAATGAACTAGAAAAGCACTCGGAGAGCGCAGACCTCCGCCAAGCGCAAAAATTCCCCACATAATCGGTGATACAAATCCTACATTTATTTTTTAAAATAAAATCCGCCTTCTGGATCAGATCCGGATCAGCCTTTGAAATGTGATAGAGGACCCCATTGTCAATTCCTGAGTTAAATTTCATGAGTTTTGGTCAATAATTAAGCGAGATATTGGGAAACGAAAATTTTGGCCCCATTTACCACAATGTTAACGAAAATTTCAAAGTGATCCAGAATCCAGGATTTCTTCCGGATCACCCCCAAAATTTAATCATTTCTTCCTTATCCCATTTCCAACAAACCCTAAAAATTTCATCCAAATCTGTCCATAACTTTTTGAGTTATGTTGCACACTAACGGACAGACAGACAGACAAACCCTGGCAAAAACATAACCTCCTTGGCGGAGGTAACTAGGGCTGTGTGTTGGCAAGAATCTGGCGATACAATACAAATCACAATACTAGGATCACAATATGATATATCACGATATATCATGATACTGTTAAAAAGGCAATATTTTGTTTCTTTAAAAAAAAAAAAAAGAAAGATTATTTCCAGGAAGAAGTGAATTACACCAGAAATCTGCACAAATACTAAACATTTTTATTTGATCCCAACAGGATCTAATGCTGTATCACAAAATTTTCCTGTGTTAAAACTTAAATTCTGTTTTACAGACATTACAGTTTAAGATCCTGTTCAAATGTTCCTATTCTATTAGTTCAGAACTAACATCATAATTTTATTTTTGTCCCCAACAAAGGAACTAACATCTGCCTCTCAGACAGTAAAAAGTGCTTTTAAGATGCTTTAACCCTTTCATGCACAGTGCTCACTCCAGTGGACAGCTCTTCTACAGCTGTTCTCTTGTATATTCATGGATTTTGTTGTTCTTTTCGTTGTTTTTTTGTTTTTGTTTTTTTTTTTTTTACACATATCTTTATTAAAGTTTTAAGACACTACATATCTTTTCCGACATGAACTGGTAACATTATGTAGATCTCTCCTGAGCATAAACATCCAGAATCACAAGCCCTCTCCATAGTTTTCACACAATTTATCAGTAAATACATGTTTCTGTGCATCAACAATTAAACATGCAACTTCATGAAAAATAGGTTCATAAGAATTTTTTTTTTTTCATTATTATTTTTTGTATGTATTTTTTAAAATTTTTTAAAATAATTTTTATTTATTTTTTATTTATTTTTCAGAAGAAAATTTTCAATCCCATTGTTTTTTTCATGCCTAAAGAGGAATAAAAACACTCTGGAAAAAATTTTGATAAAGGTTCTCATAATTCGTGCATGAAAGAGTTAAATAACCATTTCTTAATAAAACAGTGTTAAATAATAATAAGCTATAAACAATAAAGAAAACCAAAAACCAAAAATGAATCTCCGCCATATCTGCATTTGAATAAATATCTAAAAATATCGATACAGTATCGTGAAATGAAATATCGCAGAACTGATATTTTCCAACACCCCTAATCGTAACACCTTGTAAAAAAATCGCTCGATATCCGTCAGTTTTCTATCGGCCTTATTAAACGCTGGACTTTCAGATGGTTCAATAATCTCCCATCTATGCATACAGTGTTTTCTATAGTAAACCGATAGCCTGAAGACAAGCAGGGATTGTGTACGAGCTGTCGTCTCCAACACCGATCCCTTTTTTTTTTTCTCCCCCGATACCACGCAGACCTCAGAGGCTGATGTGCAACACGGCAGATATAAGAAACAAAAGGCGCAGTGCTGAGGTTAGCCCAGTCACTGTGGGACCAGTTGACTGAGTCGACTAGGTAATTGGTTGCGTCTCTGCACCCAGCAGCCCCCCCCCCCCCCCCACCACCACCACCACCACCAACCATCCCTCTCTCCCCAGAAGCCAAGTCATGCCCCCTTTTCTTCTTCTTCTTCTTCTTTTTTTTTTCCTCCCTCCACTCTCCTCTTACTCATCACCCCGATGCCTCAACAAACTAGCGGTGCGAAGCTGCAGCGCGCCGCCGTGCAGCCAGCCCACGCTCCCAAAAAACTTCTCGACAACAACAGCCACGGCGGCGGGCGCAGCAGCAGGTCGGGCTTGTGGCAGGCTGATTTGCAGCTTGAGCCTCCTTTTTAATGAGGGGAAAATAAGTACTTGTTGTTTTGTGTCTTGCGTGTCACCACCCCCATCCCCACCTACCCACTACCACTGCTACGACTACCAGTGCTACTTTCCCTTCAGCGAAAAAAAAAAAAAAAAAAAGGTGCACTAATTAAGATGGCTTCCTGGGATTTGGAATATAAGGAGGGTGGGGAGGGGTGCGGTGGGGGGGGTTGGCTGGCTATGGCTTCTCCCTTAGTGGCAGGGCCTTGAGGAGGAGATGGGGGTGGGCAATAGTGTATCTCTTCTCTTCTATCTCTTCTCTCGGTTCCTCTTTCCTACTAGTGCTGCTGCTTTAGCTTGTTTGCTTGATGAGTCTGCTGCTAAACATTTGTTTTTTTTTGTTTTTTTTTTCCTCCCCCCCCCCGCTTGTAATTAAGTGAGATTTTTGCAGAAGCTAACTATTCCTCTTCTTTTTCCTCCTGGTGTGTTGGGCTCTCCAGGGGAATCGGTAGAAAAAGAGACAGAGGGGTTTGTGTTCCTCCTGGTAGGCAGACTCATTGAAGTTCTCCCACCTTGATTATATACACTGAGCATGAATGGGAAAAAAGCGTGGGCCAGTAGGCGCTTTGTTGTTGAAGGACACGCTAAGGTTACTGTATGTGGATGTAGATTTGTGTATCCTTAGGAGGCTGAATCCATCCACCATTGTTAACAGTTCCCTGGCAGCGTATAAAAGCTGAAATTGGCCCAATCTAAAAAGTTAGACTCTCGTTCTTGGAGACACAAATCTTTTTACTTACATTTCCCAAGAATGCAGGATTTTTATCTTCTGAGAGCGGCGAATACTAAACAAGGCTTCGTCGTCCTGTTCTTTGTTGAATCAGAGTCTCGTCTGAATGCAACATCTTCACTCCGATGATGAGTAACAGTTACATGACATTCTCAGTCTAGTAGTGACAAATCTACGAATGTTCTGTGACTGACTAAAAGTACAGAACAATTGGTGAGTAATTTCTCTTGCATGTTTTCTAAGCAGTGTTTCCCAAACTTTTGTCCTCTGGATTCTTATTTAAAAAAAAAAAAAAGATAAACTACTGCAGTTTCTTTGACAATAGGCCGAAAAGTGAATCTATGCATAAATGAATGTTTCTGATCATTTTACTGCCACATCTTTACTGATTTATTAGATTATATACAAGTTAAGTGTCTTTGAGTACTTAGAAAAGCACTATATAAGACTGATGTATTATTATTATCATTATTATCAAAAGCATTTCATTTGTGTGTTGTTAGATACGTCATGGTTTCAATCAAATAGGTGCATTCAGGTTGTATTCAGGGGTTTTTCTAGAAAAAATTACTAAGAGGGCGCCGCAGTCTGAAAAGACGCCAATTCGTGTCGTTTTGAACCGTCAGACGGTCTACCTACTATGTTTACGATAGTTTTGGAATAATTATATCGTTTTGGATGACCAGGCACATTGTCATTTGTTGTTACTGTGGTAGTTTCGCCAGGAAAAGATCGTTTTTGGAAAGATTGCATGTTGTGTAAGTACTGTGTTGCATGTAACTATAAGTGTACGGCGTAACTGTGAGCTCCGGGGTAAAAAAAAGAAAAACAAAAACGGAATTTCGGTAAGGGGGCGCTAGCTGAAAGTAAGAGGGCGCAGCGCCCCTGTTCCCTGGTTTAGAAAAACCCTTGGTATTAACAGGCTCACGTATTAACAGTAGAGCTTCACAATATCTCAAATTACAGAATCAGTGTGTGCAAATATATACTTGTACAATGAAAGTCACAACATTTTTGGGTGTTTAGTTTTTGTAAGTTATTGTAGAGCTGGGCCATATATTGACTTAATTCAATTAAATGAGGTTTTGCTTTTTGGACGTCATGAAAGAAGCCTAAATCACAAAGTATAGATTATTCCTCTGCAGACATTATGTGCTCAGCTAAAAATAGACATGTGTTGTAATGCATTAATGGTAAATGTGTTTATCTGGTTGTATGTGGCATGTACTTTTAGTAAAGACAGAGTATTTTTCATGTTTTCAGTTCATGGAGCCAATTAACAACCAATTAACACCATAAATTGTCCATAGCATGGAAAATGTGTATGTTCATTTATTTACATTTGACTTGACATAATCGGTGCATTTTCCTTGAAAACCGTATGAGTAGACCTAAATGGCAATTGCAATATTGATCAGAATAATTACAGAATGGATTATTTTATTTATTTATTTATTAAGTTTGCAAATTGTGCTGCTCTACCTATCAGTAAAATAAACAGTTAGATGGAGGTTTAGGGTTGCAAGGGGGGAAAAATGAGAGTAAGAAGATTTTAGTTTATATTGTGTATTTAGAGAATAATGTTGAAATACCATTTTAAGAAAAAAGTCGACTTTATTCTCACCAGGCTATATATATATATATATATATATATATATATATATATATATATATATATATATATATATACACACACATATACATATAAAATCTTACTCCATGTGGCCCTTTAAGGAGTGATATTTAGCTTTTTAAAATGGAATTATGCATTTTACAACATTTCCCTGTGGTCTATATAAACTGTAAATGTTATGTTTGGGTCTGAATTCTTCATTAATTCAACTCCACAGGTATATGTGCAAATGTTTTGACATAACTAGTTATAAAACATGCAAACATTTTTGCCAAAATGAATATAAAGATAGCTTTGCAGCACCTGGAGGGTTGAAATCCAAACTTTTATAAACTATTAGGGTCCAAATACACAAATCAGTGTACCAATGAGGAATAAATGTGGGTTTAGCAAAACATGACCCCTTTAAAAAAAAAACAAAACAAAACAAAAAAACAAGAAAAGTAAAATAAACAGTTAGATGGAGGTTTAGTATTGCAATGGGGAAAAAAATGAGAGTAAGAACATTGTAGTTTATATTTTGCATTTAGAGAATAATGTTGAAATACCATTTTAAGAAAAAAGCCGACTTTATTCTTACCAGGCTATATATTTAAAGTCTTACTCCATATGGCCCCTAAGGTCCTTTGCTCAATCAGATTGTATAGTCATGGAAAAAATTATTAGACCATCAAAAGTCATCAAAAGCAATGGTTATGCAATCCAGTACTAACGCCTGTGTGTATCATGTGACTAAAACAGACAGAAAAGAAAACATGGAATGCCTAAAAGCACTGTTTTTGTCAGTACAAGGCCATAGATATTGATGTAAGAACTGAAGTGATTTTGGTTATTATCAGGAAAAACATGGAAAATAGATATGAGCTCTGAAATTTGTTTCTTTTTTTTCATTTTGTTTATTTATTTATTTCTCTCATTTATTGATTTCTCTCTAAAACAGTTCCTGTCCACAACAACGCAGAGGTTCACATCACAGGCCTCACACTTCCACGGTGTTTCACTTTTCTGTCCATTTTTTGTATAAATCCTGTCACTGAAAAAATTCTTAGACCATCAGAAGTCATTACAAACAATGGTTATGCAATCCAGTACTAACTCCTGTGTGTGTCATGTGACTAAAACAGACAGAAAAGAAAACATGGAATGCCTAAAAGCACTGTTTTGTCAGTACAATACCATAGGTATTGATGTGAGAACTGAAGTGATTTTGGTTATTATCAAGAAAACCATGTTAAATGGATAGATGTCAGCTCTGAAATTAAACTACTATGAGCTATTTTTGTTGTTATCATTATATTTGTCCAAACAAATGTACCTTTAGTTGTACCAGGCATTAAAATGAAGAAGAAACTGAAGAAAACAAGGGGTGGTCTAATAATTTTTTCCATGACTGTATGTTACCAGTGTTAAAAGCAGAGACAGAGTAAATGGCCAGGTTGATTTATTGATGCAGATTATATCAGCTAAACTACACTTCTGTAGTTAATATTAAAGTGGAATCCTTGACTTTGAGGTAGGCCTTGTAATGATTATTACCCCGCCCCACGAAAGGGAGGCAAGTGGTATTGTTTTTGGTTCAGTTTGTTTGTTTGTTAACAATCTAGCAGCAACACTATTGGTTGAATTCATACTAAATTTGGTTTATAGATTACTAGTGATTACATTTTGGGAAAAGTAGGTCAGAATTAAAAATTTTTAATGGATTTTTTAAAATCTTTTTTTTGCCCCATTTACTTATAATGGGCGAAATTTGAAATGTCTGTAGCAGCAAAACTATAGGTTGAATTCATACTAAATTGGGTTTATAGATTGCCAGTGACCCAGAATAGAATAGAATAGTGATTATATTTTGGGAAAACTAGGTCAAAGTTCAAATTTGTTATGAATTTACTCATCATTTATACTTATACTTCCTTACAATTATATAGTTATAAATCCCATTTACTTATTTCACATGTGTATACAAATATCAATTTTGTTTCAATTTACTTCAAACTTGGCACATATATAGAGGCAATTGATATGGTGACATCAAGATAAGCTACAATACATGCGAGGGGCGGGGTTTGTTGTGCCTGGAACCATTTGTTATGTTGTTTCTGATCTATTTCTGATGTAGTGGCGTTAAAAAAATAACTGTCCAAGCATTTCTACTAAGCTAACATTAGCTTATTATCATTAATTTACAGAAAGCATTACATTACGGGTTTACAGCATCAGTGTTACAGGGATGGTGAGTTTATTTCTTTCTGTGTATTGCAGAAATGTGTCTGTCATACACTAAAGTATTCTGTTTTAGTCCGCTTTAACTTGCAGAGTTTGTGTAACATGTTGTTTTGCTGCAGCAGAACACATAATGACTACTGACGATGTAAGTGTGTATGCTGCCAGTCTACATTCACACTGTAGTGTCAGGAACATCTGGGCTTTTTACTTCATCTAGATGTTGTTAAAATGTCGTAACGTTGATCCAAAATAATGCAAAAATACAGAGTCTGAATATAAAAAGTCATCACACACACCTAAGCCTTTAGAAACCAGAGGAAACTAGAAGCACTCGGAGAGCGCAGACCTCCGCCAAGGCTGATCAGTGGCCCCCCCACCCCCGATCACCACCAAAATTTAATCACTTCTTCCTTATCACATTTCCAACAAACCCTGAAAATTTCATCCAAATCTGTCCATAACCTTTTGAGTTATGTTGCACACTAACGGACAGACAAACAAACAGACAAACAAACAAACAGACAAACAAACCCTGGCAAAAACATAACCTCCTTGGCGGAGGTAATTAGAGTAAAGGTTGTTATAGTTTGGGAGTATCTCGCCTACATTTTGTAAGAACTGAGAACTTGATGATTCAGATCATGGATCATAATTCTGCCCCTAAAAATCATCATCGTGCGAGTTTTGAGAGAACGCAATAACTCCTGGTAGAAATCATTCCCATTTTTATGACTAATATGAAGCTCAGTGATTCAGGTTTATGTAGGTGTTTATTACTTTATGACTTGGATGTTGGGTTTAACTGTTTCTAATAAAATGACAGATGGTTGATTTCTAACATTCATGAGATTTCAGTAGCTTTTGGCTTTTGTCAACTTGAAATCCAACACACTGAAGCATTGTAGGTGCAGTTACAGTTTTCTTTAAGATTGCCATGTCTCCTCCTATTTATTGTCATCCAAAAAACAGCCAAAGTTATTAATCTATAAATGTTGAACTTAAAATGACACTGGATCATGAATGTATTTTTCTCCATTTGGGCTCAATGTTAAATTGCATTGAGTAAATACAAAAATTCAGAGTAAAACATCTCAGTTTCCAGCTCTGCTCTTAAAAAACAAGATAAAAATAACTATAATCCAATCCTACATTACCTAAAAAAATTAATAGAATGAGCACTAAATATATTATTAAAGAAACGCTGCTTAATTCTAAATGAAAATAAAATGCATATGTTGTATTTCTGTGTGATGTTTCCATATAAGCCTTAAAGCTGTGGTTTAAATGATCCCATTTTGAGGTTTTTCATCGAACTTAGAATCTTATCCACACATAAAAAAACTGTTATGGAGACAAACAAATAAGAAACATGAATAAGAAACCTTGTAAGATTAAGAAAAGAAGCAAAACCATAAAAGAACTGAACAAAAAACATCTAGGACCGTGATGCAGTTTTTACAAGTTTCTGATTTTGCTGGTGATGTTTTTTTTTTTTTGTTGTGGTTGTTTTTAAGATTTTTTTTCGCCTTTATTTGATCCGTGAAATGGAGAAAAACACGAAATAAAAGGGAAAACTAGGAGAATGACAAGTAGTAAAGGGCCTCAGGTCTGAGTTGAACCCGATCCGCTGTGATAAGGCCTCAGACTACATGGGACCAGGTGAACCACCATGGCCCCCCAATGTTTGACAGTCTGAAATATGACAAATGTCAGCCCAGCCAGACTGGATAAATCAAACCGATTTGAGCTCCTACACTGGATCGGACTGGAAAAAACTGACTGAAGTTGAGGTTTCAGCGTCAACAGAGGTGGTGATGGTAATGGATAATTCGGCTGCGTTCACACTGCAGGTAGAAGTGGCCCAAATCGGACTTTTTTGTCCACATGTGGCAGTCTGAACAGCACAAATCAGACCCAGGCCTCTTTTATATGTGGTTCTGAATGGGATACATATGCGATTTCAGTCTGAAAAGTCATGTCGCAATTCGTCAGAACTATACGTCATTGAAATGCAACAGACGTTTCGGCAAGATCCATATTTACTTTGGTAAACACAGTGTGCTGCGTGTGACGTCAAGTCTTCTTTTGTACATGCAGGGTCACTTCAGGACTGTAGACTGTTCACACATGAGTCTGATGGCAGTCACATTTACATTAGAATGTAAACAATGCAAAAAAAATCCGATTTCAGCAAACAATCTGAATTAGCATTAAGACCTATAGTGTGAATGGAGCTGTGGTCTGTGTATTTTTTCTTGCTCCAAACCATCCTTATTACCCCACCCAATGAAGGGGAGGCCAGGGGTATTGTTTTTGGTTCGGTTTGTTTCTTTATTTGTTTGTTTGTCCAGACTCTAGCAGCAAAACTGTTGGTTGAATTCATACCAAATTGGGTTTATAGATTGCCAGTGACCCAGAATAGATCTGATTACGTTTTGGGAACACTAGGTCAAAGTTAAAATTTTTTAATGAATTTTTAAAATCTTTTTTCCCTGATTTACTTATAATGGGCAAAATTTCAAATGTCTGTAGCAGCAAAACTATCGGTGAATTCAAACCAAATTTTGTTTATAGATTGCCAGTGACCCACAATAGATGTGGTTACATTTTGGGAACAGAAGGTCAAACTTCCAATTTTTAATGAATTTTTAAAATCTGTTTTCTTCTCCCATTTGCTTATAATGGGCAAAATTTCAAATGTCTATAAAAACATCAATTTTGTTTCAATTTACTTCAATCTTGGCACATATATAGAGGCAATTGATATGCTGACATCAGCACATGCATAGACATGATGACATCAGCTGGATCGATACCAAAATAAGTTACAATATGTGCGAGGGGCGGGTTTGTTGTGCCTGGAACCACTTGTTTAAATTATTATCTTTGCTTCTAAAATGCCTCAGAAATGGTTTTTACATAATTTCTTTCAACACTGATTTTTTTTTTTTAAATCCATGACTATGATTTAAATGTTCTACCTGTAAATTTCCAAAATATTTTTTTGTGCTCTGACTGTAAAGAAATTTTTACCACAACTAGCCATCTACTTTCTTCACATCTCACTCAGGAAGACAAATCTCCCATTAAGCTTTAAGGAAATATTGAAGTTTATTGAAATATTGATGTAAAGATAACAACTTAAAATCTTAAAATGCAATGATATTTATCATAATTATTAGAAAATTATTAAAAAGTTATTATTGATTTGTATTGAAATGCCTGAATTTAACGTGTCTAAATACTTTTGTCCATATAGTGTATATTCTGAGAACACTAAAAGCCATCATATAACAGTTTTGGGAACAGTGGGCCAAGTTCCAATTTTTTAAATTTTTAAAATCTTTTCTTTTTTTCCCATCAATATTAGAAAAGCCAAATGGCCTCTGTGTGCGTGCATGTACGTGTGTCTTGCGATTCACACAAAATCCAGAAAGAGTTGACAGCTGCAGTTTGTCATACTTATGTATTTTTGGCCAAGGAACAGACTAGCAAAAACAGCAAGTTGATATGACCAGTATTTTGGGAGATATTAGTAATTTTGGAATACAAAATCATTCCAATCACGTTGCTATGGCCAGAACGCTTTGGCGGTGACTGCTGGACAAATGCTGTACAGCATGCATGTTTACACAAGAGCGTAAAAACTAGCACATCTAGAACCTGCTAGTTTACTTATAATAGGTGAAATCTCAAACGTCTGTTAGCAGCAAAACTATTGGTTGAATTCATACCAGATTGGGTTTATAGATTGCCAGTGACCCAGAATACATGTCATTACATTTGGGAAAAGTAGGTCAAAGTTTACATTTTTATGAATTTTGGAAACTTTTTTTTTTTTTCATTTACTTATAATGGGCAAAATTTTACATCTTATAAAATCATCAATTTTGCTTGAGTTTACTTCAAACTTGGCACATATCTAGAAGCAGTTGATATGCTGACATCAGCACATGCATAGACATGATGACATCAGCTGGATCGATGCCAAAATAAGCTACGATACATGTGAGGGGTTTGTTGTACCTGGCACCACTGCTTTAACAATCCATCATCTGTGGACCTCCAGTTAAAAGTGCACTCATCACAACAACAGAAACATTCAGTTCTATGAAAAACTTGGTTATTGTAGAAACTTGTTTTTAGTTTTTAATGCTTTAAATGCAAATTTGTTTTCGTGACCCAAATAAAATCAACAGCGATCCAGCTGTGGGTCGCCACCCAGGCTTTGGAAAATGGCTGTTTTAAAGGATTGCCTTTGTTTTGTCCTGAATCATGTGAAAACTATTTGCAAAAGCCCCCACTACCCAAAAAAAAAAAAAAAAAAAAAAAAAAAAAACAGTTCCTGCTCTCCTTACACGGGGCACATTTTTAAGTTCAGCACCGCTCTCTAAAAATAGCAACCAAATTAAAATGTGGAGGCTTCGTGAGTTTCTCATTGTTTGTGTGTGTCTGTGCAGGATCTGAGAGGCTGGGGGGGTGGAGAGGTGGGCATGGACTTGACAGGAGAGTGAGGCACGTCGAGAGTCAGAGAACAGGAACACGGGGTGGGGGGGTGGGGGGGGGGGTTACACAGGGAGGGAAAGGGGACGAGCCTTTCTGCTCCTCTAGAGGGTTGGAATTCCTCCCGTGCTGTTCCCCCCCATTTGGCAGGCACTTGTGAAAACAATTCCCCAGCTTTTAGTCACTCTGCAGATCCAATTGCCATTTCCACTTTGGAGGGAACGAGAGTGAGAGGCAATCCAGATAGACAGAACACTGAGAGGGAGAGAGAGAAGAGTTTTAATCGGGTTGGACAGATGCCGAGGCCAGTTGAGCGGTTGTGCGATATTAATATCTTATGAAGGCTGTCTGGCAGAGCGAGCTCACCGTCTTGTGTGGTTTTGTGTTTGTGCGTTTGCAGCAGCGGCCATCGCACTGGCTAAATGAAGAATTTGTGAACATGCACGAGGGAAGGGCTCATCCTTTCACTTCGGTGACTTCCCCAGATGCTTTGGCCCAAAGAAAGATGGAAAGGAATGGGAAGAGTAAGACCCTCCACTCACACATAGTAGCCCATGATGTTTGTTATTATTATAGTGTGATGATGTATTTTAAAAAAAGATGATGTGATTGTGTGATTGATGTGATGTGATTAAAGTTTTTTTTATCATGCACAGCTTATATTACAGTTAGGGATATAACGGTTACACTGGTCCACAACAAATTTATTGTTGAAGTTTTTTGAGCAGATTTAGGATAATTTTGGTGTGCTGAATCCAAAAATCACATTAATTTTGCTCAATCAGGTCAACTTTCTGAACTATGCTACATATTGGCTTTTTAACATTTTTGCTTACATTTATGGGCATTTTCACATCATAAGATACAAAATTCTTTCATATTTTTTGCAATAAACGACTTCTGAAGATTTTACTTTTGCCGATTTATGATGAATGGTTTTTTTAAATATTACAGGTGAATGAAATGGCTTGGACTAGAAGATCTTGCAAAAATAAGCCTGACATATTCTGCTACATCTGCGTTGAATACACCATTGTATCTAACAGGAATCAAGTGATCAAATTATTTTTTTTTCTCTTAAAACCTATTTTGGGTGAGAACTATATAAAAAATCAACTGATAAAGTCACAAAAATGTAATCAATTTTGTGAGAAGATCAAATTTTTCAAAATCAAATTAGCAAAAAAACCTGACATGACTGAGAAAAACAGATGTCATTTTTGGATTTAGCGGTGCAAAATGGTCCTAATTCAGTTGAAAAAACCTAGACAACTTGCAAAAAAAACATTTTTTTGTAACCCAGTGTAATATGATAATAAATGGTAATAAATCACTTAGAGATAAAAGTATTTGGGAACTGCCACAAAAGTAGCACTGGGTCTTTATGGGTTAAAGCACAGTCACCCAAAGCAAACACAAACAACAACAATCAAAGCTGGTCCCACATACAGGGTGGGGAAGCAAAATTTACAATAAACATTTAGTTGTTTTTTCTCAGCAGGCACTACGTCAATTGTTTTGAAACCAAACATATATTGATGTCATAATCATACCTAACACTATTATCCATACCTTTTCAGAAACATTTGCCCATATGAGTAATCAGGAAAGCAAACGTCAAAGAGTGTGTGATTTGCTGAATGCACTCGTCACACCAAAGGAGATTTCAAAAATAGTTGGAGTGTCCATAAAGACTGTTTATAATGTAAGAAGAGAATGACTATGAGCAAAACTATTACGAGAAAGTCTGGAAGATACTATTAAAGAAGAATGGGAGAAGTTGTCGCCCGAATATTTGAGGAACACTTGCACAAGTTTCAGGAAGCGTGTGAAGGCAGTTATTGAGAAAGAAGGAGGACACATAGAATAAAAACATTTTCTATTATGTCAATTTTCTTGTGGCAAATAAATTCTCATGATTTTCAATAAACTAATTGGTCATACACTGTCTTTCAATCCCTTCCTCAAAATGTTGTAAATTTTGCTTCCCCACCCTGTAAGCTTTTTATCAAAAAGACTAGATTCATGTCCTGTGGAAATCGCCAACATTTTGATAAATAACTGTAATTTAATCACATAGCGTCATTATTATATGTAACTCTTTGCTTCCCAACACTGATTACACTAGTGCATAATCAGTCATATTAGTCTTTTTTCACAAGAACATGTAAGAACCGTGCCAGTTGTTTAGTTTTCCATTATGCAGTCGGCACAGTTCACTGTATATGGAAAATAATGTGCATGTTAACATGTGTGCGTCTCTGCCAAGTGTGCTTTCTGCTCCAGCTGAAGGAGATGAATAGGCGTAGTAAACAGACCTCCTGCTCTTCCAGACTTGAGCCAAGACTACTGCACGACACCCATTCAGTGAGCCGGCTGGAGACCCCCCCTTCCCCGCCCCCCCGCTCGCCAAGCCACCGAACCTCACGTCGCTTCCCCTTTGACCTTTTTTTTTTTTTTTTTTGGCCTCCGAGCGCCATGACCTCGGAGCTGGAAAGCAGTCTGACCTCCATGGACTGGCTCCCGCAGCTGAGCATGAGGGCGGCCATCCAGAAAGCCGACGCGGGACACCATCACCACGGGCACCATCATCACCACGGACACCATCACCACGGACACCATCACGGACACGGGCCTGGCAAGAAAATCTCCCATCTGGACCCGGCGACGACGCTGGACCAGGAGGAAGCAGCACAACACAGGGATGGAAAACCGCCGTACAGCTACGCCAGCCTCATAACGTTCGCCATCAACGGCTCGCCGCGCAAACGGATGACCCTCAGCGAGATCTACCAGTGGATCTGTGACAACTTCCCTTATTACAGAGAGGCAGGCAGCGGCTGGAAGGTAAGAGATGACAAGAAACAGTTTATGAGGCTCATTATGGGCAGGGCTGTGCAATAATGACCAGAGTGATGAAGGCGATTTCATATCTGCATAACAGTGCATATCACACACGCACATCGAAATTCAGCGAATAAATAGTTAACTTAAAATGGCACCACGGAAAGATCTTTTATCTTATGACATTCTGAATATGCTTGACAAATAATTTTCTCATATTTAATTATTTTTTTCATTCGGCTCTTAAAGCTGCAGTGTTTGATTTTATTTTATTTTATTTTTTTTTATACAGTTCCCTTTTTGCATATTTTACTTTTAAATCAAATGTGTTCTGAGAGGACGTTCAACCTCTGCATGCTGCTCACTGCTGGTGTTTTCAGGCTCTGTGGTGAAGATTTTGCTGAATCACAGGTGTTTTCAGACAAGTAGGAGGGCTTAATATGTGATTGACAGCTGTAGTAACCAATCGTCGGTGTGTTTTTGATATGAAGCAACCTGGATGCACTTCTACTGCTTTTATTCCATGTGTTGACACAGAAGCTTGGGAAAGTGGCTTTACTTTTCCATAAACAGTCAGTATGTTTACATGCACAGCAGCTCAATTAATACAAGGATATATTGTTGAAATCATGTTGCCTCCATGCGATATGCACACTTAACCCATAAAGACCTGAAGACCCACCACTGACCAGAACCATCTACTGATATAAACTGTTTAGATCCATTAATCCTATCAATACATGTAAATAATAAATGGTGTTAAATGCAGTTTGTCATCATTTCATGGTCATCAGATATGACCCATCTGGATGTTCAGAGGCTCCGTAGTTACCATGGAAACACCATCATCTTCTACAACATTGATTCACCAGTAAAACCCATAGAGTTGGATTAATGACAGTGCATGGAGACACTTCTTTTTGTGTTTAGTTAATGATATTTTTGCTGAAAAAGTAATTTTTTCCTCATGTTTTTTTCTGTTTTGATGTAATAATAACCTTTGAATTTACTGAGTTTTTATGAACATCTACTTCAGGGGTGTCAAAGTCATTGTAGTTAAGGGGCCGCATTCAGCTAAATTTGATCTGAAGTGGGCCGAACCAGTAAAATAATAACATAATAATATATAAATAATGTCAACTCCAAACTTTTCTCTATGTTTTAGAGCAAAAAAAAAGTAAATTTGCAATATATAAAGGTTTGCATCTACAAACTGTCCTTTCAAAAGATGTGAATAACATGAACAAACTGAAAAAATAAGTGTAATTTTAACACAATTCTGCCTCAGTTTATCATTTACACATGTACATTATAACTTACAGATCACAGTGGATCTACAAATACACAAAACATTTAGAAACAGGCAGAATATTGTTAAAATTATACTTACTTCTCTTAAGACATTTCAGGTTGTTCATATTTGTTCAGGTTATTCACATTTTTTGCAAAATTATACTTTGTTATAGAGTAAATACATGAAAATATTTACATTTACAAAGAGAAAAAATTGGACTTGTCATTATTTCTCTTATGATAGTGTTTCACTGGTCCTGCCCACTTGAGATTGAATTGGTCTGAATGTGGAACCTGAACTAAAAGGATTGTTAATATCTTTGTGTAATTTTTACATTTCACAAGTTCATCTCAAGGGCCGGACTGGACCCTTTGATGGGCCGGATTTGGCCCCCGGGCTGCATGTTTGACACCTGTGATCTAGATGATCACCAAATTAAATGTAGCAAAATACATGATTTAGCCTGAAAAAACTTAAAATAAAGAGGACAATGTTACAATAAATGGTGATGCATCACTTACGAAGGGTTAAATATTGAGAAAAATTCATTTGGGAACCGACACAAAAGTAGCACTGGGTCTTTATGGGTTAACTTACACTGTCACAGACCACAACTATTGTTGATTGTGAGCCATCAACTAGCATGACAATGGACAACACTGCAAAATTTAAAATGTCTTTCAAAAGTCTTTTAAAGTCCAGTTTTAGTTAGACTAAAGCAATAATTCATTTTTTTTCATTGTCATGTAAACCCACTGACTGTCTTTATATTTAGTCATTTTGATTTGGACAGATAGGAGAGAGCTGTAGAAGGAAGGTGTGCATTTGTCTCTAGTGGGAATCATTTCAATGTAACACAAAACAATGGATTACCCGATAGCAGAAGCTTCATTCATACAGTCGTGGAAAAAATTATTAGACCATCAAAAGTCATCAAAAACAATGGTTATGCAATCAATACTAACTCCTGTGTGTATCATGTGACTAAAACAGACACAAAAGAAAACATGGAATGCCTAAAAGCACTGTTTTTGTCAGTACAATGCCATAGATATTGATGTAAGAACTGAAGTGATTTTGGTTATTATCAAGAAAACCATGGAAAATGGATAGATATCAGCTCTGAAATTAAACTACTATGAGCTATTATTGTTGTTATCATTATATTTGCGCAAACAAATGTACCTTTAGTTGTACCAGGCATTAAAATGAACAAGAAATTGAAGAAAACAAGGGGTGGTCTAATAATTTTTTCCACGACTGTGTAAAACCAAATTATGATGAGAAAACAGCAAAGGTAAGACTACATTTATGATCACTGCTTCATAATACGACCTTTAGTTTTGCTTTTCTTTGCCGTGTTCAGTGAGTTTTATCAGTAGAGAAATACTACTTGTACTGTCGGATCTGCTTAGTGTTAGCTTAGCGCTGTAAAGTCTGTCTCATTGGTCTGTTGTTTTATTGAATTATTCATGACATACACTGGTTTCAGACTCTTAGCCTGTGTGATACGTTTGCTCATTTAAGTGCTCGTTGTTTGGATTGTGTTTTGTTTTCGGAAAATTGGTTTTGTCGAGCTTTTAGCTGACGTTCTTCTGGTTACGTGGATGTATAGAATGTGTATATCGCTACAAGTGTCTGGTAGGGTTACCATGGCAACACAAAGAGAACTGTGATTACTGTGGGCATCTGGGTTTAACGGGCTACCTAAAAATAAAAGCAATATTATTATATATAATTCAGTTAAGCAAAGTTTCCATGTATAATATAATAGATTGATTTGTAAAGTACAATTTTCTGGTTCTTATCAGGCTTTTCAGACTCAGACTATAGTCATGTGACAGAGGTTGTCACTCATTAAGGTACAAGTTTCTGTTTTTTTTTTTTTTTCTTTAAACATATTTATCATTTTTTGGTGCAGATTTATGCTGCATTGAATGTTTGAATATTCAATTTCAGAGGCATTAACCCACAAAGACCCAGTGCTACTTTTATGGTATTTCCCAAATGATTTTTTTCTCTATATTTAGCCATTCTTAAGTGATTTGTCACCATTTATCATCAAATAATCCTCTGTATTTAGCATTTTTCCAGTAAAAATCTGATATTTTCCAATAATTGATGGTCTGATTGTGTAGATGTTCATAAAAGCTCAGATTAAAGGTGACAGTTATTACATCAAAAACTGAGAAAACTGATTTAAAAACTAACATTTTCATCAAAATGTATCATTAAATGAACATAAAACAAGTGTCTCCATCCACTGTCATTGATTCAACTCCATGGGTTTTACTGGTGAATCAATGTTGTAGAAGGTGACGGTGTTTCCACGGTAACAACGGAACCTGTGAACGTCCAAATGGGTCATATCTGATGACCATGAAAAGATGATAAACTGCATTTTACACCAATTATTTAAATGTATTCATAGGATTAATGGATCCACAGGTTTTAAACATTTTAGATCAGCAGATGAATTTGGTCGCTGGTGTATATTTGGGTCTTTATGGGATAAGCATGTCCCATTCTTCCCACTCCCTCACCCCTCCATCCCTGGCCCTACAAGACATAGTTGATGATAGTAATAAAAAATACCAAAGTACTCAGAACAAAAAACGTAAAATAGAAAAAAAGAATAAAAGAATAAAAAAAAAAAAAATGCATAAAATAAATAAATAAATAAATAAATAAAAAAGCAAAGAAAGAAAAAAAATAGCCTAATAGTAGATATGGACATGTAGTTTTATTAATATTATTGCAGAATGCACATGTATATATAGCATGACAAACCGGAAAAAGAAAAAAAAAGTGTGTATTGGAAAACTGCACTAAAAGCACTCTTAATTTTTTTTTTTTTTTAAGTATTTAATGGAGCCCCATACTACTTGAAATTTCGATGGCTGACCTCTCAAATTGTATTTAATGTTCTCTAAATTTAAAAAAGCACAAGCTCACTAAACCGTGAGGATAGTTTTTGTCCTCATCGTTTTCAGAGTGACCCCGGTCAACGTCATGTTTAGTCTCCTTCATATTTGTTTTAACTTCACACAAATTTCCTGTCTGCACCCACATATAAGACAAATCATCAACTAAATGACAACAATTATTACTGTAAAGTCTGTAAAAACAATAGTTTACAGTATTAACCCTCCGGTATCCCGTCCATCAAGGCCCTTACTAAGCACCAAGTGTGCCATTTTGACACACTTGTGGAATAATGTCAAAAAAATTTTCATACAGTTTGTTTTTAATTCTTTTACCCTTTTTTCTATTTCATCAACTTGAGCTATAAATAAAAATACCAAATACTCAATAATTGTCACATTTTTTTTTAACCCTTTAAATGCTGTGTTTGCAATGTAAACAAACCATTTTTTAAAATGCAAAAAACACACAAAATTTTTTTTTTTTCAATATGCTACATAAAAAGTGGATCACATATTATTTGATTTTTGCAGCCAGGCATATGTTGGTGATTAACTCCAACATTGGTTAATTTGCATGATTATTTTTGGCGCTAGGTCAAATGCTCAAAAATACTAGCATCTGTCACCAAGTGTGCCAAAATGGCACACCTATAAATCAAACTATTAAATATTATATATGGATTTATTTTTCTGCTCTAATTTGGTTTTATTTTTGTAAATCAAGGTCAGCCCTAATCATACATATCAAATAATCATTCATTTTACATTTTTTTAACCTTTTAAACCATCTCTTTTCATCATGATGTCACTACATTTTTTGATGCAAAAAACACAAAATATGTTTTTTTTTTTTTTTTTCCAAAATACTACATAAAAATTGGATTACATATTATTTGATTTTTGCAGCCTGGCATATGTCAATGATTAACAACAACATTAACAACGTTAATAAATTAATTTAGACCCTCACCTCTCAAATGAAGCCCAGATATCAGTAAAAGCAGGATTTATGCCTTAATGGCTTTGGGATCAAAAACAGTGGTTATAATGGAAGAAATAGTGTGTTTTAGGCACACTTGGGAGACAGATGCTAGTTTTGTAATTTTCTTTTGTTTACAATGTGCACATTTTAGTTGGGGGCCAGAATTTTAAAGATCATGCACAAATGAACAACTTTTGACTTCTAACCTTATTTAAATTGTGAAAAATAATGTGAAGTTTTTTAACATGAAGTGCGAAGTGTGCCTAAAAAGCGCACCCGGATACCGGAGGGTTAAACATGTGTGATGTGTTTATCGACTGACTTAATGTCTATGTGCTGTCATGGTTGCTGTTTAATGTTGTGTCCTATGAATGGGAATCATTGTTGATTTGCTTTTATACTAAAAAAAGAGCATTTTCTTTCATTCCTATCAGTGACGGCGCTGACAATAACCTCATATTTACTTGAAATGACTGAAAGAAGCACAACTTTGATGCACAGACTGTGTTTTTTGTGAAATGACTGAGCTGATTATGCCACATTTTAGTATCAATAGTCAGTCTACATTCAGGCTCAAGTCTGATTTATTTTAGTTTTTATGTCATAAAAGTGTGAGCTCCACAGATCACATGCACTCTGCTCTTTTCACTTCTGCCTTGAACCACTTCCATATGTGTCTTAAGTTTGACAGAGCGGTCACATGTGATTTGTACGTCGCTCTGGATCAGCGTTCGTCACCGTTCAGTGTTAGATGAACTCACCCAGGGGAAGCTCAGAGTGTTTTCATTCTGTTTCTCCTCATCCTCATTATCATCTATTCATTCGTTTGCTCATCAGCTCATAAGTACAATTTTAAACGGTGACGTCAGTTGCTGAGTGCTGTTTCTGTTATTTTTATAGTTTTTGCAAATTATGACTATGATAAGAGTTGGTTTGTCCACTTGAAATAAACAAACTTACACAAGTGTAAATACGTATATAGGTAAATGCTGTATTTAAATTACAACTTGGCTGATGCTTATAGTACATGTTCAAATTTCTGTTGATTTATTTTTTATTTTTACCTCCGCCAAGGAGGTTATGTTTTTGCTGGTGTTGGTTTGTCTGTCTGTCTGTCTGTCCGTGTGCAAGATAACTCAAAAAGTTATGGACGGATTTGGATGAAAATTTCAGGAAATGTTGATACTGGCACAAGGAACAAATGATTACATTTTGGTTGTGATCTGGGGGGAGCACTGATCGGCCTTGGTGGAGGTCTGCGCTGTCCGAGTGCTTTTCTAGTTTTTCTGATTTATCCCTCTTTTGTGAAATCCTCATGATATAAATATAACTTATCTCTGTCAGACTTTCATTGTATTATCATTAAATGAGCAGAAATTCTCACGTGCCTCATTTCAGTCTCATTTTTTTAAAAGGATAGTTGTAGATTTAAGCATTTTCATTACGTAGTTTTACTTTTTTCACTCTAAAACATGGTGAAAGTTTGGAGTTGACATTATTTGTAGGTTATTACTCCACCCCCCGAAGGGGAGGCAAGTGGTATTGTTTTTGGTTTGGTTTGTTTGTTTGTTTATTTGTTAAAGGTCTAGCAGCGAAACTATTGGTGGAATTCATACCAAATTAGGTTTATAGATTGCCAGTGACCCATAATAGATGTGATTACATTTTGGGAAAAGTAGGTCAAAGTTCAAATTTTTTATGAATTTTTAAAATATTTTTTTGTCTTCAATTTACTTATATTGGGAGAAATTTCGCATATCTGTAAAAACTAGGGATGTCTGATAATATCAGCCCACCGATATTATCAGCCTGATATTGGCATAAAAATGTAATATCGGTGAATATTGTTATCGTTTTTTTGTCATTAAAACTGATAAAATAATGCCTTGATTTCACCGGCATTTACCAACGTGTAAATGAAGCATTGTTTGTAGCTGACAGAAATGTGCAGTTTTCAAAACTGTACAGTAGAGTTGCCACACTGTAATAGACTCATGGAGGGAGGGAGAGAAAATAAATAAATATGGCATTTTTTCCACAACTTAAGTTGAAGTACGTATTCTTTGCACAGACAGTGTTTACATTTTAAAAGCCTTGTTGCATTTGAGAATGCATCCAATGGGGCATCACAATAAAATTAGGCCTGATGTGTTAATTCCATGACAGGAGATATGTGATGTTACCTAAAATTAGTTTAATATCCCACATACAGGGTGGGGAAGCAAAATTTACAATATTTTGAGGCAGGGATTGAAAGACAGTGTATGACCAATTAGTTTATTGAAAGTCATGAGAATTTATTTGCCACAAGAAAATTTCCATAATAGAAAATGTTTTTATTCTATGTGTCCTCCTTCTTTCTCAATAACTGCCTTCACACACTTCCTGAAACTTGCGCAAGTGTTCCTCAAATATTCAGGCGACAACTTCTCCCATTCTTCTTTAATAGTATCTTCCAGACTTTCTCGTAATAGTTTTGTTCATAGTCATTCTCTTCTTTCCATTATAAACAGTCTTTATGGACACTCCAACTATTTTTGAAATCTCCTTTGGTGTGACGAGTGCATTCAGCAAATCACACACTCTTTGACGTTTGCTTTCCTGATTACTCATATGGGCAAAAGTTTCTGAAAAGGTATGGATAATAGTGTTAGGTATGATTATGACATCAATATATGTTTGGTTTCAAAACAATTGACGTAGTGCCTGCTGAGAAAAAAACAACTAAATGTTCATTGTAAATTTTGCTTCCCCACCCTGTAGATCGGCAGCGGTATCGGTAGATATCAGAATCGGAAATTAAGCGTTGGACAATATCGGCATATCTGTTTTAGGCAAAAAAGCCAATATCGGACATCCCTAATAAAAACATTAATTTTGTTTCAATTTACTTCAAACTTGGCACATATATAGTGGCAACTGATATGCTGATATCAACACATGCGTACATATGATGACATCAGCTGGATCGATGCCAAAATAAGCTACAATACATGTGAGGGGTGGGGTTTGTTGTGCCTGGAACCACTTGTTACCTTGTTACATGATCTATTTCTCACGTAGTGGCGTTAAATAAATAACTGTCCAAGCATTTCTACTCAGCTAACATTAGTTTATTGGTATTAATTTACAGAAAGTATTACATTATGGGTTTACAGCATCAGTGTTCCTGGGATGGTATATATAGAGGCAACTGATATGCTGACATCATCACATGCATAGATATGATGACATCAGCTGGATCGATGCCAAAATTAGCTACAATACGTATGAGGGGTTTGTTGTGCCTGGCACCACTTGTTAAATCTGCTTTAAGTGTCTATCATCTGTGGACCTCTAGTTAAAAGTGCACTCATCACAACAACAGAAACATTCAGTTCGATGAAAAACTTGGTTGTTGTTGAAACTTGTTTTTAGTTTTTAATGCTTTAAATGCAAATTCGTTTTCGTGACCCAAATAAAATCATCAGCGATCCAGCTGTGGGTCGCCACCCAGGCTTTGGCAAATGGATGTTTGAAAGGATTGCCTTTGTTTTGTCCTGAATCATGTGAAAACTATTTGCAAAAGCCCCCACTACCCAAAAACAAACAAACCAACAAACAAACAAAAAAAACAGTTCCTGCTCTCCTTACACGGGGCACATTTTTAAGTTCAGCACAGTTCAGGTGTGATTACATTTTGGGAAAAGTAGGTCAAAGTTCAAATTTCGAATGAATTTTTAAAGTCTGTGGTCTGCAGTCTGTGGATTAGAATCCGCAGATTTGGCCAGTTTTTTCTGTTTTGAACAACGACAAAAAATTACGAAGATATGGTCAGAAATATAACACCCCCCCACTTCATTTTCATACTTTTACTCATGTTTGTTTGCTTCGAGTTCAAACCATCATGTCTCCGGTTGTATTTGCTCTATCAAAATGAAATAAAATGTGGGAGAGTGTTTCAAGTCCGCACTTTCGAATGCAGCTGTCCCCAGTGGTCTACGTGACCGACTTCTGACGCTACGACATGTTGAAAATGTCATGTGATTGATTCACGGGGCTGTGGCTGTGAGCCCCTAAGGCAGGGGTGTCAAACTCATTTTCTTCCAGGGGCCACATTCAGCTCAATTTGATCTCCAGTGGGCCGGACCAGTCAAATAATAACATAATAACCTATAAATAATGACAACTCCAAATTTTTTATTTGCAAAAAATAACATTAAATGATGAAAACATTTATATTTTACAAACTATCCAAACAAAAAAAGATGTGAATAACCCGAAAAAACTGAAACTTCTGAAGAAAAATATGAAGAAATAATAATAAGAAAAATCTGATCAATATTATGCCTCAACTTATGATTAATACATGTGCTTACAGATCAGATCTACCAAGACACAAAACAGGCAGAATATTGTTAAAATTGCACTGATTTTTCTTTAGATATTTCAGGTTGTTCATATTTGTTCAGGTTATTGACGATTTAATAATAATAATAATAATAATAATAATACATCGGTTTTATATAGCGCTTTTCTAAGTACTCAAAGACGCTTATTATTATTATTATTATTATTATTATTATTATTATTATTATTATCCTTATTATTAAAGGATATCAGAATTTAATGTTCTTTGCAGTAAATGAAAGAGAAAAAAATGATGTTGCCATTATTTATAGGCATGATGTCTTTTTTTTTTTTTCCACATGAAACCAAGAAGAACATTTGGAGTCATTACTTCTAGGTTATTATACTATTAGTTTCCAGTTTGATGCCCTTGACTGTTAATATCTTCTGCACTTTGCAAATTCATCCCGCGGGCCAGATTGGAACCTTTGGTGGGCCGGTTTTGGCCCCCCGGCCGCATGTTTGACACCTGTGCCCTAAGGGTTAAATCCAACCCCTAGTGGACATACACGGAACTGCATATTCTGACACATGGGAATTAGCTTCACTTCTCAGGCCCGGAGGTCGACATCCCCACAACAGACAAACCCACACCCTTTTTTTTTTAAACTTGTCTGTAATTATATAATAACACCAGCAGACGTGTGTAGCTGTAGTTCTTTAGTCCGTGCGGATCAGCTGAGAACCCCCAGATTCTGATGTGAAACGTATTTGTGACTGTGAGTACCGTCTGAGCTGTAAAACTGAACTGAAACCTCCTTTTTTTTCAGCTGGATGTCACAGCTTTCAGCATTAATTCACAAAGCGCAGATTTAATGAGGACCTGAAAAGGAAGCCGGGTTTAGCAAGCACCGGGTTCAGACTTTATGAAATGCACTCCTTGCTAGTGTTGGAAAATGCTAAAAAATCTGATCCAATGATTGCCTGGAAGAGCACAGAAACCCTTTAGTGAACCGGGAATGATTGACAGGTGCATTTCGCCTCCTTCAGACGACATTATTAAATCCTTATGTAAATGTAGCTATGCAAATCCTGGCTAATATGAGCAGAAAGGTGGCAGTGTTATTGGAGACAAATGAATAGATCCCTCCGGTTGTGTCTTGGGGATTCTCTACCTTATTAGTGAAGAAGGGGATGGATATAGTCATTCCACTGACACATTGAAAAGGCTGTCTGCAAACTATCAACCAATTCATCTTTCTGAGAGCGGGAACATTTTTCTTCTTCTCTCATTATTTCCCCTTTTTCGCTTTCTATCTTCATCGCCCTCCCTCCTCCCCCCCTCCTCTCTCTCTCTCTCTCTCTCTCTCTCTTAGTCACTCACTCCTCTTATCCTTTTCTTCGTTTCTTTTCACCAACCCGTGTTTGTTCCCCGTGTATAATCTTCAACACACCATTCCCTCAGCGAAGATGCATGCCAGAAATGGAGACAAAAAGGTTACGATACAAGCCAGGTTGTGTTGGCAGAGCTTCTTACCTGCATGTAGGATTCAATCAATTAGTTTTCTGTTCAGAGAGAGAGAGAGGATAGGGGTTACCGAGACCGTTCAGGCTTTTCTCTCACCGTGGCTCATGGCTGCTTCGTCTTTGCCGGGTAGTGTTTGGATGCCAGGATGTTTTAGTATCCCATAATTACACCTCTAGATTCATTGATTTGTGTGTGCAGCTGCATTCGGGTAGCGTCATTAAAGCGCTATACCGATGCTATTGTGCTTTTTATTTTCACACATTCTGGCTTTTGTCCACGATATTAGTGCAGAGAGTCGACTGGAAGATACAGCAGCCAAACTTGTGTTGCTCTCCACTCAGGGCAGGGCCAAAACCCACTGTGCATTTTCATTTTTCACTCGTAAAGTGTGTTTTTTTGCTTTTTTTTAATAAGTATGTCAGTGCCAGCGACAGCCGTGTCGGCATTGTGTTTTTGTGTTGTCCGTCTGTCCCCTTCTCTCAAACGCCTTCAGGGAATTTGTTCCTATTTGGCATAAACGCTCACCTGGACTCATGGATGAACTGGTTAGAATTTGGTCAAGGTCACTGCGACCCAGTCAGAGAACTTTTACACACATCAGTGAGGAATTCATACACTAACTAAAAGCACTAGAACTAGAAGAACTCGGAGAGCGCAGACCTCTGCCAAGGCAGATCATACTCCGATCATTATCTGATTTCTGGATTTATCAGATTATTCAAGTGATCATGTAAACAGGATAATCTCATATGTTTTATCAGATAACAGCAGTAATCTGATTATGACAAATCGGATTACCACACTTGGATTTCTCCTCAGTACTCTGATATCTTCATGTACGTTGATTTATTTTGTTCTTTTACATCTGTGCATGTTTAAACACAACTAAAATCATAGAGAGCAGATAACAGAAGACAATAACAGGAAGTTTGATTCTACCATTACTACATAACTACGTGCTAATGTACTAACCCAGGGGTGTCAAACATGCGGCCCGGGGGCCAAATGTGGCCCGCCAAAGAGTCCAGTTCAGCCCCTGGGATGTTTTTACCAAGTGCAAAAATTCCACAGTCTTGAATTGAATTAAGCAAAAAAATTAGCTTGAATTAAGGAAAAAATCTTGAATTAAGCAAAAAGAAAAAATCTTCAATTAAGTAAAAAAAAATCTTCAATTAAGTAAAAAAAAATCTCAAATTTAGCAAAAAATCTTGAATTAAGCCAAAAAAATCTTGAATTAAATAAAAAAAATCTTGAATTTAGCAAAAAAAAATCCTCAATTAAGTAAAAAAAAATATTGAATTAAGCAAAAAAAAAAAATCTTCAATTAATTAAAAAAAAAAAATCTTGAATTAAGTCCAAAAAAAATCTAGAATTAACAACTTAAATTTTTTCCTTTGTTTTAGTGCAAAAAACAACATTAAATTATGAAAATATTTACATTTACAAACTATCCTGTAACAAGAAAATGTGAATAACCTGAGCAATTATGAACAACCTGAAATGTCTAAAGAAAATTAAGCACAATTTTAAGTGTTTAGTGTCTTTGTAGATCTGATCCATAATGCACATGGAGAAATGATAAGTTGAGGAATAATATTGTTAAAATTGCACTAAATTTTCTTATGTTTTTTAATTGAAATTTCAGTTTTATCATTTTTTTTGTTTATTTTTTGGATAGTTTATAAAAGTAAGTATTTTCATAATTTAATGGGGTTTTTTTTACACTAAAACAAAGACAAAAATTTGGAGTTGTCATTATTTATAGGTTATTATGTTATGTATCCCCTGTGGAAAATTACAATCACTCAGGAGAGTTTTTACAGCTTTTTTAAACTGAATTTAAGGAAGCTCTGTAAGAAAAGTCGGCAGATTATTCCGTATTTTGGGCCCTCTGTATAGAAGACTGAACTGAGTCTGACTGGTACGAGTAAAGGACGCTCTAATAAGACAGCTACAATGAGTTGAATACTTGTGGACTTCATTGTTTAACTTACATGACCTATATTTGATGAGTCAGGTGCAGGTTTAATACACAAGACAACAATAAGCGTGTCTGAATCTGGATGTGATGTCATCATTTTCACTCTCTTCACTTTCCACATGCGTATACTGAAACTCACCCAGGAAGGCATTTCCAAAAATACTGTTCACATGTTGATAAGGGGCTCAAATATAGAGGAAAATATCAGTTTTTGACAAATATCTGCATTAATGTGGACGGAGTCTGAGTCCGTTGCATAAAAAGTGGGGGTTGGTTGTGAGTAAGAGCAGCTGTGGCATCCGGCTGAGGCAGTAATGGTAGTTTAACAGTTAAAATATGGGGCCTTGAATGAGGTCACATCAGATGAGGAGGAGAGAATCAGCTGACGTGGGCTGATGTTGACATCCGCTGTCAGTCATAAAGTAGTGCTATGCTCTCTTTGATTTCCTTTTTTTTTTTTTTTTAATCGTCTTCGTAGTCATCTTCGTCAGCAATTTCTTCAAGCGTAATAATAATAATAATAATAATAATAATAATAATAATAATAATAATACATCGGTTTTATATACCGCTTTTGTAAGTACTCAAAGACGCTTTACAATAAACAACCAATGGGTAAACAGATACGAAATTAATACATCTCTGACGAAAATGCTAGTTGGATTCATTTCAAATTTCATATGCAGCTTCCTTGTGACAGTGTCTACAAAGTGTGTGTGCAATTTTGAGATATTTTTCTTTCTGAATTTTTGACGAATTTTTCAAACATTTAAAATTTGCCTTTACTTAGAATGGTCCATATTTTGATGGTTTATGACATGACGATGGTTACAGATATCAACGTAGTTACTATTGAGCACTGATAGGAAGTTATATATGGACTTTCATTTGGTACCATGACCTTTGACCTCAAGTGACCTTGAAGGGTGAAACTCAAGGTCACCAATGTCTAGATTTTAGCATTGTTCTTCTCCAAAACTACTGGTCGGATTCATTTAAAAAAAAATGTATGCAGCTTCTTTGGGACAATGTCTACAAAGTTTGTTCACAGTTTTAAGAAATTTAGATTTTTGAATTTTTGACAAATTTTTGAGATAAGAAAAATTTGCCTTTACTTGTAATGGTCCATATCTTGATGGTTTATAACATGTAAATGGTTACAGATACCAGTATAGTTACTATTGAGCACTGATAGGAAGTTATATATGGACTTTCATTTGGTACCATGACCTTTGACCTCAAGTGACCTTGAAGGGGGAAACTCAAGGTCACCAATGTCTAGATTTCAGCAGTCTTCTTCTCCAAAATTAAAGGTCAGATTCATTTCAAATTTGTTATGGAGCTTCCTTGGGACAATGTCTACAAAGCTTGTTCACAGTTTTGAGAAATTCAGATTGTAGAGTATTCGACACATTTTTGAAATATTAAAATTTTGTTTTTACTTGTAATGGCCCATATTTTGATGGTTTGTAACGTGCAAATGGTTACAGATATCAATATAGTTACTACTGAGCACTAATAGGAAGTTACATATGTACTTTCATTTGGTATCGTGACCTTTAACCCTAACCCTAACCCAAATTTTTGAGATAAGAAAAATTTGCCTTTACTTATAATGGCCCATATTTTGATGGTTTATAACATGTAAATGGTTACAGATACCAATATAGTTACTACTGAGCACTAATAGGAAGTTACATATGTACTTTCATTTGGTATCGTGACCTTTGACCTTGAGTGACCCTATAGGGTCAAACTCAAGGTCACCAATGTCTAGATTTTAGCAGTGTTCTTCTCCAAAACTACTGGTTGGATTCATTTCAAATGTTTTATGCAGCTTCCTTGAGACAATGTCTACAGAGTTTGTTCACAGCTTTAAGAAATTTAGATTTCTGAAGTTTTGACAAATTTTTGAAATATGTGCCTTTACTTATAATGGTCCATATTTTGGTAGTTTATAAAATGGAAATGGTTACAGATATCAGTTAGTATTGAGCTCTGATAGGAAGTCATATATGGATTTTCATTTAATTAACTTCTATTGAATATCTATTCGATGTAACTGTTTTTAAACTTGCACAAATGATTGTTTTGTCACTATTGATTTAAGTTTTTTTTTTTTTTACCTTCACCAAGGAGGTTATGTTTTTACCGGTGTTGGTTTGTCTGTCTCTCTGTCTGTGTGCAAGATAACTCAAAAACTTATGGACGGATTTTGATGAAAATTTCAGGAAATGTTGATACTGGCACAAGGAACAAATTATTAAATTTTGGTGGTGATTGAGGGTGGGGGGGCACGGGAGGGCCCACTCATCGGCCTTGGTGGAGGTCTGCGCTCTCCGAGTGCTTCTAGTTTATTATGTGTTGATTATGTCTTGTCTTGTCAGAAACTGTGTGTTATGCTGCTTTTCTTTTCATGTCACTCATGAAAAAGAGATTAGAAATCTCAATGAGGCTTTTTTACCTGGTTAAATAAAGGATATATATATATATATATGTCACAGTAGAGATTGAAATCCAGTAGGATTCGTAATCCTACTAGGACAGATAGGATTTCAGTTTGTCCTAGGACAAACTAAAATTTCAATCTGTCCTAGTAGGATTACAAATCCTACTAGGACAGATTGAAATTTTAGTTTGTCCTAGGACAAACTGAAATCCTACAAGAAATTAGGATCTGAAGATTAATCCTAATCCTAACCCCCTAACCCCCCCCCCCAACCCCCCCTAACCCTAACCCTAACCCTAACCCCCTAACCCCAACCCCCAACCCTAACCCTAACTCTAGGACAGATAGGATTTCAGTTTGTCCTAGGACAAACTGAAATCCTACAAGAAATTAGGATCTGAAGATTAATCCTAACCCTAACCCCCCCCCCCCCCCCCCAACCCCCTCTAACGCTAACCCCCTAACCCTAACCCTAGGACAGATAGGATTTCAGTTTGTCCTAGGGCAAACTAAAATTCCTATCTGTCCTAGTAGAATTACAAATCCTACTGGATTTCAATCTCGACTGTGACATATACATATATATATTGGGAGATTGATCTGCTGCATCCAGACCACAGGACTCTAACATAGAACAGAACCTGACAACCTCACAAATTCAACTTGTTATTAATTCTTGATAGAACACGCTGGGTCAGATACAGGGTCTTTGGTCCTATTTTTTTTATTATTTCAGGAGCTGCTTTTGTTCAGTTCACTGTGATGGCCTGTCCCAACAAAGAGCAGCTCAGTGTTTATACAGATGAACCTACGATGAACTGATCTCGACCCGGTACTTGGAAAGCATGTGAAGTAAATTAAGGCGTCCTCCAGTATTTCAAGGTAAAGCACGAGTCACGTCTCTGTGTCGGACTTTGTGCTGTAAACTTTTGCTTCCTGGATGACCCTCCTCTACACAGTGGGGCTTGTTTTATACCAGCCACGGCCATGGCAGTTAAAGTTACATAAGTCCGGTTCATTCCAGTTCAGGTGATTGCTGTCAGCTGTACACAGTGGGACGCAGACGCAGAGATTGTCTGGCTGCCATGTTCGGCAGACGCTGTCGGTTCGCACATTGCAAGCACACACTTTGGAATGGAGTGTGCGTTTGTGTGTTTTTTTTTTTTTTTGTGCCGACTCGAGGTGAACACTTGAGCTCTCAGAAAAGCCTCATACGCGGTCCGTGGCGTTCGCCGTCTCCTTCACCCTCCGCCACACACAGACCCATACGCACGCGCTCAGAGACTCCCTCTCAGGTAGGCAGCGTACGTGTGCAGTCTACAGATTGCACATGGGGAGCTCAGCAGGAGAGGAGATGAGGAGGGGGGGGGGTGGTGGTGAAGGGGGGAGAAGAGAGAGGAGACTGTCTGCGAGCAGAGGAGAGTTTTACTACCCAGCACACGCACTCCGTCTGCTCTGTATGATAATGTGAGAGTGCAGAAACGGCAGAGTTGAAACCAGGACAACACACACACGCACATACATCATCAGCCTCTGTCCTCTCAAATCACACGTCATACATGCAACGTAGCCGCAAAAAGGCCACGATCGTCGAACAGATACAACTGCAATTTGTCTGTTTCTGTTCCATTTATGCCTCTGTCATAGAATAAACCTGGTGCAATGGTTAAGTCATGGATGTCAAACTCATTTTAGTTCAGAGGCTACATACAGCCCAATTTGGCCTCAAGCGTGAAAGCTATTATAGGTAATAAAACAGTACAGCAGTAGAGAATAATTTTATTTACCGGAATAAAAACAGATTCACTTTGTTTTCATTTTCCTCCTTAACTTTAGACTATGGTTGCTCTATCACTTTAACAAAAAGAGAACGCAGGGGTGTTAAACATGCAGCCTGTGGTCCAAAACCAGCCCGCCAAAGGGTCCAAATCAGCCCGTGGGATGAATTTGTGAAATGCAAAATGAACACTGAACATATTAACAATCAAAGTCATTTTAGGTGAGGTTGAGTTGTTGGCTGATGTGCCCTTGAGCATGGCACTTAACCTCCCCATTTGCTCCCTGGGCGCCTGACATGGTGAGCCCACTGCCTAGTATACAGTGTGTGTGATGCATGATCTAGTGATGGGTTAAAGACAGACGACAAATTTTGGTGTGTGGTGCATGTTTACATGTGTGACAAACTACTACTGACAAAATGAAGATTCGATTCTATTCGATTCTATTCTATTCTATTCTATTCTATTCTATTCTATTCGACCTTAAATGGACTAGTAAAATTACATGAAAATGCAAAATACATTTACAAACTATCCTTTCACAAAAAATGTGAATAACAATAACAAATATGAACAACCTGAAATTTCTCAAGAAAAATTAGTGCAATTTTAACAATATTCTGCCCGTTACTGAATGTTTTGTGTATTTTTATATCCACTGTGATAAGTTGTAATGTACATGTGTGATAAACTGAGAGATATTGTTAAAATTGCACTTCGGCTAAAATGTACTTAGGGGGTCAAATGAGTGGCCATTTTTGTCAGAAAGTAAAGTTTTAAGAAATGCATCGAACTGTGTTGAAATAATGCTAATCCATTTGTGCACAGACTACTGATATTATTTGACAGTGGGAGCTATATTTTCAGAAATATAGGATTTTGAATAGCACGTGTATGTGAAAACTTTTGCTGGTGGACGGACGTGACATTACCCATGATGCTCTGGTCAGTACCAGTACTTTATTAGTAATAAACTTATATACTTACTATTGCTAATTCTCCTCTTATTCATAAATGTTAGTATTGTGGATCTAAAACAATAACAGCTGACACAAAAACACAAAATGTGGCAGTGGACGGATGTGACATGGTTGTTCCAGATCCCATCATACTGATGCTCAGCAGCCATGTCACCGTTTCCACAAATGATCCCTTTGCAAAAACTAGGATCAGAATTATTTATTGTATAGTTTATCATCATACTAAAGAGGAAATAACAATATAGAACTGTTATTTCTTTATAAAAATGCTTATTATTAGAAAACTTGATTTAAAAAGTGACATGTGACATTCTTAATGTATGTATTTGCGTAACATAAGCAGGATGGATCAGCACCATACTCCATATTGAACCTGTAAAAATAAAACATGTGATATGTAGGAGAGAATCTGGTAAGAAAAATTGGGGAATCTAAAAGTAAAGGTAAATTCAGTTAAAATATAACTTGGCCATTTGTGACATGAAAATATAGCATTAATTGTGATGAAATTGGGCATTTTTGACCTAATCAACATAGTTCATATGACCATCAACATGTTGCAATAGAACTGAAATCCTGTAAATTTGCAGAACTTGAATTTACCAACACAAAGTTCCTTTGGGGATTCACTTCTATTGATTTCTTATGCACAAAGACACAAATAAGACCTCTAAGCAAATTTTAACCGACTTATTTTTCATTATAAATATCATGTTGTTTGTTGTTGTCATTTATGCATATGAATCTGCAACTCACAGACTGCAGTGGATCTACAAATATGCAAAGTATTTAATAACAAGCATCTAAGCATCTAACAAGCATTTAACTTAATGATCAAAACAAATTCAGAGTGACACCCATGACTATTAATGTCTTCTGTGTAGTTTTTACCCTCCCCAGGGGCCAGGTTGAACCCTTTAGAGGCCGGTTTTGGTCCATGGGCCATATATTTGACACCTGTGGATTAAATTATACACTTACTCTGACCATTTATTATTTATTTCAGTCGGTCTAAACAAAAATTTCAGCTAATCCATGATGCTAATGCAGAAAGATGTTCAGTGACTACATTTATGGCGCAGGCCTAATTGATTCAGACAACTTTATTAATCCCAAAAGGGCAGTTTACTGATGCACACAACTTCAGACAAGGCCATTATACACAAAGACCACTGACCAAGGAGAAAAGTCAATCTAAATAAGTAGTGCATACAGATAAGTGAAAGCTGCTTGGATAATATTGAATGTTTTGTCATTTTTATACATTGAAGGTTAAATCATATCTGTGTCAGTGAATGCATCACCCAGACATGACCTTTATACAGTTTTATTTAGTAGTGTTACAGTCAAGACCACCTGAACCGAGACCAAATCATGACCAAGACCAGAATATGTTGAAACTCATTCAGTGCCAACATCAGACCAAATATGGCAACAAAGTTTTCCAAAAATACACAGACTGATATGGAGTTATGACTGAAATTAGTCAGTTTTCTCACTAGTAGATAGAATAAATTTAAGATTACAGGGGACTTACAGGGGAAAACCAATCAAATCACTCAATCAACCAAATTTTATTTATGTAGCGCCAGATCACAACAAAAAGTTATCTCATGACACTTTATATATAGAGTTGGTCAAAACCAGACTCTAAGCCAATTTTAAAATTTTAAAGCCTATTTTAAAGGATAAGATGACAAACAACCAAAAACACAAAGAAAACTTCCATGTAAATATGGTCAAAGTTCAATTTTATGAAAAGTTACGCAATCCAATATGGCCGCTGCCCTGTGACAGCACAATATGCTAATTAGATGAGTACATTTACAGTTGTCCCTCACTATAACGTGGTTCACCTTTTGTGGCCTCGCAGTTTCGCGGATTTTTTTTAGTGCAATTTTGCATGCTTTTTTTTTTTTTTTTTTACAGCATATGAGCATGCATTGTGTTCTGCATCCTGATTGGCTAAGGGACTGTAGACCACTGTCAATCAATCTCCTCCGTGCCGTATCTCCTGTACAGTACAGAAACTGTTCTTCTCGCCAAATTTACATAAATGTTCGATCGCTAGCAGTGTGATTCTGAAGTGCTGTATGTTTGCAAGTTTTCTTCCCGACAAAACCCACGATGTCGACGAAACGTTTGCACCGACAACGGCACCTGCGATTGCACCCTAAAGGCAGAGGAAGATGCTAACCATCGCACAAAAAGTTGGACTTCTAGAAGTGTAGAAGTGTATTCTATAATACTGTACTTATTTTTAAAATCTACGAAGGTTTGAACTTTGAGAGTATTTAAACAAGAGAGAAATGTGAGAAAATGTTAACGCCTGTCTGAGAAAAGTGTATAAAGTGTGTGGTGAGGGGTTTTACAGCCTAAAAACATATATAATAATTGTAAAAAATAAAGCTGACTACTTCGCGGATTTCGCCTATTGCGGGTTATTTTTAGAAAGTAACCCCCGCGATAAACGAGGGACCACTGTACTCCCATCACAAACTTTGGGTCATACCTAATGTTTTTGTCATGTACAGTATGAATTTAAAGTATGTGTAAAACATTTTTTAACCCTTTCATGCATAGTGGTCACTACAGTGGACAGTTACTCTACAGCTTTACTCTTGTATATTCATGGGTTTTGTTGTTTTAGTTCCATATCAACCAACACAGTGGACACTTATGCACCATCTCATAAACTGCAATTCATACCATTATTGTAACTTTGCTGTTCTTGGTTGGTTCTTGAGTGGAAATCAATTGTTAATATTTATTTTTTGCATATTATCTCCATGAAGTGAGTAATAATTAGTATTAGAATATGTTAAAATGTGAGAAAACATCAGATTAGCTGCATTAAACATGGTTTCATTTCACTGTTTTCATATCACTTTATGATATTGGGTTTTAAATACATGTGTCTTTGCTTCAAGAATAAAATTCATGGTGTAGCTGAGTGGACATTTTTGTAACTCCATGAAAAACAGGTTGATTTAAAAAAAAAAAATTCAATCACGTTTTTTTTTTTTCATGCCTAAAGAGGAATAAAAAATCTCAGGAAAAAAAAAAATCTTGATTAAGGTGCTAATAATTCATGCGTGAAAGGGTTAACTACAGGGTGTCCCATAAGTCTCCATACATGGGAGACATAATACATTCCATGGTTCTAACATGTATTTCTTTATATTTCTTCTTTATAGTTCTTCAGTAGTGGAGGACACGCATTGAAATGTGTTCCCGACAAAATGACAGTCATATAGAGCATATTATATAAATAAAAATGGTTTATGTCAAGAAACGTTTATTTTTCCTATGTATGGAGACTTATGGGACACCCTGTAGAAGCGCTTGGAGAGCGCAGACCTCCACCAAGGCCGATCAGTGGGTGTCCCCACCCGATCACCACCAAAATTTAATCATTTGTTCCTTGTGCCAGTATCAACATTTTCTGAAATTTTCATCCCAATCCATCCATAACTTTTTGAGTTATCTAGCACACAGACAGACAAACCAACACCGGCAAAAACATAACCTCCTTGGAGGAGGTAAATATTCAATAAAATAAAATTATAACCCCCCCACATACACACACACACAAAATCCCCAAAACAACTCTGGCGCCTAAAGGGTTAAAAGAGTTGAACTGCTTCTCAAACAGCGCAGAAAAACGTGGAAATAACAGACTGTACAAAATAATTACTCTTTGTGTAAGAAACTGTAATGCAAATACTATTTAATATTTACTACAGTATATATAGTGAAACGTACCAATTAAAAGAGCCGTTCTAATCACCTTGGACTTAGCTGTAAATAAATATGCAGAGCATTTTCCATGTAAGACTAAATAATGAGACTCTTCCTCTGGAGCTACGGAGGAGGTTTTGAAAAGAAAAAAAAAAAAAAAAAAAAATCAAATAAATAAAGAATGAAATTAAATAGCACACGCATGCATAAGCCATTTATTTACGGAGCTCCTTGACATTTCTAAATTCATCCCGTGTAACGTGCATGCATTGCATTTTTTGGGGGGCGAAGGAATACTCTGGAGTGGCGGCGCAGCTCGGCGTGAGGAATGCAAACGCCGTTGCATCAGGCTACGTCATCCCGGCTGGAGTTTGTGTTTTAGTATCAGTGGAGCGGCGCCGTTATCTCCCTCTGCCTCCCTCCTGCTCGTCCTACAGCGTTCAGATCCACTTTCCCATGCCCTCTGCAGACCCTCACCCCCCCTCTCCTCCTCTGCCCTTTCACACCCACGTGTCCCTCCACTTTCGTGGCTCACACCGTCCACCTTTACCTCCTAGACCTCCTCAGCCCAACAGCAGACGAGGATTTGTGTCTTTGCGTCTCATTTATCAGTCTGTTTGTTCTCTGTAATGAAGTCAGACTTATTGAGTTTTGAGATCATTCGCCGCAACTTTGAAATTTCAAAGCTAGACCTGATAAGTGTAACGTTGAATGATTTATGTTATCTTAATTAGCTTTTTCTGTTACACTGTGTTTTGTAGCGTTCACACTTTCTGCTTTTTATTGGTGTTTTGAAATGATTATTTTTATGGGTGTGAACACAAGACTTTTCATGTTCCTCAACAAAATTCAGGCACATTTTCAGCTCAGATTATGAATGATTCTGTCAACACACACACACACACACCCACACAAACACACACACTGATTCTGTACTTTTTTTTTTTTTTTTTTAACATTATCTTTATTGAACTTTATGTTACACAATAATTAACAATATACTCAACATAAAGCAAACAATAAACAACATATTCCCCCTAAATAAATAAATGAATGAAAGCAATAAATAAATAAATAAATAAAATAAAATAAGCATAAATAAACAGCATACAGCTCCATAAATCAGCACCATTGTCAAAATTAATTGGTTTCATCCAGAGCTGCAACCGATTAAATGATTAGGTGCTTGAAGTGAATGCAAAAATTCAAGATTCGATCAATCGACTTGAATTGATTGAAGGGAAATATTCTATTGCAGTTTTCCTGAATTGAAGTTTCTTTATGCGTCACAATAAGGGTCCGTGTGAAACACAACAGTGGAACCAATGTTTAAAGGTGGGGTCTGAGATCTTAGAAAAATGATTTGAGCAAGCTACATTTTGAAAATACTCAGTTCAAAAGTCCAGACCCCTTTCTTCAGACATCCCCCCGAAGCCACGCCTCCAGAGTACTGGCACGTGCGATGCTTTTTCCCGAGGGTTCACGAGCGCTGCACAGCAACAATTCGCCAGCTGAGGCTCCGGCTTCGTCCCTGTACGGTCCCAACTCGGGCTCCATCGCCGGCTACGGCCTCAGCCCCAGCTCCGACCTCCGCTGAGGCTCCGGCTCACAGATCCATGCATACTTCATTCAGTCTCCTCCAACCCCCCCGCTCTTCCAGAACAGCCCCAGTTCAGACCTATGTGACGAACATTACATTTCCTACTGATTTATGTTAGTGACAAAACAGTTTGCCAGTGAACTTTCCATCCTAATATAACTAATATAGCCAAGCTCTGGCTCTGGCTGCGTTTCCTGTACAAGCGCTTCAAGCCTCTGAGAACGCATGATTCATGCTCGAAGAGGGGTTCGTGCAGAGCGGGGGGGCGAATGGCAGTTGAGTTTGATAGACATGACACCGTTCAATCATTTCGAGTGGGCGCTCAAAATGATTGGATGGTGTTTTTTCAGTCCTGTCCGTTCCACAGGTGACTAAGTTTTTTAATTTTTGCACTAGAGCATTTAATTACCTCTGCCAAGGAGGTTATGTTTTTGCCAGGGTTTGTTTGTTTGTTTGTTTGTCTGTCTGTTTGTCTGTCTGTTAGTGTGCAACATAACTCAAAAAGTTATGGACAGATTTTGATGAAATTTTCAGGGTTTGTTGGAAATGGGATAAGGAAGAAATTATTAAATTTTGGTGGTGATCGGGGGTGGGGGGGCACACGGGGGGGCCCATTTCCAACAAACCCTGAAAATTTCATCAAAATCTGTCCATAACTTTTTGAGTTATGTTGCACACTAACGGACAGACAGACAAACAGACAGACAAACAAACAAACAAACCCTGGCAAAAACATAACCTCCTTGGCGTGGGGGGGCCCACGGGACGGGCGGGGGGGGGGGGGGCACTGATCAGCCTTGGCGGAGGTCTGCGCTCTCCGAGTGCTTCTAGTTAACTAGTTGTAATCGGGGTGTGAAGGGGATTTTAAGCAATATAGTAAAAAAAAAAAAAATGCTTCAGGAAAACATCTCAGACCCCACCTTTAACGGCAGAGAAATGAAGGAAACAAAGCTTTGATTCAGGAGAATTGTGGTTCAATGATTTTTTTTTGGATCACTTTGAGTCGATTAATTGGTTGCAGCTCTAGTCTCATAACATCTGAGAAACTCAGTTAAAGGTGACCATATTTTCACAAAATCCCCTCCCCTTCCTCCAACAATATAAGTGAGTCGTGGCAATACAATACAAGATGCCATCTCTCTCACCCACACATGTACTGAGGGTATGTCCATTTTCTTCCAGTATAAAAATATCATCCTCCTGGTCTGCAGGAGTCCAAAGTCAATGCGTGTCGACTGACTTGAAGTAAAAACACAGCTGTCTGGAAATACAGCCAACACACACGTCTGTGCTTGAAAAGGCACTGTCACACCAACGATCTTGGACAAAGTTTGTATGACTGACTTGCAGAACGTCTGTAATTTTGGACAGCTCCAGACACAGTGAAACAGAGTACTTTTTCCTTCTAGACATTTGCTGCCGGTATCCGGGATGTTGGGCGACCAACGATTATGTACTTTTAGCTTACCGGCTGACAGGCTGTAAGCTATTGTCGTCATGCGGCGTCCGTTACAAAAATTTCAATCGTCTTCTCCGAAACTACAATTCCGATTGACTTCAAACTTGGTCTACAGCTTCTTTATGATGATGTCAACAAAAGTTAGTGAAATTATTTGGATCCGGATCTGATTCTGGATTTGGTGCCACTTTGAAAAATTTCCCCATTATAAGAGATAGGAAGTGGATTGATACAATAACTCAGTAAATATAAATGATATCCAGTGTAAATTTCTACAGTCCAGCCCTGATGGGGAGATGACCAAAACATAATGTCCACATGCTGATCAGGATCTTCTTCTGGATCCGGGAACTTACGGAAAATTTAACATGGGCTCTTATGGAGAAAAAATTTCAATCGTCTTTTTCTCTGAAACTCCAGTTCTGATTGACTTCAAACTTGGTATACAGCTTCTGTATGATGATGTCAACACAAGGTATTGAAATCATTTCGATCTGGATATGATTCTGGATTTGGTGCGACTTTGAAAAATTTTCCCATTATAGGAGATAGGAAGTGGATTGATCCAATAAATCAGTAAGTATCAGTGATATCAAGTTGGAATTAGAATTTTTTACAGATCTGATTGGAATATGACCAAAACATGGGTTATTTCTGTAATATAATAAATACACAGAACTGGATGATAATAAATGGCATCTGGATACATTTCCCAAAGCTTTGAATTTGGCCGGCAAGCTACAGGACCATTGGTCCTATTATTAATGATTATTACTGTTACTTATTTTACCGTCTAAAGCAGGGGTGTCAAACTGATTTTAGTTCAGTTGTCAGTAGGGATGTAACGATATGAAAATTTCTTATCATGGTTATTGAGACTAAAATTATCACGGTTATCATTATTATCGCAGTATTGTTGAAATGTGCTCAAAATATTCAATAATAATAATAATAATAATAATAATAACTTTATTTATATAGCACCTTTACAAACTGAGTTTACAAAGTGCTTTGACAGACAAAACAAAGTGCACAACAGAAAAAACATAGCAAACAACACAACACAATAAAAGAGATAAGTACAGCAACATGAAAACATGACTAACTTTGAGTGTATCATAGTGGAGAGGGCAGAAATAACAGAACATGATGCAGTCAGATCAATGCGAAATGGAGGGGAATAAAACAGCATCATGTATGTCAATATAAATGAACAACCAAAACAGGGTAAAAATAAATATTCAACATTAAAACAGTAAAAAGAGGCAACTTCAAATGAGGGCAAGTCTATAAAAATGCATTTTAGAAGTGATTTAAAAAGTACTTATACACACACTGAAATGATTTAACCACATTGTATTTTGAAAAAACAAAAACAAAAAACTAATGAAATAATAGGCACAATGTACTTTCTGGTGGCAGAAACATTCAGATATTAAAATGTAAACATACAAACATACAAATGTGCATTAAATTTGGCAGCTTAAGGCCATTGTTTGACCATTTTCCAGATCAAGTTTAAGTTGTTTTAGTTTCTTTTTCATAGATAGATAAATAGATAGTCTCTCTCTGTCTGTCTCTCTTTGTCTTTCAAAGTGCGGTAATCAAACATGGTTATCATGATAATTAGAATTTAAACGGTAATACTAACTTTCGGGAATTTTACCGCGGTTTATCGTTATACCGGTAATCGTTACATCTCTAGTTATCACATATGATTTCAAGTAGGGATGTCCCAATCGGATCTACAGATCGGTATCGGCTGCTGATCTGGCATTTTATAGAAGATTGGATTGGATTTACTCATGAGATCAAGAGATCACAAGATTTATCCAGCTGAGATTGAATTGGTTTGTATGTGGAACCTGAACTAAAATGATTTTAACACCTTTGATTGTTAATATCTTCAGTGTAATTTTTGCATTTCACATCATCTCATTCATCCCATCGGCCGGATTGGACTTTTTGGTGGGTGGGTTTTGGGCCACAGACCCTATGTTTGACCCCCCTGGTCTAAATGTATACAAAGTAATATTTGTTTATGTGTATAAATAGAAATAATCCTGTACATTCTGCGGTTGTTTTCATTGTGGATTTTTTTGAGAGAATAAGTGCAATTTTAACAAAGTTATGCCTCAGTTTATCATTTACGCATGTGCATTACAACTTATACGTCACAGTGGATCTACAAATACACAGAACATTTAGTAACAGACAGACAATTGTGAATATTTTATTTACTTCTCTTAAGACATTTCATGTTGTTCATATTTGTTCAGGTTATTCACATTTTTGGTGAAAGGATAGTTTGTAATTGTAAATATTTTCATGCACCCCGAACAGTGTGCATGTGTGGATCGACTATTTCTTTTTAAATTAAACAGTTTCAAGGTTGTTCCATACAGCAGAAGAAGTTGAAGTTTGGTACCAGTCATGTGTATGTCAAATTACATAAAATTCCAATCAATATTTGTTGAGTTAAAATGAAAAATGTGTTGTAAATGGGATTTTCAATATTAAATGTAAATGTCCACAGAGTCCACATTCCACAGTGGATGTGGGCAATTTTCTGCCAGATACAAGATATTGTTATAAGCTACGGGTGTATCAAATTGGAGGCTAATCTGAGTCGTTTGGAATTTTTTATGAATTTTTGAAAATTGCTCAATGATGAGAGATAGGAAAATTGTAGATTTTGTGATCTTGCTGTGACCTTGAACTTTGGCCTACTTGGCCCAAAATTTAATAGGTTGGTCCCAGGGCCTAGGCCTATCTGTAGGTGAAATTTAGTAAAGATGGTTGGAATAGTTTTCCCGTAAAGTTGCTAAAAAACAAACAAACAAACAAACAAACAAACACAAACAAAGCAAAGTGATCACAATACCTCCTGGCAGAGGCAAAAATCTGGAGTTGTCATTCTTTATAATTTATTATGATGATATTTTACTGGTCTGACCCAGCTGAGATTGAATTGGTTTGTATGTGGAACCTGAACTAAAATGATTTTAACACCTTTGATTGTTAATATCTTCAGTCTAATTTTTACATTTCACATCATCTCATTCATCCCATCGGCCAGATTGAACTGTTTGGTGGGTGGGTTTTGGGCCACAGACCCTATGTTTGACCCCCCTGGTCTAAATGTATATAAAGTAATATTTGTTTATGTGTATAAATAGAAATAATCCTGTACATTCTGCGGTTGTTTTCATTGTGGATTTTTTTGAGAGAATAAGTGCAATTTTAACAAAGTTATGCCTCAGTTTATCATTTACGCATGTGCATTACAATTTATACGTCACAGTGGATCTACAAATACACAGAACATTTAGTAACAGACAGAAAATTGTTAATATTTTACTTGCTTCTCTTAAGACATTTCATGTTGTTCATATTTGTTCAGGTTATTCACATTTTTGGTGAAAGGATAGTTTGTAATTGTAAATATTTTCAAATAATTTTCCTTTTTTTTAATTTTTTTTTTTATTTTTTTATTTTTTTTAAACACTAAAACAAAGATAAAAATCTGGAGTTGTCATTCTTTATAAGTTATTATGATAGTATTTTACTGGTCTGACCCAGTTGAGATTGAATTGGTTTGTATGTGGAACCTGAACTAAAATGATTTTGACACCTTTGATTGTTAATATCTTCAGTGTAATTTTTGCATTTCACATCATTTTATTCATCCCATGGACCGGATTGGACTGTTTGGTGGGCGGGTTTTGGGCCACAGACCCTATGTTTGACCCCCCTGGTCTAAACGTATACAAAGTAATACTTGTTTATAGGTATAAAAAGAAATAATACTGTACATTCTGTGGCACTTCAATCCAAGAATCTGAATTTTAGGCCATGAAATGTCTTAAATACACTTTGACGGGTCTTAAATACTGTTTTCAATACAATGTTAATGTTAATTTTGAGAAGTTGTATTTGTTTTGGGGGGAAAATTTGTGTTCGATGACATAAAAAACCAACAACATAGGACTAAAAATCCCATCTAAACTTTGCAGTCATGTCCTTGAAATAATAAAGTAATATCATTTTTTTGTTAGCGTTGCTTTCGCTGCTTAGTGTTACATCGAGAAAGACGATTAATGGGCATTGATAGGACGTTTTACAGACAAACAACAGCGACCAGTAGTGATTATCAGGCTTCTAAACTGGAAATAACAGACTTGGAGGGAAAATTGTAGCTGAAGAAAAATCATTTTGTCATTCCATAATCTTTTCGTGGGTAGTTTGATTTTAATTTCCACCAGTATTGATTTAATAGTTTGACTTAGGTGTTCAGTTCAACAGTTCTCCATCTTCTAAAGAGGTAAAAACATCATTTCAGGCATGTGTGCAGTCTGTTCTCATTCTCTACCTATCAGTTGACCTCTACTATGGACATGAAATATGTCTTAAAAATAATTCAGAATTGTCTTAAAACGTCTCAAATTGAGCTTAATGAAACCAATGTAGACCCTGTAATTAATTGCCATGTGTTTTTTTTTTTTTTTTTTTTTCTAAAATGTCATAAAATTGTGAATAATCCAATTATAATTTCTCTGAGCCTGAGGTGATGTCTTTTATTATTTGATTTTTTTGAAGAAAAATCATTTTGTCATTACATAATCTTTTTGTGGGTAGTTTGATGTTAATTTCCACCAGTACTGTTTTAATAGTTTGACTTAGGTGTTCAGTTCAACAGTTCTCCATCTTCTAAAGAGGTAAAAAAAATCATTTCAGGCATGTGTGCAGTCTGTTCTCATTCTCTACCTATCAGTCGACCTCTACTATGGACAGGAAATATGTCTTAAAAATAATTAATAATCATCTTAAAACGTCTCAAATTGAGCTTAATGAAACCAACATAAACCTTGTAATTAATTGCCTTTTTTTTTTTTGTTTTTCTTTTTTCTAAAATGTCATAAAATTATGAATAATCCAATTATAATTCCTCTGAGCCTGAGGTGATGTCTTTTATTATTCGATTTGTTTGAAGAAAAAAAATCCAACACCGTCCTGCAGATTGTTATTTTACTGTTGCATATACCAAAGAGCAAATTATTGCGCCCATTCTCATTCATTTGGATTTGAAGTCTGACAAAACAAGCAATTTGACGACACCGCGAAGAACATGTGCCTGAAATTTTAAACTTTGCTTTGACGTGTTGCAGATAATTAATTATGGTATTGTATTCATTTCTATCCCGGCTGAATGGTAATGATGGGGCTGTTATTCAAAGCTCACCTCGCCATTATTCCCATTATTTACCACGTCCAAATGTAGTCCAGACCTGCACCCTCACCAAGTGGCTTTCTGCAGTCATTGCTGACTAACCGGCTCTCTTGCGACCCCCGCCGCCTCGGGCTGACTCCCATGCAGCCCGGCTAATTGCCTGCGAATTAGCAAGGCCTAATGTGACGTTGTAAAGGGCAGCGCTACCACAGTGGCCTTTGGCCTTTGGCTGAACAGCACATGTCACAGACAATCACCTGATATGAATCAGCACCGGGCTATTATTCCGGCTCCCGTCCTGAGCTGCCTGTTCTGTGGTGGATCTGCGACGCGGTGCGCTGGAGGTCGGCGCACAGTGTCAGGTGTACTTATGTGTGTGGAGGAAGGCTGCTGTCGTCGTCTGCTCAGAGTCATTATGTGTCTGGAGCCGAACAGAGGCTCCTCAGCTGGAGTCTCACGAGGACGACAACAACCCTCCCCTGTGTTATGTGGTGGTAAGGCGAGGCAAGGCAGGTTTATTTATATATATAGCGCATTTCATGTACAAGACAATTCAAAGTGCTTTACAATTAAACATTAAAAGCATTACAGCAGAAGCAATAAAAAGTATAGGCATAAGAAAAACAAACAAACAAAACAAAACAAAATCAGATGAATAGATAAAACAGATAAACAGATAAAACAAATTAGCAGATAAAACAGATAAAAACTTTAACCCTTTCATGCATAGTGGTCACTACAGTGGACAGTTACTCTACAGCTTTACTCTTGCATATTCATGGGTTTTGTTGTTTTAGTTCCATATCAGCCAACACAGTGGACACTTATGCATCATCTCATAAACTGCAATTCATACCATTACTGTAACTTTGTTGTTCTTGATTGGTTCTTGAGTGGAAATCAATTGTTAATATTTATTTTTTGCATATTATCTCCATGAAGTGAGTAATAACTAGTATTAGAATATGTTAAAATGTGAGAAAACATTAGATTAGCTGCATTAAACACTGTTTCATTTCACTGTTTTCATATCACTTTATGACATTGGGTTTTAAATACATGTTTCTTTGCTTCAAGAATAAAATTCATGGTGTAGCTGAGTGGACATTTTTGTAACTCCATGAAAAACAGGTTGATTTAAAAAAAAAAAAAAAAAAATTCAATCGCATTGTTTTTTTTCCATGCTTAAAGAGGAATAAAAACACTCAGGAAAAAAAAATCTTGATTAAGGCTCTCATAATTCATGCATGAAAGGGTTAAACTTAAAAGAATAAAAACTCTATACAAATGCAGCTGAAAACAGGTGGGTCTTTAACCTGGATTTAAATAAACTGAGTGTTTCAGCTGATCTGAGGTTTTCTGGAAGTTTGTTCCAGACATGTGGAGCATAGAAGCCGAACGCAGCTTCTCCATGTCTGGTTCTGACTCTGAACTGACAACAGACCGGATCCAGATGACCTGAGGGGTCTGGTGGGTTCATACTGAGTCAGGAGGTCACTGATGTATTTTTGGCCTAAACCATTCAGAGCTTGATCAGGCGGTGATAAGACTTTGAGCTAAAAACAGTCGCGGAAAAAAATTATTAGACCACCCCTTGTTTTCTTCAGTTTCTTGTTCATTTTAATGCAGTGTTTTTCAATCTTGGGGTCGGGACCCCACGTGGGGTCGCCTGGAATTTAAATGGGGTCGCCTTTTAGTAATTGATAAAAATAATAAAAATAAAAAAAAAAACACTTATGAATAAGAAATATATGGTGAGTTGAGAGAGACAATCACAACACATAAAAGACATGACAAACTCTGAAGCTGTTTCAGATGCTGCAGCTCTTTCATAATTCATAGTTTGAGTTCTTGTTTGTTCAGTATTAATTGTCAGCCTTGTAAATCACAGCTGGACTGACTGTACATATCCTGACCAAGGAAAATCAAATTCTCACTTTGTGCAGTAATCTACACCTGGCTTTTCGGCCTCCGTCCAAAATAATATACATTATATAGACTAGGGATGTAATGATTACCGGTATAATGATAAACTGCAGTATAATTGCAGATGGTTAGTATCACCGTTTAAATTCTAATTATCATGATAACCGCGTTTGATTACTGCACTTTAAGGGGAAAAAACCCAATGTAAAGCAATGTCTTTATGTCAAATATTTGAGTATAGTTTTCATTTATTACAATTTTAATGTTATATACCTAATATTTGGAACCAATATTCACTTTTAAAGTCTTTGAAAAGGTTCGTTAAGCATCTTTGTGTTATTTATGCAATAAATTGTATACATTTTTCAAATTGGATTTTATATTTTTTTTGTGTTTTCTGGCTTTGTATGTTTTTATAGTAGGTTAAAATGAGAAAAAATAATAGGCAGATGATATAGATGAAGTTATGCTGAAAAAAAAAAGATACCAAACATGGGTATAGTAAACATTTCTGTATATAGTATATAAATGCAAAATCAGAAGTACTGAAAGACAGACAAAATAGGCTCAGACCACTAAGGGTTAAAATTTGAATGTTTCTGTCAACAGAAAGTACATTGTGCCTATTATTTTATTTTATTTTATTTTATTTTTTATTTTTTATTTTTTTTTGTTTTGTTTCAAAATACAACTTAGTTAAATTATTTCAGTGTGTGTATCAGTACTTTATGAACATTTTGATCACAGTTTCAACAATACCGTTATCATAATGATAACCCTGATAATTTTAGTCACAATAACCTTGATATGAAATTTTCATATCGTTACATTCCAAATATAGACTAAATGTCGTCTATAATTAACGTATATTTGCATCATAGTATAGCAAACTATGACATGATCAAAACCAAATTAATTTTAGCAAAAAAAAAAGTCTCTGTTTTGACTGTCTGGGGTCGCCAGAAATTTGTGATGTTAAAATGGGGTCATGAGCCAAAAAAGGTTGGGAACCAATGTTTTAACGCCTGGTACAACTAAAGATCCAACAGTACAAGTATTATTTCTCTATTGATCAAACTCACTGAGCAAGGCAGCAAAAATAGAGACATAAAAAAGAGCAAAAATAAAGGTCGTATTATGAAGCAATGATCATGAATGTAGTTTTACCTTTGCTGTTTTCTGATCATAACTTGGTTTTATACAGTTACGGAAAAAATTCTTCGACCACCCCTTCATTTCTTCAGTTTCTTGTTCATTTTAATGCCTGGTACAACTAAAGGTACATTTGTTTGGACAAATATAATGATAAGAACAAAAATAGCTCATAGTAGTTTAATGTCAGAGCTGATATCTATCCGTTTTCCATGGTTTTCTTGATAATAACCAAAACCACTACAATATATATGGCATTGTACTGACAAAAACAGTACTTTTAGGCATTCCATGTTTTCTTTTCTGTCTGTTTTAGTCACATGATACACACAGGAGTTAGTACTGGATTGCATAACTATTGTTTTTGATGACTTTTGATGGTCTAGTAATTTTTTCCGCCACTGTATGTTACATGTGTATCTGTGTGTCTCCAGTATGTGGAGCGTTGTGTATGAGATTATCTATTTACTCATGTGTGTTGTTCTGGATGACATGGTAGAAACATGATCGCAACAGCTTTCCCCATATTGATTAATAGTATCGGTATTTATTGATAATTCTGCTAGTTTAACCCATAAACAACCACAATTATTTTTGTCACAACGTCCAAATGATGTTTTTTTTCCTTTCCCGAGTAATTTCTTTAGAGCTGCAACCAATTAATCGACTCAAAGTAATAAAAAAAAAAAAAAAATCATTCAACCCCAATTCTCCTGAATCAAAGCTTTGTTTCCTTCATTTCTCTGCTGTTAAACATTGGTTCCACTGTTGTGTTTCACACGGACGCATATTGTGACGCACAAAGAAGCTTCAATTCAGGAAAATGGCAATAGAATATCCTCCTTCAATCAATTTGAGTCGATTAATCGAATTGGGAGTTTTTGCTTTGACTTAGAGCACCTAGTTGATTAATTGGTTGCAGCTCTAAATTTATCACCATTTATTGTAATGTTGCCCTCTGTATCTAACTTTTCTTTTTTTTTTTTTTTTTTTTGGGAAAATCAGGTATTTTCCTCTATTTAATCTACTGATCATGTAGATGTTCATAAAAGCTCAGAGTAAATTCAAAGGTTATTACATCAAATCAGACAAGTGACTCCATTCAGTTTCCATCTGTCATTGATCCAACTCCATAGGTTTTATCGGGTAATGGATGTTGTAGAAGATGACAGTGTTTCCACGGTAACTACGGAGCCTTTGAACATCCAAATGGATCATATCTGATGACCATGAAAAGATGACAAACTGTATTTTACACCAATTATTTACACATTTTGATCGGATTAGGGGCTAAACACGTATTAAATATTTCAGATCAGTAGATGCTTTTGGTTGGTGGTGGATGTTTGGTTCTTTAAGGGTTAAAGCGGAGTCTTCATTAGCTCATATGTCAGTATTTTCTTCCTGTTTGATGTAAATCTTTTTAACTACGTAGGGACTAATGTTTATGTGCCAGTATGGTCAACAACAGTCTTTCTAGATTTATTTGCCAAACTATGGTTGCACCGATACTGACATTGATGTTAGATATTGAATATCGGTCCGATACTGACCCCAAATAACCTCATTAGCCCCAATCCTGATGTTGATCTGTTTACTTCAGTTCTGTTATTCTGTTTGTTCTGCGTCACTATGTCAGTCTAAATAACCAAACAATGTGTACATAGGAAACAAAAATATCTCTACTTATAAAACCTAATAACATATAATTATAAGTATATTACTCATTAAATGATGTTGGTGATCTACAAAATAAATCCTTACCAAAGAATAAAGTGTTTAAAGTGAAACCTATTGTTTTATTTCGGCTAAAATTTACTTGAGGGTCAAATGAGTGGCCATTTTTGTCAGAAAAAAAAAAAAAGTTGTAAGAAATGCATTAGAACTGTGTTGAAATAATGCTAATCCATTTGTGCACAGACTACTGATATTATTTGACAGTGGAAGCTATATTTTCAGAAATATTGGATTTTGAATAGCACGTGTATGTGAAAACTTTTGCTGGTGGACGGACGTGACATTACCCATGATGCTCTGGTCAGTACCAGTTCTTTATTAGGAATAAACTTATATACTTACTATTACTAATTCTCCTCTTATTCATAAATGTTAGTATTGTGGATCTAAAACAATAACAGCTGACACAAAAACACAACATGTTGCAACAGAACTGAAATCCTGTAAATTTGCATAACTTGCATTTACCAACACAAAGTTCCTTTGGGGATTCACTTATATTGATTTCTTATGCACAAAGACATAAATAAGACCTCTAAGCAAATTTTAGCCAATTTATTTATTTATTTTTACATAACAGAATTATCCAATTCTCTGACACAGTTTATTAGTTAAAGCTGTATTTAAAAAAAAATCATTATTTGGCATAAATTCCACAATTCCCTTTCAGTTCATCTACTCCTTGCTTGTGTTTTCAGGCTGTAGAAGATCTATCCCATCACACCCTGATGTTATCACAGATAAATAGGAGGATTAAAGGTGTGATTGACAGCTGTAATTACCAATAATCATCAGGGTCAGTCAGTTGTGACCTGGAGATAAATCTACTGCTCTGTTCTGGATTTAAAAAGTGGTCTTTACTTTTCCCTAAAGGCATTTAAACAGTGTTATCTCATCTGTATCTATGTTTAGTCTGATGATTTGGTCTAAGAGGAGAAAGCTGCAGGAGGAAGGTCTGTTTGATTTTAAATCCTGCAGCTTTAACACCTTAAACTGTGGACCATTAGTTTCCAGTCGGAGTCATTGCAAAGTAACACAAAACAATGGATTAGCCAATTGCAGAAGCTTCATTCATATAAAACCAAGTTATAATCAGAAAACAGCAAAGATAAGATAAAATTTGTGATCATTGCTTCATAATGTGACTTTTATTTTTTTATTTTTGTCTCGTTCAGTGAGTTTTAGCAGTAGAGAAATAATACTTGTACTGTTGGTTCTGTTTAGTGTTAGCTTAGCGCTGCAAAAGTTGAAAAAAATGATCTGTTTTTATTAAATTATACATGAAATATGTTGGTCTCTGACTGTTAGCTTGGTTTAGATATTGACCCATTTAAGGGCTGGTTATTGTTACCCCGCCCCCCGAAGGAGAGGCGAGGGGTATTGTCTTTGGTTTGGTTTGGTTTGTTTGATGGTAACAGTCTAGCAGCAAAACTATAGGTTAAATTCATACCAAATTTGGTTTATAGATTGCCAGTGACCGAGAATAGATGTCATTACATTTTGGGAAAAGTAGGTCAAAGTTTAAATTTTTTTACGAATTTTTAAAATGTTTTTCTTTCTCCCATTTACTTATAATGGGTGAAATTTCAAATATCTGTAAAAACATCAATTTTCTTTCAATTTACTTCAAACTTGGCCCATATATAAAGGCAATTTTTATGCTGACCTCTAAGCTACAATATGTGTGGTGGGGAGCGGGGTTTGTTGTGTCTGGCAGCACTTGTTTTGTTCTGTTGTTGGACAGTTGGTTTTGTTGAGCTTTTAGCTGATGTTCTTCTGGTTACATGGATGTATAGAACATGTATGTTGTACACGTTACCATGGCAACACAATGATGTCAGATCTTGATCAGAACTGAAAAAGTCAAATCATTGCCAAATATAAAACCTACATAGAATAGAATAGAATAGAATAGAATAGAATAGAATAGAATAGAATATCCTTTATGGTCATTGTGAGTGCTACTCCAGTCAGTGCAACAATATGAATTAAAAAAACAATATGTAAGAAAATAAGAATAGAGTGAATATAAAATTACACAAATTAGAAGGTAAAATAAGAATATAGAATGTTACAAAAAGTAAAATAAAAACAGAATTAAAAGTAGAATAAAATAAAAATGTGTTCATGTTGGACTTAATGTATGACAGGATGTTAAATATATCCATAACATGTAAAACTGTCATAAGTTTACTGTAACTTTAGTTAAATTTTGCCACAGTTCCTTTTTGAGATAGTATTATCGCCTACTCTTTTACGTATGTGTGTGTGTGTGTATTTTAATATGGCATATAACTATGGCTGAGAAAATGCCAAAGCCCTGGGTTCATTTTACTGGCTCTCGCTCTGACTCTGTTTATCTCCCTGTCACTAAGTAACAGATACAGACGTTTTACATGGACCCCACATTCCCAGTTCATGTGTCAGACTGGTCCAGTCTGCTGACCAGATGTGGGTACGTGTAGTCTCAAGGTTAAAGCGTCCCTCTTGGCACTATATTAGTAACTTTGATTTTTGTGCATATAATAGTTTTTGATATAAAAGCTTTTTTTTTTTTTTTTTACCTTACAAGCTTTATGTAACATCTACCTCAACAGTAACAAACAGCAGCACTTTTTTTTTACTGCACTTTTGCATTATTTATCAAAAAATCTGAAACAACTTGAAATCACAGACACGAACCGGAGTAATAATGAACATACTACAACAATCAAATAAAGGACGTCATTTAGACTTTTTTTTCACAGTTTTCAGAGAGTAAAACTCTATTTGGATTAAATCGATGTTGTCCAGTCCTTGTACTATCTGATCTGATTCATCAGGAGACGTCCTGCAATTCTACTGCTTATGTAAATATATAAATATAAGCAATAGAGTAGGGCTGCAAGTAACGATGATTTTAATAATCGATTAATCTGCAGATTCTTTAAATAAGTAAATTGATTCATCAGAATTATTATTTTTTTTTTTATTTTAGTTTATTTTGAATATGCAACAAGACAAAGTAATCTTACTTAGTCCTTAGAAATGAAACAGGTAGTAAGAAGTCATGGCAGAACACAAAAACAAAAAATAGGACCAATGGTCCTGTAGCTTACCGGCCAAATTAAAAACTTTGGGAAATGTATCCAGGTGCCATTTATTATCACCCAGTTCTGTGTATTTATTCTATTACAGAAATAGCCCATGTTTTGGTCATATTCCAATCAGATCTGTAAAAAATTCAAATTCCAACTTGATATCATTGATATTGATTTATTGGATCAATCCACTTCCTATCTGTTGTAATGGGAAAATTTTTCAAAGTCGCACCAAATCCAGAATCAGACCCGGATCAGAATAATTTCAATCTCTTGTGTTGACATCATCATATAGAAGCTGTATACCAAGTCTGAAGTCAATCAGAACTGGATTTTCAGAGAAGAAGACGATTGAAACTTTTTCCCCATAAGAGCCCATGTTAAATTTTCCGTAAGTTCCCGGATCCAGAAGAAGATCCTGATCAGCATGTGGACATTATGTTTTGGTCATCTCCTCATCAGGGCTGGACTGTAGAAATTTACACTGGATATCATTTATATTTACTGAGTTATTGCATCCATCCACTTCCTATCTCTTATAATGGGGATATTTTTCAAAGTCACACCAAATCAAGAATCAGATCCGGATCCAAATAATTTCACTAACTTTTGTTGACATGATCGTAAAGAAGCTGTATACCAAGTTTGAAGTCAATCGTAATTGTAGTTTCAGAGAAGAAGACGATTGAAATTTTTGTAACGGACAACAGACGACGCCAATGCCAATGGACGCCACATGACGACAAGAGCTTACGGTGTGTCGGCCGGTAAACTAAAAACAAAACTTATACATATATGTGACTTCATTAGCACATTCGAAAAGGAGTGGGAGGAAGTAGAACTTATTTAATCCCACCCCTTCTCATTTAACACAATTAACACAAAAGAAGGGGGGGGGGGGGGTACATGGGGGTGCGTTCCATAAATGCCGCAACTACCGTAACTGACGTGAAACTGAAAATAAAACTTAACTTTGGACGTCTGATTCCCAGCTTCTATGCCTCTTTTACTCCGGAGCTTACCCGAAATTTTCACAGCTTCTTGCGTATATCCTATAAACAGAGATGAATGAAAATGTTATAATTACGACAATAGTATCTAACTAGCCAGTAGGCTAACGTAATCACGAAAAGTAGGCTATCTTAAGCTAGGTTTACATTATGATCATGCTCTTGGCAGCCCTGTTTGCCCCAAAATGTACTGCGCCGTAGGATATTGGCCATTTTTTTCTCCATATTCAAGTTTTGTTACATAAACAGCGGACTACGTTTCGGCAAACGGGGCTTCTCGGCATCCGAAGCCTCAGCCGTGCTCTTCTATGTTTTCCTATATGTGCTCAAGACATAAAAAAATCAACAGCTGAATTCGTTGCCAACTCTTTTAAGAATCGATTTGGATTGATTTAATCAATTCGTTGTTGCAGCACTACTATACAGTTGTATACTTATTACTGGTGTTAGTTTTTGTTTTGTTTGTTTTTTGCTCTACTGTATGCATGCACATTTTCTTGCACTTCATTGTGTTGCTGCCTTGACCAGTGTATTTCACCATTGTGGGATCAATACGGTTTAATCTATTTAGAAGCTTAGGAAAACTGAAATGAAAGAACATTTATTTATTCATTCAGTATCCCATAATACCATACCTTCATATCAGAGCATAGACTTGGTGTTTAAAACTGGTTTCTCTGACTCTCTGTATAGACTTCAACATGTGTCATAACCTGAACTCTCATGGGTGTCATGTAATCGTTGCGTAATCAATAAGTGTCTCAATACCACACGGTGTCTGACAATAGCAGAGACCTTTCTAGAAATTAAGTTTCAGTCAACAAATCCTTGGAAAAAGGACCCGAGAACAATCCACTCTGTCTTTGGAGTGATATAATAAGACCTAGACCTGAAACAGTGAATTACCCTCAACGTCCCATGATTCAGCAGCAGCTTGAAACCATCATCTTTGCACAACACTAAAGGGAGCAGGTCGAGTAGGAAGAATACAAACAGACCTGTCTACTCTGAGAAAACCGCTCTTGTTTTACTCTGTTATCAGTTGCGAGCACCGAAATGTCAGATAACACGAACTCTCTCATAAGCTACTGGTCGTATCACAGCCAGCCAGACCGGAGGAGTGAAACCCTGGAGTGTACGGAATTAAAAACTCTGCTTTTATGCCTCTTCATCCCACATTTTATATGTATAAAGAGAGTCGACGTCCTCTTCAGATGTAAATAGTCTCACTTTGCTTTTGCAGCTGAGACAACACAGCACCTTGTGTTACGTGAGACACCTGTAAAATACTCTTATTTCTTATCATTTTAGTTCAGGGGTCACGTACACACAAATATGACCTCAAATGGGTCAGCCAGTAAAATAATAACAATGAAAAACATGAAATTATGTTTTGAAAATGTTTATATGTACAAACTATCCTTTAAAAAATGTAACCGGGCAGTAAGGGGACTATGAACATGTTGGGTGAAAAGAAACAAACTTAGATAGACTTATTTTGTCATTTATATAACTGTTTGGGAGTCCGAAAAGCAGCTTTAATTTTTTCTTAGGATAATAATAAAAAAATATATTGGACCTTAATTTTTTATTTTTTTTTCCCAGTGACCCTAATCCTCTTCTGTACCTTTTTACCATATTACATGCAGATTTTTGTATTTAAATAAATAAATAAATAAATTTCAAGAATATATATATGAATATATTTTTCATGAATCTCAGTCTCATTCCAGGTTTCACATGTAACCCACCGTGTCCACTGGCATTACATGTGGAACCTGCGTGAACCTGAGTGATTTTGCAACAGCGGTCATTTTTGTCCAACACTCTCCCTTGCATAATTAGTTAAATTCCCAAAATGTGCGTGTGAGAGAATAAAAAGATTATATATATATATATATATACACACAGGGTGGGGAAGCAAAATTTACAATGAACATTTAGTTGTTTTTTCTCAGCAGGCACTATGTCAATTGTTTTGAAACCAAACATATATTGATGTCATAATCATACCTAACACTATTATCCATACCTTTTCACAAACTTTTGCCCATATGAGTAATCAGGAAAGCAAACGTCAAAGAGTGTGTGATTTGCTGAATGCACTCGTCACACCAAAGGAGATTTCAAAAATAGTTGGAGTGTCCATAAAGACTGTTTATAATGGAAAGAAGAGAATGACTATGAGCAAAACTATTACGAGAAAGTCTGGAAGATACTATTAAAGAAGAATGGGAGAAGTTGTCTCCCGAATATTTGAGGAACACTTGCGCAAGTTTCAGGAAGCGTGTGAAGGCAGTTATTGAGAAAGAAGGAGGACACATAGAATACAAACATTTTCTATTATGTACATTTTCTTGTGGCAAATAAATTCTCATGACTTTCAATAAAATAATTGGTCATACACTGTCTTTCAATCCCTGCCTCAAAATATTGTAAATTTTGCTTCCCCACCCTGTGTGTGTATATCTATCTATCTATCTATCTATCTATCTATCTATCTATCTATCTATCTATCTATCTATCTATCTATCTATATATATATATATATACATATATATATATATATATATATATATATATATATATATATATATAAGTAGTGTGTAATTTTTGTGTCCTTTTTACAGTGTTAAATGCAGATTTTTGTAAAAAAAATAATATTACAAAAAACATAGAAACGTGTTTTATCTGAAAAATAGTTTCTCTTTTATCTCAGTAAGTATTATTTTTAAAATAGACCCAAAGTGCTTCCAAATGTGCTTCATAACGTTAGTCTACATTTGGAATTTTTAGCCCCCATGTCCTGTTTTTAGAGACCACTTTCATAAAAGCACCCATATACAAAATGTCGTCTCCGTCTGTTATATTTATTTTTTAATTATATGCATCAACCTGAGATTACCACAAAATGTCATTTTCAGGCTCCTCCTTCCATCTCTACACACATACATCCATAATTATACTTGTATGTGTAACACTTCTAGAGTTTTTAATTACATACTAATCACTAATGGCAGTCTCAGTATTAAATTCTTAATTAAAAGGCAGAATTTCTCTTGCTATCTCCTTGAGGATTTGGCTCCCATCCAGCACTGTGTTTCCTTCTCTAACCAGTCAGGCCTGTAGCTCCCTCCATATGGCTAATAATAGGCTTAATGCTTCTCCTAGCACACTGGAATGCGACAATTAAACCACAGCACAGGCTTATTCGTTAGTTGCAGGTTTTGTTTTAAAGAGGGCGGAAAAAAAAGAAGACACAGGCCTGTGTTTTGTCAGAAGTATTAGATTCATAAAACTAAAGATTAAAAAAACATGCACACGCTGTTGTTTTCATTTCTTTTGACAAGTTGTCAAAGAAAGAATAGCTTTTCACGTGTATGTGGTGATTTGTGCCAGTGAAAAATAAAAAAACAGTCAGATAAAATTGACTCTGGTACTCTTCTTTTTTTGTTCGTATCTGAGCCAAAGCTGATTTTGTGAGAGGCTGTTTCACAAACGAATACAAAGAAAGTATAAGTATGGAATTATAGAACATTCAAAAGCTTCTCTGGATACAACACCAGGGCTGTGTTATACTGGAAGAAACTGACATTACAGTCGAATTTTTCTCCCGCAACCTGGAAAACAACGGGAAGTTTCAACTGATAATGTGAAAATTTCTATTTAGAAAGAATTAATCACTCTGAACTGACTGATTTTAATAGAGGAATGTGTTTGTGTAGCTCTTATACTAATAAAAACCAGTACAATCGATTAACTTAGATGTATTCTGTTGTTGTATTTAGGGCAGGGGGGGGTCAAACTCATTTACCAATAAAATACTAATATAATAACCTATAAATAATGTCAATTCTAAACTTTTCTCTATGTTATAGAGCAGGGGTGTCAAACTCATTTTCTGTCAGGGGCCACATTCAGCTCAATATGATCTGCAGTGGGCCGGACCAGTCAAATAATAACATAATAATATAGAAATAATGTCAACTCCAAACTTTTCTGTATGCTTTAGAGCAAAAAAAGTAAATTTACAGTATGAAAAGGTTTACATCTACAAACTATCCTTTCAAAAGATGCGAATAACATGAACAAACTGAAAAAATAAGTGTAATTTTAACAATATTCTGCCTCAGTTTATCATTTACACATTTACATTATAACTTACAGATCACAGTGGATCTACAAATACACAAAACATTTAATAACAGACACAATATTGTTAAAATTGTACTTATTTTTCTTAAGACATTTCAGGTTATTCATATTTTTTCAGGTTATTCACATTTTTTTTGCGGAATGATACTTTGTTTTAGTGTAAATGCATGAAAATATTTACATTTACAAAGAGAAAAATTTGGAGTTGTCATTATTTATATGTTATTATGACAGTATTTTACTGAATCCTACCATGGGGATTGAATTGTTCTGAATGTGGAACCTGAACTAAAAGGATTGTTAATATTTTAATGTAATTTTTGCATTTCACAAAATCATGCCCAGGGCCGGACTTGACCCTATGGCGGGCCAGATTTGGCCCCCAGGCCGCATGTTTGACACCTGTGTTATAGAGTGAAAAAAGTTATATTTAATTATGAAAATCTTTACTGTCCTTTCACAAAAAATGTCTGAAATTTCTGAGAGAAATAAGTACGTTTTTAACAATATTCTGCCTCAGTTTATCATTTACACATGTGCATTACAAGTTACAGACCACAGTGGATCTACAAAAACACAAAACATTTAGTAACAGACAGAATATTGGTAAAATTGCACTTAATTTTTTAAATAAATCACAGGTTGTTCAGATTATTCACATTTTTTGTGAAAGGATCATTTGTAAATATAAATATTTTCATGTAATTTTACTTTTTTACACTAAAACAAAGAGAAAAATTTGGAGTTGTCATTATTTATAGGCTATTATAATAGTATTTTACTGATTGGTCTGTATGAACTAAAATGAGTTTGACATCCTTAGTTGGTGTTAATATCTTCAGTGTAATTTTTACATTTCTCATATTCATCCCATGGACCAGACTGGACCCTTTGGTGGGCCGGTTTTGGCCCACGGGCCGTATGTTTGACATAGATCAGCCAGACATTGGTATCAGCTGATATTTGCTAACGTTGACCAGTATCGGTGTCAGCATATATGATTATTTTTTCACTCAGTGGTAGATATTTATCAGTTGTCTTATGTTAAGGGTTTTTGGACACGTTAATTCATCTGCTACTGCATTTGAATTCCCAGCATTACATTTTTTCAGTTGTGTATGCCATAAATGTGTAAAATCATCAGCTAACAACTAGGGCTGTGTATTGGCAAGAATCTGGCGATACGATACAAATCACAATACTAGGATCACTATACGATATATCACGATATATCATGATACTGTCAAAAAGGCAATTTTTTTTTTGTTTGTTTCTTTTTAAAAATGATTATTTCCTAGAAGAATTGAATTACACCCGAAATCTGCACAAATACTAAACACATTTTTATTTGGTCAGAACAGGATCTAATGCTATATCACAAAATGTTCCGGTGTTCAAACTTAAATTATGTTTCGCAGACATTACAGTTTAAGATCCTGTTCAAATGTTTATATTCTATTAGTTCAGAACTAACATCAGAACATTTTTTTGTCCTAAAAAAAGGAACTACCATCTGCCTCTCTGACGGTAAAAAGTGCTTTTAGGATGCTTCAAATAACCATTATTTAATAAAACGGTGTTAAATAATAATAAATAAGATATAAACAATACAGATAAACAAAAATAAACCTCCACCATGTCTGCATTTGAATAAATACCTAAAAATATCAATACAGTACTTTTTAAAATTGATACAGTATCTTAAAATGAAATATCGCGATATTGCAGAACCGATATTTTCCTGCATCCCTACTAACAACAGGAGAATGTTAATAAAAGCATTGTTTATCATTCTCTTGCCGCCATATTGAAAAGGTCAAAGGTTATTTTCATCTCGGCAGCTCTTGTATCAAAATTTTTCCCAGTTCTCCAGTGGAAAATATAATGCGAGGGGGCGTTCATGTGCAGTTTTTGAGTTCCTAACTAGTATTTACCATAACTCCCATAGCACTTGAAGGCAGCATAAGATGTGTTTGGCTTATTTGTTGGGCTCCATTAGACCTGAATGAGATCAGCTGCGTTCATCATCAGAAACTCGTCCTGTTGTTGTCTTTGTTTTATCAGGTGTAAAACGGACAGAAGAAGGAGGCTGTCACACATTATTGGGATGGAGATCAGAAACAGGTCTCCCCTTCCTGCCCGTCCTCCTTCCTCTTCCTCCTCTTCTTCCTCCTCTTCTTCCTCCTCCTCTTCGGTTGCGTTCTCGTCTCCTCCGTCGTCGAGCTGCTGACAGAAGCTGTCACTTCACCACAGCCTGAAACAGGAAGTGTTCCGCCGCGACCTCTCCGCGATCCGCAGCCTGGTTCGGCCTCGGTCCTATTTTTGAAACACACAGCTGAACACATTTGTCGTTCTAATTGGGTCGTTGAATTGATCGTCATCAGGAGTCGAAGCCAGGGGAGCGTCAAAGTTTACGCCGCTAACCTCTGTGCTGCTGGGGTCACCTCAGGCCACCCCCCACCCCCACCCCCTCCCATCCATGTTCACTTTATCATCAGACACAAATACATCTGGTCTGGACCTCAAAACTATATTTGATGAAAATAATGAGAATAAAAGCAACAATATGGACAAAATAATGACAAGGACAACTTCAGGGAGAAAAGTGTTTGTAGCTGCTTGAAACAACTCAAAACACAAAGATGAAGGTTTCCTCAGGTATGATTCTGACTCATGCAAGTTTCTATATAAATTTTTGACCAGGATGTTATGTTTCAGACGACTTATTTGTCTGTAGAAGCCACATGACACGTTTTACTCATGTTTAAACCCAGAAGTTCATAATCCTTAATATTGTTTCAATTCACTGGTATCGAAAACACATTCATATATCTGAAAGACGCTATATTTCTATAACTGTATTTATAAAAACACTATATATCAATAAAAACAGCATATATATCTATAAAAACAATATGTACATCTATAAAAACTGCACATATATATCTATAAAAACACTATGTATATCTATAAAAACTGCATATATCTATAAAAACAATAGATATATATCTCAAACAATCAGTATGTATATCTATAAAAGCAGTATGTATATCAATAAAAACAGCATATATATATATCTACAAAAACTGCATATATATATATATATATATATATATATATATATATATATATGTGTATATATATATATATATATATATGTGTATATGTATATGTGTGTGTGTGTGTGTGTATGTATGTATGTGTATATATATAAACAGTATGTGTATTTATAAAAACAGTATATGTATCTATAGAAACATTATATATAGATGTGTGTGTGTGTGTAAAAGCTGCATATCTATAAAAACAGTATGTATATCTATAAAAGCTGTATATATAGCTATAAAAACTGCATATACTGTATATCTATACAAACTGTATGCAAATCTATGTAAACAGTATGTATATCTATAAAAACTGCATATATATCTATAAAACGCACACACACACACACACACACACACACACACACACACACACACACACACACACACACATATCCAAATATAGACAATATATATAGCTATATGTATATAAAAACAGTATATATACTGTATGTATATCTATGACAATAGTATATATATTTATAAAATCAGTATGTATATTTATGAAATCAGTATATATATTATGAAAACAGTATATATATCTTTGAGCATTATGTACATCTATAAAAACAATATATAGATCTATGAAAACAGTATACATATATATCTATGAAAACAGTATGTATATGTATGAAAACAGTAAGTATATGTATAAAAACAGTATGTATATCTATAAAAACAGTATGTATATGTATAAAAACAGCATGTATATCTATGAAAACAGTATGTATATGTATAAAAACAGTATGTATATGTATAAAAACAGTATGTATATCTATGAAAACAGTATGTATATATAAAAACAGTATGTATATGTATACATACAGTACATATATATGTATGAAGTCAACACAGGACCAAACAGGTGTGGCGGTGTTGTGCCTTCCTGCACAGACGTTTATCTACAGGTGCGTCGGCGTAGACACCTCTGAAACACAACACACTCCTGCAGACACACACCTGACTCCCGTCTTATGGCTGACTTTGTGTGAAGCTCTTCAGCGAGGGAGTGAATAGGGCGGGGGAAGGGTCCATCAAATGAAATGAATATGTATTAGACGGGGTTTGAAGCGGTGACTTGTATTCAACCCCGCATTCTCACGGCGCGTCTGTCACTCCTTCACCATCGGGATATAATAAGGAGTCTCGACGAGGCTCAGAACCCAGGAGACTACCACATCTAAGACACCTGTCCGTATGAGCGCACACTCCTCCACCCGACTCCGGCTTCTTTTCTATTCCTTTGTGCCTCCCTCCCTCCTGGCTCCGTCTCCTCTGCCTTACCTTCAAACTTCCCCACATTTTACCCTCTCTTTATGCACTGTATGGGTTCAGCTGAAAGTTAATAAATATCTTCTGTTTCTGCGTCGGCCGATGCCTCCCTAGCGCTCATCCTGAAGGGCACATTCCCAAATACCGCCGTGTGGGTGAGCGCTGGTGTTCGCACATCAAACTCCTCAGGTCCTCCGCAGGTTAATACCCGGCCCAGTGAACCTTTCGACCTTTGACCTCCCTGCAGACACGCTGTTAAGCAGCAGCTTCTGAGGGATTTATACACCTGCGGGCAGAAAGGATTTCTTTCTTTTCAGTGTAAAGTTGAGGCTCCCAGTCGTCTGCCTTTCTGTTGCAGCTCAATAAATCACATTACTGAGTTTATTTTCCAGCGTTTTCCTGCAGTTTTGGCTCTTGGTCGCCTCCGGACATTCAGCTAAAACCAGTGTGGTGAATAACACATAACACGTTTTAGGTCTTTAAGGGTTCATGGTAGCTGTAGTGGTGTCGGGTTCACATTTGAGGGCTGTCGGTTCATCTCTAATAGAAAAGAATAGAACAGCCTTCAACTGATGCAACAATATTAACAAATCACCAGTATTTTATCAAATAAGAATAGAGCGGTTATAAAATTGCTAAAACTAAAAATAAGATAAGAAAATGGGGTCCATATATGGCTTTCTTAAAAAACCAAAACTCTATATTATTTTCATTTCCTATTTTGGGTTACAGTTGTACACTAAGATGCTCTGATTTTATAATTTTATAATTGTATTGTCATTTTATTTTATTTTTATTTATTTGTTTGTTTATTTGATTTGATCTTTATTTCATTTATTTAGTTTCATTTATTTATTTACTATTTCGATTTATCTATAAAATCCTCAATTTTATGATAATTACTTTTAGGTATGTATTTTCTGTACAGTATGTGTGGATTTGTATTTTTCTGCCAGGATTGGAGTAATGTTATTTCTTTGTTCATTTGCTAAAGAAAAATATGGGGAAAAGTAAAGATAAGAAAATAGAAAATACATTTTTGCAATTTTACAAAGTAACGTTAGAATAGAGCCAAGTAGAATAAAAAATAAAACTGGACAATATATGAATAGATGCAAATATACAGTATTAACAGTATGTGACAGTATGTATATTTGTGAATGCTATTAACGATATTAACAGTATGGATTACCTATGAATAACAGTATGTATGTATATATATCTATGAATTAGTTATAATAGAAACCAAAAGGTGGTCAATTCTTTTTGTTCTATTTCTTTTAATTACATCCTCAACTTCAGTCTTAAGTCAGTACGTGCAAGTTTCTACATCATTTTTTGGTCTGGATATTATGTTTCAGATGACTTATTTGTCTGCAGAAGCTACATAACTTATGTTCAAACCCAGTAGTTCATAATCCTCAGTATAGTTTCTGTTCACTTGTATCAAAAACACCTCGACGTATCTCAAAGACGTGTCATATTTCTATCACTGTTTCCACATAAAGCTGTCATGTCCTGAAATTTTAGGCGATGATTAATTATCATATCAATTAACATTTATTTTCATTCATTTATTCATTCAACCTTTATTTAAATCTGTAGAGATCATGGAGGGCAAGACCGCATTTACAATGAGGTCAAGAGGACAACAAACAGGATGACGACAGAAAATGATAAACAACAAATTGACACTTAAAAGCAGAATAACGTGCAATCTGACTATATTATTTTTAATGTTTTAATGATTTTCCTCCCAAAATGGCAATTTTTCTTCTTAAAATGTATGTTATTTCACTATCACTATCACACCTGGGGGGACAGAGCTTTCTCTGTTGCTGCCCCAACCCTCTGGAACTCTCTCCCACCTACCATCCGACATTGCTCCGACCTCATCACCTTCAAATCCCTTTTAAAAAGTCACTTATTTAAGATTTCTTTTAATGTTTAACTGTTTTATATTTCTATATCCGGCCTTCTGCACCTGCTTTTATCTGTTTTTAATGTGTTTGATTTCTGTTTTTATCTGGTGTATATAAAGTGTCTTTGAGTTCCATGAAAAGCGCTATACAAATAAAAAATGTATTATTCTACACGAGTGGCATGAAATAGGAAGACAATAAAATCACAGCGATGATGTGAATTATCGTCGCATCACTGAAAATGTTTTGCATATCATCAGCTCTGTTTGCATTACGACAAAAAATAAACAAAATTACATACATGACAATCAAATATGATCAAAAAAGCCTTAATGTCTGAAATGTTACAAAATATTAAACTCAGTCCAATCAGTCAAATAGTTGAATGAACGAGTGATTTATTTATTTATTTTTAAAATGGGACCCCCTGCATCAGAGGATACATTTTGTTTACATTAGAAACTCTCCTTTCAAAAAAGTGAATAATCTGAACAAATATGAACAACATAAAATGTTTTGTGTCTTTGTAGATCTGCTGTAGTCGCTTTTCCATTGACCCTCAAATTGCGTGAATATAACTTGTGCATAAAAATTTACCCAATGGAAAAACAACAATTTCGGCAAAAGTCTCATTTTTCGATTAAAAGTTTTTGCGCTGGCAAGAGGTGGTTTTTCGGGCGTAGCACAAAGGGTATATCATGCAAAACTGCAATGGAAAGACCTTTTTTTTTCGCAACTAGAGTCAGGTGAATTATAAAACCGGATGTTGACGTACGTTACCACAAGTGAAGAAGAAGAAGAAACATGTCGTGGTATGTGTGGACACACCAGGAAACCCAATCATTTTTTAATATAGAACGAGATAGAGGGATAATATATAATAATAATGAATGTATCTGTAAATCAACACCATATTTACGTTTGTCGCATTGTTTATGGAATGACTTCTTGTGTCATCTCGTGATAATAAGTAAACAAATCATCGCATTTGTGATTTAACAGAAAAACCGACATTACGCACTTCTGTTTTTTCGACATTTAGTAAATATCGGTAAAGTTTTGCGCAGATGTCCAATGGAAAAGCGACTTGTGATCTACAAATTATAAATTAAACTGAGGCATATTAGTGTTAAAATTGCTCTTAATTTTCTTTACAAATTTCAGGTTCATGTTGTTCACATTTTTTTTACAGGGCAGTTTGTAGATGTCAGCTAAAATTTGCTTAGAGGTCTTATTTATGTCTTTGTGCATAAGAAATCAATCTAAGTGAATCCCCAAAGGAACTTTGTGTTGGTAAATGCAAGTTATGCAAATTTACAGGATTTCAGTTCTGTTACAACATGTTGATGTTCATATGAACTATGTTTTCAGCTCAAAAATGTCCAATTTCAACACAATTAATGCTATATTTTCATGTCACAAATGGCCAAGTTATATTTGAACTGAATTTACCTGAAAAACAAATATTCTATTCTTTTAGATTCCCCAATTTTTCTTACAAGATTCTATCCTACATATCACATGTTTTATTTTTACAGGTTGCAATATGGAGTATGGTGCTGATCCATCCTGCTTATGTTACGCCAATACATACATTAAGAATGTCACACGTCACTTTTTAAATCAACAGTTTTCTAATAATAAGCATTTTTATAAAGAAATAACAATTCTATATTGTTATTTCCTCTTTAGTATGATGATAAACTATACAATAAATAATTCTGATCCTACTTTTTGCACAGGGATCATTAGTGGAAACGGTGACATGGCTGCTGAGCATCAGTATGATGGGATCTGGAACAACCATGTCACATCCGTCCACTGCCACATTTTGTGTTTTTGTGTCAGCTGTTATTGTTTTAGATCCACAATACTAACATTTATGAATAAGAGGAGAATTAGCAATAGTAAGTACATAAGTTTATTACTAATAAAGTACTGGTACTGACCAGAGCATCATGGGTAATGTCACGTTCGTCCACCAGCAAAAGTTTTCACATACACGTGCTATTCAAAATCCAATATTTCTGAAAATATAGCTTCCACTGTCAAATAATATCAGTAGTCTGTGCACAAATGTATTAGCGTTATTTCAACACAGTTCTATGCATTTCTTAAAACTTTTTTTTTTTTTGATGAAAATGGCCGTTCATTTGACCCCCTAAGTACATTTTAGCTGATGTACATTTCATCATGTTACTGTTATTATTTTACTGGTCCGACCCACTACAGATCATATTGGGCTGAATGTGGCCCCTGAACTACATTGACTTTGACATCCCTGTGGTTTAGACTGATTAAATGCTCGATCGTGGCTTGAACAAATCACTCATGACTCCAGTTTTGGAAGTTATAGTAAAATACTCATGGGTTTTTCTGTCGTTATATGTTCCAACACATTGATTGTCATTTGTTTATTTCCTATTACTGCTTTGTTACCGATACACTAACACATAAAAAGCGTGAAATAAACTTGAATTATATCTGATTTTTTTCCCCCACTTCGTGCCAGTTTTTAGCTTCCAGTTCGCCGATGACATCAGTGTAATCAACGTTGTTTTGTTGGAAGAGGACAAGTGTTGTTGCCTCACTTGTCAAACTTCACTTTTCAAGACTGTTTAATTCAGTTTAGAGGAAATGCCTTCTCAGGTTGCCCCTTTCTATTTCACTCAGCTGCCATGACCCAAATCTTCCAAACCTTCCCGCTTATGTAACTTCAGTCTTCTCCATGTGACCTGTTTCCTTGGCATATCTACAACACACACACACACACACACACACACACACACACACACACACACACACACACACACACACACACACACACGTTTTTCCTGGCCATGACTTGACTATCCGGGGTTTTTTAAAAAATGCAACCTTTCTTATCTCTGCACTTTTCTGTCAGCCTTCAACCTCATTTCCTTTTTTGATTACTTTCACTCGCTGATGTACATTTACCACTCGCGCACATTCGGTGACGTCTCGCTATCTGTGTAACGACTCATTCCATCACCTCGTATGTGAACTTATGAACTCTAATATGTTACATTTGCACGTTCAAATACTGAAAAACTGACCAGGATTTTTTTTATATGTTCATTGACTTGTGTAGTTTATGCATTTGGTAACTATTAATTTCCAAAAACGTCTTTTGTCATTGTATTCAGTAATTGTTTTCACTGAACTGTCTTAAGATTAAGGCTGTAACTAATAATTATTTGCTCATCTATTAGTTTATTGATTATTTTTTTCCATTAGTCTGTTGATTGGTATTGATTATTTCACCAACATGAGACTTATTTACAGGGTTCCTTTGGGCTGTTAAAAAGTCTTAAAAGTCTTGAATGTACAAATCTGCATTTAATAACTTAAAAAAAAGTCTTTAAAAGATATTAAATTTGATATGGTAGGTCTAAAGTTATGTTTCCATAAATTTGTGCATTGTATTGTGTTTAAATGTGTCTGTTAAATGTTCAAGCAGCGAAGAGAATAACCTGACAATTTATATTGAAACCCAACAATTTATATTGAAATTAGGAACCAATTGTCACTAATTATGCAGCCCCCGGTGAGGAATGACTAGGAACGGTGGAAATCAAGACATTGGAGTAAATAAATACATTTTCCTAAATTCTAGCAGTCACACATTTTTGCCAGTATAGCTGTGAAATAGGCTGTGAAATGAGCATTGAATTCTGTGCTAAGTAGACTTAAAAAGGTCCAAAAAGTCTTAAATTTAACCTGTAGGAACCCTGATTTTACTCATAGTCCATCCTGACATTTTACTAAATGATAGTTTGGTCGTCACCACAGTCCGTTCCTCTGCTCTTGTTATTCTCATAAACATGTCCAAAATCTCCCTTTTTTCAAAATCACATTATATCACATTAAATGTTGCCACTGTCATCAGACCCACTTCATTTAAAGGGGTCATATTTTGCTAAATCCATGTTTATTACCAGTAAAATAATATAAATAATAGGATAAGAACTTAAAAATGATGTCAACTCCAAAGTTTTCTCTATGTTTTTGAGTGAAAAAAGTAAAATTCCATAATGAAAATGTTTACCTCTACAAACTGTACTCGAACATAACATGAGCAAATATGAGCAACCTTAAAATTCTTAAGAAAAATAAGTGCAATTTCAACAATATTACACCTCAGTTGATCATTGATACATGTGCATCACAGCTTCCAGATCACAGTGGCTCTACAGATACACCAAACATTTAGTAACAGGCAGAATATTGGTAAAATTCTACTTACTTATCTTAAGACATTTCAGACATTCACATTTTTTTGTAAAAGGCTAGTCTGTAAATGTAAATATTTGTGTGTAATTTTGACTTTTTTTTTTTACACTAAAACAGAGGAAAATTTGCAGTTTTCATTATTTATAGGTTATTATGATAGTATTTTACTGGTCTGACCCACGTTAGATTGAATTGAGCTAAAATTATTTTAACATCGTTGATTGTTCATTTCTTCAGTGTAATTTTTGCATTCCACAAATTCATCCCAAGGGCCGGACTGGACCCTTTGGCGGGCCGGATTTGGCCCCCGGGTCGCATGTTTGACACCTGTGGTTTATATAGACCACAGGGAAATGTTTGAAAATGCATAATTCCATTTAACCCTTTCATGCAATAGTGGTCACTACAGTGGACAGCTATTCTACAGCTGTTCTCTTGTATATTCATGGATTTTGCTGTTTTAGTTCCATATCAGCCAACACAGTGGACGCTTATGCATCATCCCACACACTGCAATTCATACCATTACTGTAACTTTACTGTTCTTTTTTTAAATCAATTTTTTATTTATTTTAATTGTGCATCTCTATAATTACAATATAAAAAAAGAAAGAAATTCACATTTTATGATACAAGATTTTGTGACAAAGTATATACCCCCCCTCAGAACCTGCTGTTCTTGATGAGCCTGATCTGCAGTATCATGTTTGAGTGTAAATCAATTGCTAATAAAAATTGCGAACATAGTAAAAACATCAGATTAGCCGCATTAAAAATGTTTTATTTCATAGTTTTCACACAGAATATCACTTTCTGATATTGTGTTTTAAATACATGTTTCTTTGCGTCAAAAATGAACCCTTTCATGCATGAATTATGAGAACCTTAATCAAGATTTTTTTCCTGAGTGTTTTTATTCCTCTTTAGGCATGAAAAAAATAGTATGATTGAAATTTTTGTTTTTTTTTATCAATCTATTTTTCATGGAGTTACAAAAATGTCCACTCAGCTGGACACCATGTGTTTAATTTTTGAAGCAAAAAAAACATGCATTTACTGTCATACTGTGTGAAAACGATGAAATAAATGTTTTTTTTAATGTTGCTAATCTGACATTTTCTCACATTTTTACATACTATAATAGTAGTTATTACTCACTCAAATAATATACAAAAAAACAACAAAACACAACTTGGAAAAAAAAAAAAAAACCCTGTTAATTACAGTCTAATAACAATTAGCAATTGATTTACACTCAAATATGTTGCTGCATATCAGGTTTATCAAGAACAGGAATGTTACAGCCACGGTATGAATTGCAGTGTATTATGGGATGGTGCATACAGGGTGGGGAAGCAAAATTTACAATATTTTGATTGAAAGGGATTGAAAGACAGTGTATGACCAATTAGTTTATTGAAAGTCATGAGAATTTATTTGCCACAAGAAAATGTACATAATAGAAAATGTTTTTATTCTATGTGTCCTCCTTCTTTCTCAATAACTGCCTTCACACGCTTCCTGAAACTTGCGCAAGTGTTCCTCAAATATTGGGGTGACAACTTCTCCCATTCTTCTTTAATAGTATCTTCCAGACTTTCTCGTAATAGTTTTGCTCATAGTCATTCTCTTCTTTCCATTATAAACAGTCTTTATGGACACTCCAACTATTTTTGAAATCTCCTTTGGTGTGACGAGTGCATTCAGCAAATCACACACTCTTTGACGTTTGCTTTCCTGATTACTCATATGGGCAAAAGTTTTCTGAAAAGGTATGGATAATAGTGTTAGGTATGATTATGACATCAATATATGTTTGGTTTCAAAACAATTGACGTAGTGCCTGCTGAGAAAAAACAACTAAATGTTCATTGTAAATTTTGCTTCCCCACCCTGTAAGTGTCCACTGTGTTGGTTGATATGTAAGTAAAACAACAAAATCCATGAATATACAAGAGAACAGCTGGAGAATAACTGTCCACTGGAGTGACCACTGTGTATGAAAGGGTTAAACACATGGTGTCCAACTGCGTGGACATTTTTGTAACTGCATAAAAAAATAGGTTCATTAAAAAAATTCAATCACATTGTTTTTTTTTTGTTTTTTTTTTGCCTAAAGAGTAATAAAAACACTCAGGAAAAAAATCTTGACGAAGGTTCTCATAATTCATCCATGAAAGGGTTAAAAAAGCTAAAAATCACTCCTTTAATGAACCGCTTTAAGTCCCCGAATGTACACATAACGCACATGTATAAACCCTGATGCGTCTAATAATAACCATAAAGTTGTGATGAAACGGTTGTTTGACCTTATTTTTCTGTGACATGTCTCTTAATCTCCAGTGTCTAAAAATTACCTCTAAACTGAGGAGGGATGTGAGCAGATTGGAAAATTAATTCCGGCAGGTGCATTGCGTGCTCAAAATGATATATAACCGCATTCATGCATACGTTTGCACATATAGTACATGCTCTTACAAAGACAAAGGCGCTCCACTTCAGGTTCTATCTTTTATGTGGAAACGAGGGAGGGGGAGATGGGTAATGACAGCCAACGTACACAAGCAGAGAGTCAAAGCCATGCAAAAGCCAGACTGCTGTGGACTTTTAGACTTCAGATTAAAAGGATTGGATTGATTAAAATCAGGGCACAGAGCAGATGAAATAATACAGAGTCATGAGGATTAAAGGAATCATTCTTATACAACCGTAAAACATCCTAATTACAGTCAAGTTTCCAGATATAGGCCTAAACCAGGATATTAAACTTACCAAACACTCACAAAACAATACCGCACTGAATATAATCACATAAAAGTCTGATTAAACTTCCTCTTTGGCCACAACAGGGATTATTTGTTTACAGGAAATGTTGAAGTTTCACAAAGATTTGCTGCTTTTTATTATTGCAGATATAAAAAAGAAGTGTATTTGCACTTTTTTGGTTCAGTTGAAACTAAAACAAGGCCATGAAATCAGTTTTTGGGGCATTTATTCTTAATCAGTCTTTATCCTTTTAACAGGTGTTTTTTTTTTTTTTTTTTTTTTTTTTTTTTTAGGATATTTTAAGATCTTTACAAAGTTTTTTCTCGCATCATGTTTTTTTTCTTCACTTTGTCATCAGTTAGACTGCAAAACAGGAAATCAGTGTTTTATTTTTGCAGAACAAGGTTGATAAGTCCAAGCTTCGGCAGCGTAAATAAAATCATCAAACAATCATTTGTGTGTTGACCTGTGGACAGACGGGTATGAAAATGATAAAGATAATGAAGTGAAGGGCAGCGTGTGGAGCAGCATCAACAAACAACGAGACACTGAGGACGGAGACGAGGTCCTGCAGCGTGAATGTAATACGAACTAGATCCAAGTAGAACCAAGTGTCAGAGGACACTGGACATGGACCTAAAGGGCCAGAAGACACTGGACATGGACTTAAAGGACCAGAAGACACTGGACATGAACCCAAAGGACCAGAAGACACTGGACATGGACCCAAAGGACCAGAAGACACTGGACATGGACCCAAAGGACCAGAAGACACTGGACATGGACCTGAAGACACTGGACATGAAGCAACAGAAGACACTGGACATGGACCTGAAGGACCAGAAGCACTGGACATGGACTTAAAGGACCAGAAGACACTGGACATGGACTTAAAGGAACAGAATACATTGGACATGGACTTAAAGGACCAGAAGATACTGGATATAGACCTGAAGGACCAGAAGACACTGGGCATGGACACAAAGGACCAGAAGACACTGGACATGGACCCAAAGGACCAGAAGACACTGGACATGGACCTGAAGACACTGGACATGAAGCAACAGAACACACTGGACATGGACCTGAAGGACCAGAAGCACTGGACATGGACTTAAAGGACCAGAAGACACTGGACATGGACTTAAAGGAACAGAATACATTGGACATGGACTTAAAGGACCAGAAGATACTGGATATAGACCTGAAGGACCAGAAGACACTGGGCATGGACACAAAGGACCAGAAGACACTGGACATGGACCCAAAGGACCAGAAGACACTGGACATGGACCTGAAGACACTGGACATGAAGCAACAGAAGACACTGGACATGGACCTGAAGGACCAGAAGGCACTGGACATGGACTTAAAGGACCAGAAGACACTGGACATGGACTTAAAGGACCAGAAGACACTGCACATGGACCTAAAGGGCCAGAAGACACTGGACATGGACCTAAGGGACCACAAGACACTGGACATGAAGCAACAGAAGACACTGGACATGGACCTGAAGGACCACATAGACACTGGGCATGGATCTGAAGTAACAGAAGACAGTGGAAATGGACCTGAAGGGCCACATAGACACTGGACATGGACCTGAAGGATCACATAGACACTGGACATGGACATGAAGCAACAGAAGACACTGGAAATGGACCTGAAGGACCACATAGACACTGGACATGGACCTGAAGGATCACATAGACACTGGACATGGACATGAAGCAACAGAAGACACTGGAAATGGACCTGAAGGACCACATAGACACTGGACATGGACCTGAAGACACCGGACATGGACATGAAGCAACAGAAGACACTGGGCATGGACCTAAAGGACCACAAGACACTGGACATGGACCAGAAGACACTGAACATGAACCTGAAGCAAGAGAAGACACTAAAAATGGACCTGAAGAACCACATAGACACTGGACATGGACCTGAAGCAACAGAAGACACTGGACATAGACCTAAAGGACCACAAGACACTGGATATGGATCTAAAGGAACAGAAGACACTGGAAATGGCCCCTGAAGACACTGGACATGGACATAAAACAACAGAAGACGTTGGACATGGACCTAAAGCAGCAGAAGACACTGGGCATGGACCTAAAGGACCAGAAGACACTGGAAATGGCCCCTGAAGACACTGGATATGGACATAAAACAACAGAAGATGTTGGACATGGACCTAAAGCAGCAGAAGACACTGGACATGGACCTAAAGGACGAGAAGACACTGGAAATGGCCCCTGAAGACACTGGACATGGACATAAAACAACAGAAGACGTTGGACATGGACCTAAAGCAGCAGAAGACTCTGGACATCGACCTGAAGACACCGGACATGGACCTAAAGCAGCAGAAGATACTGGAAGTAAAGCAGCAGAAGACATTGGACTTGGACCTAAAGCAACAGATGATATTGGACATGGACCTAAAGCAGTAGAAGACACTGCAAGTAAAGCAGTAGAAGACACTAGACATGGACCTAAAGACAGTGGACATGAACGTAAAGCAGGAGAAGATACTGGACATGGACCTAAAGCAATAGAAGACACTAGACATAGACCTGAAGACACCGGACATGGACCTAAAGCAGTAGAAGACACTGGACATGGACCTGAAGCAATAGCAGGCACTGGATATAATAATAATAATAATAATAATAATAACTTTATTTGTATAGCACCTTTAAAAACAAAGTTTACAAAGTGCTTTGACAGAGGGGACAACAGCAGGATACACGAAGCAAGTAAAAACACTAAAACAGAAACAACACAATTAGAGAGATGTATGAACAAGTTAATTATCAAACAGGATCAAATTAAAAAATTAAAATTAAAAATTAAGGTTAAAAAGGGGACAGACATCACATAAAAGCAAGTCTATAAAAATGTGTTTTAAGAAGTGATTTAAAAGATGTTACTGATTCCGCAAGCCTTATTGACCTGAAGACACCGGACATGGACCTAAAGCAGCAGAAGACACTGAAAGTAAAGCAGTAGAAGACACTAGACATGGACCTAAAGCAGTAGAAGACACTGGACATGGACCTAAAGCAGTAGAAGACACTGGAAGTAAAGCAGTAGAAGACACTGGACATGGACCTAAAGCAGTAGAAGACACTGGACATGGACCTAAAGCAGTAGAAGACACTGGAAGTAAAGTAGTAGAAGACACTAGACATGGACCTGAAGACACTGGACATGGACCTAAAGCAGCAGAAGACACTGGAAGTAAAGCAGTAGAAGACACTAGACATGGACCTAAAGCAGTAGAAGACACTGGACATGGACCTAAAGCAGTAGAAGACACTGGAAGTAAAGCAGTAGAAGACACTGGACATGGACCTAAAGCAGTAGAAGACACTGGACATGGACCTAAAGCAGTAGAAGACACTGGACATGGACCTAAAGCAGTAGAAGACACTGGAAGTAAAGCAGTAGAAGACACTAGACATGGACCTGAAGACACTGGACATGGACCTAAAGCAGTAGAAGACACTGGACATGGACTTAGAGGAACAGTAAATTAACTCTTGTTCATACAGTTAAAGACATCAATTTAATACTTCGTTCATGTGTTAATGCAGACAAACTCTTTTCAGTGATTTAACTGTTTTTTTTTTTTTTTTTTGGTAGACGTTGACTTACGTGAACTACATACATTTTAAATACAGGTGTGAAATTTCTGAAAATGTTTTCTCTTTTAGAAAAATACTTAAGTCACTGCAACATGAGAAATAAATACTGAAATCTGAAAGAGCTGATGACCTTTAGTGTGGGGATAAACTAAGCTAAAATAACCTTTTTTCTTTTTTTTTTTTTTTGGTCAAATGTGTAAGTGTGGCTCTTCTTTTACAGAAATTCCACTTGTTAAACTAATCTTGTCTGAACAACTTCTGAAAATTTCATGCTTCTACCATGAATCATTGAAAAGTAAACTGTGGACCACTCATTTTTTACAGTTACGTCATCTTATTCCACTAATATCTCAAAATACTAATGAACATATAAGGCTAATGTTGACTTGGACTAATATCATTATTTTCTGAAAGTATGAAGCAAATCGGAGTAAATTGGTCAGTTGGGAGGCCCCCGGTGGTTTCACATGGACTGACCCACTTTCCATTTATTCGTCACATCCCCAGTGTGTAACGGCCTGTGGGCTGAAGCGCTCTGTCTGGAATTTAGCATATTCTGTTTTATTACTATCAAAAATATGGTTATATAACAGACAATATGGTGCTCAACAACCTTGAAAATCTTGATTTACTCTTTTTGAGAATTTTTACAGTGTTTCTCAGCTTACGTGAAGTCTGGTTTGTGGTGGGAGCTGGAAATGTGTTGACATTTCATTTCTAAGTAACAGTAACTAGTGTTAGAGTTGGATCAATTTAGAGTCAGGTTGGTCCGGTGTAGGGATGCTAATTATCGATTAATTCATTAATCATTAGTTGGTTGACCTTGTCGATTGATTAATGGTGGGGTGTGAGATGTTTTCTTGGAGCATTTTTCACTATATTGCTTAAAATTCCCTTCACACCCCGATTTCAACCAATTAATTAAATGCTCTAACACACAGGTTTCAAACATGCGGCCCGGAGACCAAAACCGACCCGCCAAAGTTCCCAATCCGGCCTGAAGGATGAATTTACAAAGTGAAGTTAGGGCATCAAACTCAAAAATAATATTATAATAACCTATAAATAAAGACAACACCATTTTTTTCTCTTTGATTTAGTGCAAAAAACATTAAATTATGAAAATATTTCTATTAAAAAACTGTCCTTTAATAACCCCTTTAGCCCTGTCAGCCAAAAAATTATATTAATATTCATCTACTGTAAAAATATAATAAAGCAGGACAATGGATGTTTTTTTCAACTTTTGCTCAAAGTTTAGACCCTAATGTTAATAAAAGTACATCAAAAGTGTATTTTAGTGCAAACTTTAATGTTCAAACATGATTTTTAATCTTTGTGGAGGTGAAATATACGCTATTAAAAATCTCCGACACGAACAATTAATTTATGCATATCATCGTCAATCCAGCCGAAAAAAAAAAACAGGCGAGGATAAAAAAAATTCTAATTTCTCTTTTAGTTTGTTACAGTTTACTCAGGCATAGTAATAGATACAATATTTTAGACAATGGGAATAGATTCTGTGAGGTCTCTAAATGTCCATAGACACCAAGAACATCCATATGAACCTTATTATTATAAGTATTATAAGTAATTCTTCATTTAATTTGGGTATGTCTTTTTAGGCGTTTTTCTGCTGAAAATATGGTCAGGGTTTAACAGGTTAACAATAAAATGGGAATGACCTGAACAAATATGAACACCCTGAAATGTCTAAAGAAAATTAAGTGCAATTTCAACAATATTTTGCCTGTGACTAAATGTTTTGTGCCTCTGTAGATCTGATCTGTAGTGCACATCTAACCTATAAATGATAAGTTGAGGCATAGTATTGATAAGACTGTACTTACATTTCTTAAATTTCATTTTTCAGGTTATTCACATCCTTTTTGTCTGGATAGTTTGTAAATGTAAATATTGGTGTAATTGGGGCGGCCATGGCTCAGGTGGTAGAGCGGATCGTCCAATAACTGACGGATTGGTGGTTCGAATCCCGCTCTGTCCTAGTCAGTCCGTTGTGTCCTTGGGCAAGACACTTCACCCTCCTTGCCTCCAGTGCCGCTCACACTGGTGTATGAATTTGTATGAATGTTTGGTGGTGGCCGTAGGTGCAGATTGGCAGCCACGCTTCTGTCAGTCTGCCCCAGCACAGCTGTGGCTGCAGATGTAGTTTACCACCACCAGAGGGAGAATGTGAGAGTGAATGAATAATGGGTCAATAATGGAAAGCGCTTTGGGTGTCTAGAAAAGGGCTTTATAAATCCAATCCATTATTATTATTATTATTATTATTATTATTATTATTAATTGAATGTTATTTTTTGCACTAAAAAAATTTGGAGTTGTCATTATTTATTGGCTATCATGCTATTATTTTACTGGTCCGGCCCACTTCAGATTAAATTAAGCTGAATGTGGCCCCCGGAAGAATATGAGTTTGACATCCCTGCTCTAACATAAAAATAAAAAAATTTAGTCACTATCCCAGAGCCTGGCTAACTATATTAGCTATTTTAGGATGGAAAAGTTCACCGGCAAACGGTTTTGTCAATAACATAAATCACTAGGAAATGTAACGTTAGCCAGATAGGTATGAATTAGGGCTGTTCTGTAAGAGCCACTCTGGAGGCGTGGCTTCAGGGGATGTCTGAAGGAAAGGGCTTTGGACTTCTGAACTGAGTATTTTCAAAATGTAGCTTGCTCGAACCGTTTTTTCTAAGATCTCGTACCCCACCTTTAACGATTAATTGATAAGTGGCGATTTTCCCGAGAACCTTAAATTCTCTTTCAATCCGGGTCGATCCGGATTGATGCTGTTTGATGACCGGCTATCCTGGCTGCGGTGTAGCAGTGTGGACAAGCCGGCATCCTTCGGAGAGGTGGACAACTCCCCCCAATATTCAACCTCAGCCTAGTTCAGGCAGTGGTGCCCCCTACTGTCGACACCACAAATACCACAGTGGAAAAGGGCAGTTAACCGACAATTATTGTAATTTTAACTTAACAAATTCTTACTGACAATTAATTGATAATAGATTAATTGTTTACATCCCTAGTCCAGGCAAGTGTAGAATCTTAAACCATTCAAACCAGTTGAACCAGTGTTGCTCATTATGACAGGGTTTGTTGAATTAAAAAGTATAGTATATCAAAAACCATGGTGGCAGTGTTGAGATTTGAAGCAAATAATTTCCAGAAATGGTGGAAGATTTCACAGAGCATCTGTATGAGTGACTCAATTTTTCTAATTGGTTATAGCAATGAAAAATATCCACCATCAATGTACTTCCAGGTGTTTAACAGCCTCACAGACCGCTGATGCCTCTTTCTCGATATTATAATAATACGTCCTCTGCTATCACCATGTTTGTTATCATTGACTTCCAATAATCTTCCAAATAAACTTTTATTGGTATTTGGCCGGTATGTTAAAGCTGCGTATGACTTTCGTCACCAATTTTCAAAAAATTTTAATTACACTAGAAATATGCACAAACACTAAACACATTTTTATTTAATCAGAACAGGATGTAATGCCATATCACAAAACTTTCCTCTGTAAACACTTAAATTATGTTTCACAGACATTACAGTTTAAGATCCTGTTCAAATGTTCATATTCTATTAGTTGTGAGTAGAATGCTTAGTGGACAGTCCCTGAATCATTCAACATCATAAGATTATTTTTGTGCAGTCCCAACAAAGGCACTAACATCTACCTCTCAGACAGTCAAAAGTGCTTTTATGATGTGTGAAATAACCATTATTTAACTAAACAGTGTTAAATAATAATGAAGTATAAACAAAAAAGAGAACTGGAATGGAATTTTAACTTCTTTATCTGATTCCCTTCTTTGTTCCCATATCCTTTCCTGAATATTCCCCACTGCATGCTAATTTTCCCATATCCTTGCCCAAATCCCTCAACTGTGTGTGTAAATGTTCTTGCAAGGTAGCTAAAGGTGACTGATGGTTAAAACCTTGAGTTCATCATTCAATCAAAAGGCCCTTAGAGGAGACTGGAGGTGTCACTTGCAAATGCGATTCACCCTATACAGGGTGAGTCAGAAAAAACACTCTTTTCATTTAAAGAAATTGTACCACTGAAATGGAAATGCTTATTTTTCTTTTGATCATACAGTCATATTGATCTGGTTATTGAGCATGTCTGGCGATTGAATCATTGATTTATGGCATAGCATAACAGAGGGAATGTCCATTGTTTATTGTGCACCGAAATATCTGCCAACACAGTTTATGCCACCGTGAATGAAATTGAAATTGTCAACCATTACAGCATGTTTACTCGCCATCAAAATGTTTTGTCTCAACGAAGTCGTCCGGCACGACCTTCAACCTGGCTACCATTCAGATTGATGCAAATCTGTGCTCGTTGTCGCATCTCTAACGCAGCTCTTCTCGCCATTCGTGTTCGTCGTAGGGCTTGGATTTCAGCCGTGATGCGATTTCGGAGTTCCTGAAGAGTTTGTGGAACAGTCTGATACACACGGTTTTTAAGATACCCCCACAAGAAAAAATCAAGGGGGGTCAAGTCCGGGGATCGGGGAGAATTTTGTCACCATGAAAGCTCTCTGCACATCCGTAAACTGTGGTCTTGCCATGATGAAAACTCCCTGGGCACTTTCATGTAGGCCTATGTCCTGAGTGTGAAAGCAAAGCCCCGACTCCTGTAATTGTTGTCAATTTCAAGTTTGTTCACTGTGGCATACATTGTGTTGGCAGGTATTTCAGTGCCCAATAAACAATGGACCTTCTCTCTCTTATGCAATGCAATAAATCTATGACTACATCACCAGACATGCTCAATAACCACATCAATATGACTGTATGGTCAAAAGGAAAATCAGTGTTTCTGTTTTAGCAGTACAATTTATTTAAATGGAAAGAGCGTTTTTTCTGACTCACCCTGTAAAAGGTGGATCTTGTGAGAAGCTCTTGGTCTTTTCTTCACAGTCACCGCTCGTGTGCAGAACTGACCTTTCTTTGCAAAGAACTAAAATCTTGTCGGCCGGCAGAAGTCTCTATTTCATTATTCACAAGGAGCAGAACAAAATTTCTGTAACACAACCAAAAAACAAAACTCAACCTGCATCATGTCTGCATTTGAATAAATGTCTAAAAATATCAATACAGTACTTTTTAATATCAATACAGTATCATGAAATGAAATATCGTGATGTGTTGCACAGCTGATATTTTCTCATCACCCGGACTTGGATCAGCGGATGAAGACAGTGCAGTACGGCCTCACTGTAGCTAGTGTAGTTGAATGTTAAACGGCCTGATCACAATCCAGGGTACCAGAAAGGGTGCACACATAGATAAAAAATAATAATGCTCTATCAAAAAAATCAGACAGGCCATTTTATTTGTCTGATATTTCTCTTTTAAAGTCCAAAATATTTTTGCATTATGGTGTCTACTAAAAATTTCGTAGGCTTGTACCCCTGTCAAATCAGAAATTATTAGGTGTACGGACACTTCAGCCTAATAGCCTCCATATTTAATGCCTACAGCGCTCAGGATAATCATGCATTGTTTATTGCATAGATGTCGTGTCCGAAGCATGCGTGCTGAAAAATTCCATATATTGACAGAAACAATAAAATTAGACCCACATATTTTGAATATGGTGTACGGACACTACTTGGTGTACGGACTCTACCAGATTGGAATGGAAATCTGGCTTAACTAAGTCTTCCTGGTACAGGAGTAAATAAACATTTGTGAACAAGTACTAACAATATATCTATAAGGCATATACGCAATATTATTGATGGAAGTATATTGGTGTACGGACACTACATGAATTTTGGTGAACAACGCGCCATTGAAAACATGCGGTTCAACGTAAACATCTGTTTGCCACATTGTTACCAAATTTTCTGCAGCCAGGGAGCATACCAAAATCTGTCTAGTTGTGCATATTTAGTCATAATAATACTGAAATAACAGGTTCCCATTCTATTATTACAATTAAAGGGCTGTAAAAGAAGGGTTTTCAGAACAAAATGGTTGATTGTCTTAATACTGGAAATAAGAATTGATAATCAAACAGCTGTTCAACAAAAATGATCAATAAATGAAAAGGAATGTGATGTGTGTATTTTATAACAAAAAAGACACAGGGGTTGAGAAGTAATTCTTTATTGTGTTACAAAACATTATGTACAATAATTTTGCTCTCTTATAACAATAAAATTGGGGTCGCCATTTTATCAGTTTTTATCCGATTTTCTTCAAATTTGGAGGATTGCGAGATCTAGTAATAAGATGGCCAAAGAAACATTTTGGGAATGGTTTTGGGGGGATCTTTTTGCAATACTGATTAATAACTGATGCAAATATACTTGTACACCTTGATTGTGATCAGGGGGTAAAGTACGAGAAAAAATCCAACGTCTACGTAGAAATCCTTGTGCAGACTGTTCTCGTGGACGTAGGCAGTGGAGACGGTTCAGGAAGGTGCTCATTTTTTTATAGTATGTTACGACCCGAAAAGTGATTAATACGCGCTCATTTCCCAGCGTACGTTACAAATTGCACTTTTAACCGCTTAGGGTTAAAGTTATGGGATGGAAGCAGTGGTCGTCTTCATTGTCCTTACCACGTTTCACACAAACACACACTCACATTATGACTGTGACTGTGTGATCCATCAGACACTGGGCAGAAGTGGCACGGCCCCAGTCTGGCCCAATACGCTCATTAATCAGCCTGGCCGAGGAGTGGGAGGAAGGAGGACACAGCAGTGAATCTCATTATCTTACTTCACAGCGCCGCTAATCAGTACATTTATTGATGATGACTCGTTCCGTTCAGTGAGAGGAGATTACAGTTTCCGTTACATGGAGGAAGAAAGGCATGTGCACTCGTCTACATATGTATTTGATGAACATACAGGAAGTTTTCTGTGCTCAGATCCTCGTTACTATATTGAACAAAGAGGAAGTGTTAAGAGGATAACGTGGTAACTTGTGTAAATTGAAGTGATAATTAACCCTTTCATGCACAGTGGTCACTCCAGTGGACAGTTATTCTCCAGCTGTTCTCTTGTATTTTCATGGGTTTTGTTGTTGTAGTTGCATATCAGCCAACACAGTGGACACTAAATGCATCACCCCATACAGTGCAATTCATACTGTTACTGTAACTATGTTGTTCTTGATAAACCTGATCTGCAGTGACATGTTTTAGTGTAAATCAACAAACAAAACAGTTTTGTTTTGGTTTGTTTTTGTTTTTTTTGCATATTATCTCCATGAAATGAATAATAACTAGTGTTAGAGTATCTTAAAATGTGGGAAATTATCTGATAAGCAGCATAAACATGTTTTTATTGCGTAGTTTTCCATATCACTTTCTGATATTAACTTTTAAATACATGTTTCTTTGCTTAAAAAATTAAAAGCATGGTGTCTGACTGAGTGGACATTTTTGTAACTCCTTTAAAAAAAAAAAAAAAAAAAAAAAAAAAGGATCGTAATTTTTTTTTCATGCCTAAAGAACAAAAACACTCAGGAAAAATATCTTGAGTAAGATTCTCATAATTCGTGCATGAAAGGGTTAAATAAAATGCAACTAGGTTTTTAATTACAACTCATTATCATTATTATTATTATTATTATTATTATTATTATTATTATTATTATTATTATTATAGATATAGAGCTATTTTTGTGACGACTTCCAAATGTAACATTTCCTAATTGATTAATCACCATTTATTCTAATATGGTACTCTTCATTTTGCATATTTCAGTAAAAATTATGTATTTTTTTTATTTTTAATTTGACATGTAGGTCAGGGTGTGTCAAACTCATTTTAGCTCAGCCCAATGTGATCTCAAATAGGCTGGACCAGTAAAATAATAGGCATAATAACCTATGAATAATTATAATCCCATTTTTGTCCTTGTTTTAGTGTTAAAAAAGTAAAATTACATTATAAATGAATGCAACTTCAACAATATTATGTCTTTGCTCATTATTAAGGCATGTTACAGATCTACAAATGCACTAAACATTTAGTAGCAGGCATAATATTGTTAAAATTGCACTTATTTTTCTTAAGACATTTCATATTGTTCATATTTGTTCAGGTTATTCATGTTTTATTGTGAAATAATAGTTTGTAATTGTGCTTTTTTTCACATTAACATTCAAGGATGACCTCGTTTTAGTTCAGGGACCAGATACAGACTGATGTGATCTCAACTCAAATAGCAGCATTAATAAACTAAGAAATAATGGCAACTCCAAATTTTCTTCTTGGTTTAATGCCTTTAGGGTAATTTTTGCACTTTGCAAATTAACCCCTGATGTAGCTGTTTATAAAAATTGAGGGTAAATTCAAAGTCATTATATCAAAATAGAAAAACTGAAGAAAATGTGACTTTTTCAACAAAACTTATCAGTAGATCAACTTAAGAACAAGCATCTACACCACTGCCATTTATCAAACTTCATGGGTTTTACTGGTGAATCAATGTTATAGAAGATGACGGTGTTTCCACGGTAACTACAGAGCCTCTGAACGTCCAAATGGGTCATATCTGATGACCATGAAAAAATGACAAACTGTATTTTACACCAATTATTTACATGTGTTGATAGAATTAATCATGCAGACGTTATTAAACATTTTAGATCAGTTGATTCTTTTGGTCACTGGCGGAAATCTTTGTTTTCACATCCAATTTCATAATATTTTTAGACGAAGACCTATGGATCGCATGGATTTTGTTTTTTGGGAGCCATAAAAAGCCACTGGTGCTAAATATCATAAAGAAAATAATATAAAGCTGATATTTGAACAGTGATTGATCCTTTCCCAAAACTATGGCAACAGTTGCTTTTCCATTGACTCTCAAATTGTGCCAATATAACTTGCGCATAAAAATTTACCTAATGGAAAAAAACGACAATTTCGCTAAAACAAACGAATGTGGACAGATGTTACAGCAAACGAAGACGAAGAGTTTTAAAAGAAACATGGCGTGGTATGTGTGGACACACCAGGAAACCCGAATCATTTTTTAATTTAGTACGGGATCAAGGGGTAATATATAATAATAATGAATATATCTGTAAATCAACACCATATTTACGTTCGTCATCATGTTTATGGAATGACTTCTGGTGTCATCTCACAATAATAAATTAATAAACAAATCAACGGTTTTGTGATTTAATGCAAAAACCGTCATTACACACTTCTGTTTTTTCAACATTTGGTAAATATCGGTAAAGTTTTGCGCATATGTCCAATGGAAAAGCGACTATTGATGCTAAATATCATAAAGAATTATATTTGACCAGTGATTGATCCTTTGCTAAAACTATGGAAACGTGTCATAACCTGCAGTAAAACTCACAAATTAGACATTCCAAATGTGCTGTGAACGTGTCCAAAGAATGCAGTTCAGTCTTTTTTTTTTTTTTTTTTTTTGTTCTTTTATATGGCTATTATTGGCATGAAATGGACATATTTTTGTTTGTTTGTTTTTTGATATGGATGTTGTTATGAATTGGACACTGTTTATTTTTAATAAGTATATTGCTGAGAAATGGACAGTTTATTTTTGTGTATTATTGTCATGAAAAGTACAGTTTATTTTTTATTTTTTAATATATGCACTATTACTGCTACGAAAAGGACAGTTTACTTTAATGTGAAATGCTGTTGCAAAATGGACAATGTATCCTTGATATGTGCAGCAATAGTCACTTTTTAGTCGCAGATTGACCCTCAAACTGCGCAAATATAACTTGCGCATAAAAATTTGCCTAATGGAAAAAGGACAATTTTGCCAAAAGTCTCATTTTTCGATTAAAAGTTTTTGCGCTGGAAAGGGGTGGTTTTTCGGGTGTAGCGCAAATTCTATATCACGCAAAACTGCAATGAAAAACCTTTTTTCGCAACTAGAGTCAGGTGAATTAAAAAAATGGATGTTGACGTATGTTACAACAATCGAAGAAGAAGAAGAAACATGTCGCGGTATGTGTGGACACACCAGGAAACCCAATCATTTTAGAATTTAGAACAGGATAGAGGGGTAATATATAATAATAATGAGTAAGTCTGTAAATCAACATGATATTTACGTTCGTCGCCATGTTTATGGAATGACTTCTGGTGTCATCTCACAATAATAAATAAACAAATCATCGGTTTTGTGATTTAATGCAAAAACCGTCATTACACACTTCTGTTTTTTCAACATTTAGTAAATATCGGTAAAGTTTCGCGCAGATGTCTGATGGAAAAGCCACTATTGATGCTAAATATCATAAAGAATTATATTTGAGCAGTGACTGATCCTTTGCTAAAACTATGGAAACAATAAAAGTATGGAAACAGTAAAAATCCTGCATCCCTATATTGAGATACAGTTTCTCCAACCCTGATTGGGATCACGTCTGTCAAACGGATCACTTTAAGCCGATTATTAGAATAAATGAACCTCTAATTTTCTCTCAGTTAGTGGTAATGAGGTTTATTTACCCTGAGCTGTGGGTAGTGCTGTTTTCTCTCTGTTACATCCACACGTGTTGTAACTGTGGTAAATTCCCAGTGTCTCTAATTTGGACGTTTTTTTTCTTGCTCAGCTGCTTGTATTTTGGATCCAAACTGTTATGACATGAAGGCGGCATTAGCCTGATCGTTGCCTCCAGCAGCTTCCCCATGAAGTTTCTTAAACACACTGTTCTCGTTCTATTTTAATTATTCAGAACAGCTTGTGGAGAATTTAACATTACAAATTCTCCTGGCTTCTTGCCTCACCAATGGGCTTGTCAACGGGACTTTAAACGACCATTTGTTTTTGATCTCTTTGATGATGGCAGCTTCAACCAATTCACGACGTCCTGTCTTTTCTGAGCGTTGTTCATGCTCATAAAATATGACATATACTCATATACTAATCATAATACTCAGGGAATTCAGAATCAGAATAGCCTTTATTGCATGGGTGTCAAACTCGTTTTAGTTCAGGGGCCACATTCAGCCCAGTATGATCTCAAGTGGGCCGGACCAGTAAAATAATAACCGTGAAAAAAGTTAAATTACAATATGATAATGTTTACATCTACAACATTTCCTTAAAAATCTGAAAAACAGTAACAACTTGGAATATCTTCGGAAAAACAAGGGCAATTTTAACAATATTCTGCCTCATTTTATCATTTACACATGTGTATTAAAACTTACATCACAATTACAAATACTCAAAACATTTAGTAACAGGCAGAGTATTGGTAAAATTACATTTACTTCTCTCAAGACATTTCAAGTTGTTCATATTTGTTCAGGTTATTCACATTTTTTGTTTGTTAATATCAACATTTTTATGTAATTTTACTTTTTATATTAAAACAAAGATCAAATCTGCAGTTGTCATTATTTATAGGTTATTATAATAGTATTTCACTGCTCTGACCCAATTGAGATCTAATTGGTCTGTGTGTGGAACCTGAATTAAAATTATTTTTACACCACTGATTGTTAATTTCTTCAGTGTAATTTTTGCTTTTCACAAATTCATCCTACAGGCCGGACTGGACTTTTTGGCGGGCCGGATTTGGCCCCCAGGCTGCATGTTTGACACCTGTGCTTTATTGTAATCGTCTGTTCATTGAAATTATTCAATAACAAGTGACAGTCTTATATGCAATCTTTTATATATGGAATCGTTTATATTGTTCTTATGCATCAGGGGTCTGTAACCTTTATTATCACTCGGAGCCATTTTGCCCCCTCTTCAACCCAAAAAAATAGTCTGGAGTCACAAAAAATAACAGAGCTTCTAAACTTTTAAAAGTTTTAATCTTCTTTTACATTTTATCTGTTACCGCCACTGAATACAACAAACAGAAGTGCAGTGTGGAATGGATTCTGGAGTATGATTACTCTAAAAGTACACAGTAAAAGTATTTCATAGTATTTGTGCTAATAGAACATGAAGTACTAATGCCAAAAATACCAAATTCACGAAGTACTTATTGGAAAAAATGATTTTATTCATCATTGAATTTAGTCTTAGAGCCTATTTCAGATGAAAAACACTTTTGGAGCTTGGAAGGGATTTTTTAGTATGATTACTCCAAAAGTACACAGTAAAAGTAGTTCATAGTATTTGTGCTAATAGTATATGAAGTACTAACACCAAATATACCAAATTCATGAGATACTTATTGGAAAAAAATATTTTATTCATCATTGAATTTAGTCTTAAAGCCTATTTCAGACAAAAAAAACCACACTTTTGAAGCTTGGAAGGGAATCTGTTGTAGGATTACCCCAAAAGTACACAGTACTCATACTCATACAGTCGCTCTATGAAAAGTATTGCTATTTATGGAAATGATTCTCTTCAAAACTCAACACTGCCTCCACAGTTCCCAGTTGTACTGCTCCATTTTGTCAGTCTGGGTTCACATCTGCAAGCTCCTGGAGAACGGACAGAATTACATGAGTAATATACAAAGGACGGACAGAACCTTCCGTCTGTATCTGTCTGCGTTTTTATCGTAGAGCATAAATGAGCCTTTACTTTTGTTGTCCGTATTGCACATTCGCTCCATGCAGCTCATCTACCGTAATTGTCGAATGAGTAGCGCACAAGAAAAACGCTAGCAGCTGGTTTGACCATGCAGAGGTGAATGGCGGCTGGCTTGACCGCAGTAAAGGGAGGAGCCACCACAAGGAGGATGAAGAGACGCATTAGGCTCTGGAGCTGCACGTTGCCGACCCCTGTTATACATAATCCTTATATCATTCTGTCATATGATATAAACAATTGCATGTATTAAAGATTGTATATAAGGCTATCATAACACCAGGCACAACAAACCCCGCCCCTCGCACGTATTGTCACTTATTTTGTCATCGATCCAGCTGATGTCATCATGTCTATGCGTGTGCTGATGTCATCATACCAGTTACCTCTGTATATGTGCCAAGTTTGAAGTAAATTGAAACAAAAGCAGTAGAAACTCTCAACATTGGTTTTTATTCTGTGACTATTTCAGTAGATTTTCCTGCCGGTGTGGCGGATCGCCTTCTGTGAATTAGTCACTGTCCGTAAAATCTACCTGCTTTTGGTACGTGATGGGTTTTAGAATTCCAGAGCCTGTGTGTGTCATGCTCAGCATTGAATACAGGAGAGCAGAATAGAATAAAACACAATAGGAAGACTTAATCGCCTACTTTTTGTGTGTAAAATGGCAGAAAATGTTGAAAAAAAACTGCATCTGTGGCCTGTACATGTAGATGCACTATATGGACAAAAGTATTGGGACACGTTGCATTCAGGTGTTTCTTTTCTAACAGGGGTCTGGGATATGAAACAATAATGACTAATTTCATAATGTAGTTTTATATTGTGATGAATGTCATTGCATTGGTTAGTTTTGTTACCCCGCTCCCCTAAGGGGAGGCAAGGGGTGTTGTTTTTGGGTCAGTTTGTTTGTTTGTTTGTTAACACTCTAGCAGCAAAACTATTGGTTGAATTTATACCAAATTGAATTTATAGATTGTCAGTGACCTGGAATAGATCTGATTACATTTTGGGAACACTAGGACAAAGTTCAAATTTTAATGAGTTTTTAAAATCTTTTTTCCATTTACTTATAATGGGTGAAATTTCAAATGTCTCTAGTAGCAAAACTATTGGTTGAATTCATACCAAATTTTGTTTATAGATTGCCAGTGACCCACAATAGATGTGGTTACATTTTGGGAAAAGTATATCAAAATTCAAATGTTTTATGAATTAAAAAACAAAAAAATCCCATTTGCTTATAATGGGCAAAATTTCAAATGTGTATAAAAACGTCAATTTTGTTTCAATAATACTTCAAACTTGACACATATATAGAGGCAACTGATATGCTGACATCAGCACATGCATAGACATGATGACATCAGCTGGATCGATGCCAGAATAAGCTACAACATGTGCAAGTGGCGGGGTTTGTTGTGCCAGGCACCACTTGTTTGAATTGTTTTCTTTGCTTCTAAAATGCATCAGAAATGGTTTTTACGTAATGTCCCTCAACATTGATTTTTTTAAATTCATGCCTATGATTTTAAATGTTCTGTCTCTAAATTTCTGAAATATTTTTCATGCTCTGACTGTAAATAATAATTTTTTTTACCATAACAACCATCTACTTTCTTCACATCTCACTCAGGTAGACAAATCTCCCATTAAACTTTAAGGAAATATTGAAATTTATTGAAATACTGACATAAAGATAACAATTTAAAATGTTAAAATGCAGTGACATTTATCATAATAAAACTTATTAAGGCATTTGTTATTATTGTTTTGTATTGAAACGCCTGAATTTAACGTGTCCAAATACTTTTGTCCATATAGTGTATGTTCTGAGAAAACAAAAGGCCATCATATAAACACACACACGTCATATATTAAAGACTACATTATCGAAACCAATGTGCTCCAACTAAGTTCAGACTACGTAAATAAATCAAGTGTGCTGAGGTGGAGGGTTGATTCCAGATGCGTCTGTCTTTACTGCCAAAGGGATGAAAGATGTTTTTCTTTGCACAGGGGGCTTCTGCGTGTTTGCCCCGAGGGCAGTAGCCGAAAGTAGGGATTGAGCTGATATCAGTTAAACAATGACTGGACGGACCTTGGTACTGATCATCAAGACTGGATCGAAACATCCTGTCATGGAAGGTTTTCAACATTCTGGACACAGTTTGGATAAAAACACAGAAGTCACTGAATCAGGGTTGAAGCGAATATATTTTTACATATTGTTAACCTCATTGCATAATTGCCTACACTATATGGACAAAAGTATTGGGACATGTTGAATTCAGGTGTTGTGTTTGTAATAAGAGTCTGGACCACAAAACAATAATGACAAATACAGTAATATTATAATAGTATAGTTTTATATTGGGATAAATATCATTGCATTCCATTGGTTAGTTTGGTTTAAATTGTTATCTTTGCTTCCAAAATGCTTCAGAGATGTTTTTTCTCTCAACATTGTTTTTATTTTTTTCTATGATAATGATTTTAAGTGTTATACCTCTAAATTTCTAACATATTTTTCATAGGAAATTAAGTAAAAACTATCTCAAGCATTTTGGAAGCAAACATAACAATTTACGCAAAACTAACCAATGCAATGATATTTATCACAACTTTAAGTAAATATTGATGTTTTTATCTCAAATCAGCATGAACAGGACATCATGCAGCTGTAGCCATAACGTGTCCCAATATTTTTGTCCATGTAGTTTATAAACATCGATATTTCCTTAAAGTTTAGCAAAAAAAGCTCTGACTGTAAATAATAGTTTTCTACCTCAACTAACCATCTATTTTCATCACATCTTACATAGGGAGAAAAATGTTCCATTAAACTTTATGAAAATATTGATGTTTATAAGCTATGTGGACAAAAATATTGGGACACATCATGACTACAGCTATAAAGTGTCCAGTTCATGCTGATTTGAGATATAAAAATCAATATTTATGATCGATATGATATTTATCACAATATAAAACTATATTATGACATTTCTTAGTGTTTTATAGAAAAGAAACACCTGAATTCAATTTGCCCCAATACTTTACATGTGTCATTTTCTGCTCTAAATAACAATACATTTATTTGGAATTTGGGAGAAATGTTGTCGTTAGTTTAGAGCGCAGGTGTCAAACATGTGGCCCAGGGGCCAAAACTGGCCCACCAAAGGGTCCAATCCGGCCCCTGGAATGAATTAGTGAAATGCAAAAATTACTGCGAAGAAATTAACAATCAAAGATGTTAAAATAATTTTTGGTCAGTTCAATGTAAAGTGAGTCAGACCTGTAAAATACTATCATAATAACTCAGAAATAATGAAAACCGCAAATTTCTTTCTTTGTTTTAGTGTAAAAAAAAAAAAAAGTAAACTTGCACAAAAATGTTTACATTTAATGACTAGCCTTTTACAAAAAATATGAATATCCTGAACAAATATGAACAACCTGAAATGTCTTAAGAAAAGTATGTGGAATTTTACCAATATTCTGCCTGTTATTAAATGTTTTGTGTATTTGTGTGATACATATGTATAAATGATAAACTGAGGCGCAATATTGTTAAAATTGCGCTTATTTTTCTTTAAAAATTTTCTGGTTGTATATATTTGTTCATGTTGTGTTCAAGTACAGTTCGTAGATGTAAACAGTTTCATTACAGAATTGTACTATTTTCACTTTAAAACATACAGAAAACTTTGGAATGGACAATATTTATAAGTTCTTATCCGATTATTTATATTATTTTACTGGTCCGGCCCATTTTATATCAAATTAGGCTGTATGTGGCCCCTGAACTACAATGAGTTTGACACTCTTGGTTTAGAGCAGGGGTGTCAAACATGCGGCCCGGGGGCCAAATGCGGCCCACCACAGGTTGCAATCCGGCCCCTAGGATGAATTTACAAAGTGCAAAAATTCCACACGTTTGAACTGAATTAAGCAAAAAAAAAAAAAAAAAAAGTAGCTTGAGTTAAGGAAAAAATCTTGAATCAAGCCAAAAAAAAAAAACTTTAAGTATAAAAAAAATAATAATCTTCAATTAAACCAAAAAAAAAAAAATCATCAGTTAAGTAAAAAAAAAAATCTTGAATTAAGCCCAAAAAATCTAAAATTTAGCAAAAAATCTTGAATTAAGCCAAAAAAAAAAACTTCAATTAAGTTTAAAAAAATCTTGAATTAAGCCAAAAAAGCTTCAATTAAGTAACAAAAATCTTCAATTAAGCAAAAAAAATCTTCAATTAAGCTAAAAAAAATCTCAAATTTAGCAAAAAATCTTGAATTAAGACAAAAATAATCTTCAATTAAGTAAGAAAAAATCTTGAATTAAGCAAAAAAAAAAATCTTCAATTAAGTAAAAAAATCTTCAATTAAGCAAAGAAAAAAATCTAGAATTACAACTTAATTCTTTTTTCTTTGTTTTAGTGCAAAAAATACATTAAATTATGAAAATATTTACATTTTCAAACTCTCCTGTAACACTAAAATGTGAATAACCTGAACAAATACGAACAACCTGAAATGTCTAAAGAAAATTCAGCCCAATTTTAACAGTTTTTCTGCCTGTTCCTCAGTGTTTAGTGTCTTTGTAGATCTGATCCATAATGCACATGGACAAATGAGAAGTGGAGGCAGAATATTGTTAAAATTGCACTTATTTTTCTGAAGAAATTTCTTTTTTTTTTTTATTTTTTTAGGTTATTCACAGCTTTTTTATTTGCATGCTTTATAAAGGTAAGTATTTTCATAATTTAATGTTTTGTTTTTTTTACACTAACACAAAGACAAAAATTTGGAGTTGTCATTATTTATAGGTTATTCTGTTATTATTTGTCTGGTCCGGCCCACTGCAGATCAAATTTAGCTGAAAATGGCCCCTGATCTAAAATGAGTTTGACACCCCTGGTTTAGAGAATAAAACAAAAAGGTTCATTTTACTCAAACACATACCTACAAATGGTCAAATCAGAGAATGTGATCATTTTGCAGTTGTCTCTTAGTTTTTTCCAGAACTGTAAGTGGCTGGTTTTACTTTGCACCTATGCATGTATTATGTATTTTTTATAGCGAGGGTATCGATCCCCACAGGTGGTATTTTTAAAACGAGAACCTTAACATGTTGCAACTTCCTTGTCATTCCACCCTTTTATCATTTTTAATATTTCTATAATCCTTTGAACACTTCTGGAGCTGTGATCCTACAAGTCACTCGTGCAACTTCAGATGACCATAAGGGATGACTTTCATCTTGTGGGAACCCCAACATCACAGAGTATAACCTGGAAACATCTCTTCCTCCATTGACAAGGGATGAGTAAAACCCAGGTGTTTCCATCTACTCTTCTGAACTGACACAAAACCCTTGGCAGATGTTGATTTAGGGCAGGGGTCTCAGACTCATTTTTTTTCAGGGGCCACATTCAGCTCGATTTGATCTCCAGTGGGCCGGACCAGTAAAATAATAGCATAAAAACTTATAAATAATGACAACTTCAAGTTTTTGTCTTTGTTTTAGTGCAAAACCCCCCATTAAATTATACAAATACTTACTTTTATAAACTGTTCAAACAAAAAAGATGTGATTAACCTGAAAAAAATGGAAATTTCTTAAGAAGAATAAGTGCAATTTTAACAATATTATGCCTCAGCTTAATATTCATACATGTGCATTATGGATCAGATCTACAAAGACTCTAAACCTTAGTAACAGGCAGAAAACTGTTAAAATTGTGCTTAATTTTCTTTAGACATTTCATTATTTGTTCAGGTTATTCACATTTTATTCAAGTCTGACAAAACAAAGTTAAAGGTGGAATACGGCTTTTGCACAGTACTGTTTGGAGCTCAATTTTGGGGTTGGCATCTGGTAGACGATTCGAACGCAATAATCACTATAGTTGTGTAAATTTTTATATTGCGTATTCATGGATGTATCTAAATGAAGGAGTGGAAACATAATGTGGAAAAAGACTTCTGCTGATGGAACAGCATTGAAATTGATATGTAATTTTTTTGTACATGCATGCAAGTGTTTGACTTGCATGAAAACCAACAAACACCAGTGAAGGTTTTGAAATTGACAGTGTTTTCATTGGTGGATGGAGTCTGTATTATGTATAGCTCAGGGGTCTCAAAGTCATTTTTTTTCAGGGGCCACATTCAGCCTGATTTGATCTCCAGTGGGCCAGACCGGTAAAATAATAGCATAAAAACCTATAAATAATGACAACTTCAAGTTTTTGTCTTTGTTTTAGTGCAAAACCCCCCATTAAATTATACAAATACTTACTTTTATAAACTATCCAAACAAAAAAGATGTGATTAACCTGAAAAAACTGAAATTTCTTCACATAAATAAGTGCAATTTTAACAATATTATGCCTCAGCTTAATATTCATACATGTGCATTATGGATCAGATCTACAAAGACTCTAAACCTTAGTAACAGGCAGAAAACTGTTAAAATTGTGCTTAATTTTCTTTAGACATTTCATTATTTGTTCAGGTTATTCACATTTTATTCAAGTCTGACAAAACAAAGTTAAAGGTGGAATACGGCTTTTGCACAGTACTGTTTGGAGCTCAATTTTGGGGTTGGCATCTGGTAGACGATTCGAACGCAATAATCACTATAGTTGTGTAAATTTTTATATTGCGTATTCATGGATGTATCTAAATGAAGGAGTGGAAACATAATGTGGAAAAAGACTTCTGCTGATGGAACAGCATTGAAATTGATATGTAATTTTTTTGTACATGCATGCAAGTGTTTGACTTGCATGAAAACCAACAAACACCAGTGAAGGTTTTGAAATTGACAGTGTTTTCATTGGTGGATGGAGTCTGTATTATGTATAGATCAGGGGTCTCAAAGTCATTTTTTTTCAGGGGCCACATTCAGCCTGATTTGATCTCCAGTGGGCCAGATCGGTAAAATAATAGCATAAAAACCTATAAATAATGACAACTTCAAGTTTTTGTCTTTGTTTTAGTGCAAAACCCCCCATTAAATTATACAAATACTTACTTTTATAAACTATCCAAACAAAAAAGATGTGATTAACCTGAAAAAACTGAAATTTCTTCACATAAATAAGTGCAATTTTAACAATATTATGCCTCAGCTTAATATTCATACATGTGCATTATGGATCAGATCTACAAAGACTCTAAACCTTAGTAACAGGCAGAAAACTGTTAAAATTGTGCTTAATTTTCTTTAGACATTTCATTATTTGTTCAGGTTATTCACATTTTATTCAAGTCTGACAAAACAAGGTTAAAGGTGGAATAAGGCTTTTGCACAGTACTGATAGAAGCTCGATTTTGGGGTTGGCATCTGGTAGACGATTTGAACGCAATAATCACTATAGTTATGTAAATTTTTATATTGCGTATTCATGGATGTATCTTGTGGTGGAAAAATTTACTTTTCATATTTTATACTCTTTATATTTTATACTGTTAGTACATCTTCTTTTAATGCTGAGTCATTATTCATTATGTGTGATGTTTACCACTCTGTAACACCCCCAACCCAGGAACGGAGTTCTTGCCTTGAGTTAAAACCCAAACACCTAAATGTCTGAATGTGTAGATAGAGGATGGCGTCTGCACTCCAGATAGGATCCAAGCAAGGTTAGAGTGAAGAGGTCATCATGACCTCTTCACGGAGCGGAGAAGGAGTAGTATTGGGTGGTACGATGTACGTAAGGAATGACATCATAGTTTGAGGGGGTTGGATTTGGTTCTATATAATCTTCAGTTTTCTCTTGTTTAATCAGACTTCACTTACAGAGTTTCTCTGTGATTGACTTCTCAATAAATGCATTTATTTATTTTAACTCTAACTTTCTCTCCTCCTCTTTGTGTGTGGGTTATCAGTTGAACATTTCCATAACAATCTAAATGAAGGAGTGGAAACATAAGTGTTGTGCTGTCAAAGTGCATGGAAATATGTGGATAAAGACTTCTGCTAATGGAACTGCATTGAAATTGATATATAATTGTTTTTGCACATGCATACAAGTGTTTGACATGCAGGAAAACCAACAAACACCAGTGAAGCTTTTGAAATTTACAGTGTTTTCATTGGTTGATGGAGTCTGTATTATGTATAGATCAGGGGTCTCAAAATCATTTTCTTTCAGGGGCCATATTCAGCTCGATTTGATCTCCAGTTGGCCAGACCAGTAAAATAACAGCATAAAAACCTATAAATAATGACAACTTCAAATTTTTGTCTTTGTTTTAGTGCAAAAACCCCCATTAAATTATACAAATACTTACTTTTATAAACTATTCGAACAAAAAAGATGTGATTAACCTGAAAAAACTGAAATTTCTTCACATAAATAAGTGCAATTTTTACAATATTATGCCTCAGCTTAATATTCATACATGTGCATTATGGATCAGATCTACAAAGACTCTAAACCTTAGTAACAGGCAGAAAACTGTTAAAATTGTGCTTAATTTTCTTTAGACATTTCATTATTTGTTCAGGTTATTCACATTTTATTCAAGTCTGAAAAAACAAAGTTAAAGGTGGAATAAGGCTTTTGCACAGTACTGATAGAAGCTCGATTTTGGGGTTGGCATCTGGTAGACGATTTGAACGCAATAATCACTACAGTTGTGTAAATTTTTATATTGCGTATTCATGGATGTATCTAAATGAAGGAGTGGAAACATGAGTGTTGTGCTGTCAAAGTGCATGGAAATATGTGGAAGAAGACTTCTGCTAATGGAACTGCACTGAAATTGACATATAATTTTTTTGTACATGCATGCAAGTGTTTGACATGCAAGAAAACCAACAAACACCAGTGAAGCTTTTGAAATTTACAGCGTTTTCATTGGTTGATGGAGTCTGTATTATGTATAGATCAGGGGTCTCAGACTCATTTTTTTTCAGGGGCCACATTCAGCCTGATTTGATCTAAAGTGGGCCAGACCAGTAAAATAATAGCATAAAAACCTATGAATAACACTGGTCAACAACAAATTTAGTGTTGAAGTTTTTTGAGCTGATTTAGGATCATTTTGGTGTGCTGAATCCAAAAATCACATTCATTTTGCTCAATCAGGTCAACTTTCTGAACTATGCTACATATTGGCTTTTTAACATTTTTGCTTACATTTATGGGCATTTTCACATCATATGATACAAAATTCTTCCATATTTCTTGCAATAAACGAGTTCTGAAGATTTTACTTTTGCCAATTTATGATTGTTTTTTTTTTTTAATATTACAGGTGAATGAAATGGCTTCGACTAGAAGCTCTTGCAAAAATAAGCCTGACGTATTCTGCTACATCTGCGGTGAATACACCATTGAACCTAACAGGAATCAAGTCACAAGTTTCATAAAGTGTGCTTACCAATCTTATTTTGGTATTAATGTAATTAAATGTAATCAATTTTGTGAGAAGATCTAATTTTTCAAAATCAAATTAGCAAAAAAACCTGACCTGATTGAGAAAAACAGATGTCATTTTTGGATTTAGCGGTGCAAAATGGTCCTAATTCAGTTGAAAAAACCTAGACAACTTGCAAAAAACATTTTTTTGTAACCCAATGTAATGACAACTTCAAATTTGTGTCTTTTTTTTTTTGGTGCAACCCCCCCCCCCCCCCCCATTAAATTATGAAAATACTTACTTTTATAACTATTCAAACAAAAAAGATGTGATTAACCTGAAAAAACTGAAATTTCTTCACATAAATAAGTGCAGTTTTAACAATATTATGCCTCAGCTTATCATTCATACATGTGCATTATGGATCAGATCTACAAAGACTCTAAACCTTAGTAACAGGCAGAAAACTGTTAAAATTGTGCTTAATTTTCTTTAGACATTTCATTATTTGTTCAGGTTATTCACATTTTATTGTTACAGGATATATTTTCATAATTTAATGTTATTTTTTGCACTAACACAAGACAAAAATTTGAAGTTGCCATTATTTATAGAAATAATGTAAATTTTTTTTTTTTTCATATCAAACCGAGAAGAAAATATGGAGTCATTATTTTTCGTAGGTTATTATGCATTTATTTTACTTGGTCTGTATGAGGAACCTGAACTAAAATGAGTTCAACAGCCTATACTATGGAATTTTTACACTTAGCAAATTCATCCCATGCGCCGGATTGGAACCTTTCGCGGGCCACATTTGGCCCCCGGGCCGCGTGTTTGAGACCCCTGATTTAGGGAAAAATTCTCCCAGTATCAGCTTCCGTTCTAATACAGTACAAGCTGATAATTGGTCAACCTTTACCCTCCACTCCCACTTCTGATGAGTTTTTACAGTTTTTCTCCTTATTATAAAGCAGTGATAACAAAGAATCCAACACCGTGATTGGACTTTGAAGTAAAAGTGTATGCAACTTTTTGATACTGTAGACCAGGGGTGTCAAACTCATTTTCTTTCAGGTTCCACATTCAACTAATTTGATCTGAAATGGGCCGGACTAGTAAAATAATCAAATAGTAGCCTGTAAATAATGAAAACTCCAAATTCTTCTTTGTTTTACTGCAAAAAAATTAACATTAAAGTATGAAAATATTTACATTTACAAACTATCCTCAGAAAAAAGATGTGAATAACCTGAAACGTACATTACAGATTGGATTTACAAAGGCACAAAACATTCAGAAACAGACAGAATATTGTTTAAATTGCACCTAATTTTCTTTAGACATTTCACATTGTCCATATTTGTTCAGGTTATTCATATTTCACTGTTAAAGGGTAGTTTGTTAATGTAAATATTTTCAGAATTTAGTTTTTTTTTTGCATTAAAATAGAGAAAAATATGGAGATGTCATTATTTACAGGCATAATATATATATATTTTTTTTCCACATTAAATGAAGAAGATTAAAGAAGAAAATTTGGAGTCATTACTTATAAGTTAACATGATAATTACCCCGCCTCCCAAAGGGGAGGCAAGGGGTATGTTTTTGGTTTGGTTTGTTTGTTTGTTTGTTAACACTCTAGCAGCAAAACTATTTATTCAATTCATACCAAATTTGGTTTATAGATTGCCAGTGACCCAGAATAAATCTGATTACATTTCGGGAAAAGTAGGTCAAAATTATTATTTTTTTTTTCATGAATTTTTAAGTTTTTTTCCCCCATTTTCTTAAAATGGGGAAAATTTCAAATGTCTGTAGCAGCAAAACTGTTGGTTGAAATCATGCCAAATTTGGTTTAGGGATTCCCCGTGACCCACAATAGATGTCATTACATTTTGGGAAACATAGGTCAAAGCTTGATTTTTTTAAAGAATTTGTTAAACCTGTTTTTTTTTCCATTTACTTATAATGGGTGAAATTTCACATGTCTGTAGCAGCAAAACAATTGGTTGAATTCATACCAAATTGAATTTACAGATTGCCAGTGACCCAGAATAGATCTCATTACATTTTGGGAAAAGTAGGTCAAACTTCAAATTTTTAATGAATTTTTAAACAAATTTTTTTCCCATTTACTTATAATGGACAAAATTTAAAATGTCTGTAGCTGCAAAACTACTTGGTGATTTCATACCAAATTAGGTTAATAGATTGCCAGTGATGCAGAATAGATGTGATTATATTTTTGGGAAAAGTAGGTCAAAGTTTCAGTTTTTTAGGAATTAAAAAAAAAATTCTTCTATTTACTTATAAGGGGCAAAATTTCACATGTCGATTACTATGTCTATAACTATTGTTTGAATTCCTACCAAATTGGGTTTAGAGATTCCCCATGACCCACAATAGATCTCATTACATTTTGGTAACAGTAGGTCAAAGTTTAAATTTTTTTATGAATTTGTTAAATCTGTTTTTTTTCCTCATTTATTTAAAATGGGTGAAATTTCACATGTCTGTAGCAGCAAAACTATTGTTTAAATTCATACCAAATTGGGTTTAGAGATTACCAGTGGCCCAGAATAGATGTGGTTACATTTTGGGAAAAGTAGGTCAATTTAAAATTTTTTATGAATTTTTAAAGTCTTTTTTCTTTGCCATTTATTTATAATGGGCGAAATTTCAAATGTCTAAAACAACATCAATTTTGTTTCAATTTACTTCAAACATGGCACATATATAGAAGCAATTGATATGATGACATCAGCTGGATCGATGCCAAAATAAGCTACAACATATGTGAGGGGCGGGGTTTGTTGAGCCTGGAACCACTTGTTTGACTTAATAACACAGTGGTCTTAAAGTGGAACCTGAACTGAAACTAGTTCGACACCCTTGATTGTAAATATCTTCAGTGTAATTTTTACGCTTTGCTAATTCATCCCATTGGCCGGATTGGACACTTTAGCGCAGGAGTGTCAAACTCATTTTGGTTCAGGGGCCACATTCAGCCCAATTTGATCTCCAGTGGGCCGGACCAGTCAAATAATAACATAATAACCTATAAATAATGACAACTCCAAATTTTTTTGTGCAAAAAATAACATTAGATGATGAAACTATTTCTATCCAAAACAAAAAAAGATGTGAACTACTGGAAAACAATGAAATTTCTGAAGAAAAACATGTACAATTTTATCAACATTATGCCTCAACTTATGATTTCTACATGTGCGTTACAGATCAGATCTACCAAGACACAAAACAGGCAGAATATTGTTAAAATTGCACTTAATTTTCTGTAGATATTCCAGGTTGCTCATATTTGTTCAGGTTATCAACATTTTATTATTAAAGGATAACAGAATTTAATATTCTTTGCAATAAATCAAAGACAAAAAAAATTGGTGTTGCCATTATTTAGAGCAGGGGTCTCAAACTCATTTTCTTTCCGGGGCCACATTCAGCCCAATTTGATCTCGAGTGGGCCAAACCAGTAAAATAATTGCATAATAACCTATAAATACCGTCAACTCCAAATTTTTGTATTTGTTTTAGTGCAAAAACCCCCATTAAATTATGAAAATACTTCCTTTTATAAACTATTCAAACAAAAAAGATGTGAATAACCTGAAAAAAATGAAATTTCTTCAGAAAAATAAGTGCAATTTTAACAGTATTATGCTTCAACTTATCATTTATACATGTGCATTATGGATCGAATCTACAAAGACACTGTTGTTCGTCTATCAGTCTCAATGACAACCTTGACTTCAGTTTTTGTGGCTCCTGGAGTGGCTTGTCAGCCCTCTTTTTGCCCTGAAGTATCTGCCACAAAGACACTAAACACTGAGTAACAGGCAGAAAATTGTTAAAATTGTGCTTCATTTTCTTTAGCCATTTCAGGTTGTTCATATTTGTTCAGATTATTGACATTTTATTGTTACAGGATAGTTTGTAAATGTAAGTATTTTCATAATTTAATGTTATTTTTTACACTAAAACAAAGACAAAAATTTGACAAAGACAAAATTTAGTCATTTATAGGCATTGTGTAATATTTTTTTCACATCAAACCGAGAAGAACATGGAGTCATTATTTTTTGTAGGTTTTTATGCTGTTATTTTACTTGAGGTCATATTGGTCTGTATGTGGAACCTGAACTAAAATGAGTTTGACAGCCTTGACTGTGGAATTTTGCACTTTGCAAATTCATCCCAGGGGCCGCATTGGAACCTTTGGCGGGCCGCATTTGGCCCCCGGGCCGCATGTTTGAGACCCCAGATAATGCATGGCATAATGTCATATTATTTTTCTCACATTAAACCAAGAAGAAAATTTGGAGTCATTATTTCTAGGTTATTATGTTGTTATTTTTGAGTTTGATGCCCTTGACTGTTAATATCTTCAGGGTAATTTTTGCATTTTGCACTTTGTAAATTCGTCTCGCAGGCCGGATTGGACCCTTTAGCGCACAGGTGTCAAACATGCAGCCCAGGGGCCAAATCTGGCCCACCAAAGGGTCCGATCCGGCCCCTGGGATGAATTTGTCAAATGCAAAAATTACACTGAAGTTATTAACAATCCTTTTAATTCTGGTTCCACATTCAGACCAATTCAATCTCAAGTGGGTCAGACCAGTGAAATACTATCCTAATAACATATAAATAATGACAACTCTAAATTTTTCTCTTTGTAAATGTAAGTATTTTCATGTATTTACACTAAAATAAAGTATAATTTCACAAAAAGAATCTGAACAACGTGAACAACCTGAAATGTCTTCAGAGAAGTAAGTGCAATTTTAACAATATTCTGCCTGTTACTAAATGTTTTGTGTGTTTGTAGATCCACTGTGATCTGGAAGTTATAATGTACATGTGGAAATGATAAACTGAGGCATAATATTGTTAAAATTATACATACAGGAGGTCCTTGGGTTACGAACGAGTTCCGTTCCTACGCTGGCGACGTAACCCAAATTTCCGCGCAAGTCGGAATCAACCCTTTAATACCCTCTAAATCGCTAAATAAATATCCAAATACACGTATTACGGGCTTTGTCCTTAATAATGGTCGCCACGGTCGACCGACTGAAGCCTAAGGCTTTACCGATATTCGTCGGCGTCTCGCCTTTCTTTGATCTTTTGATGATATCCAGCTTTGTTTCCATCGTAATGGCTTTCCTCTGGGCTGGACCAGCATCGCTAGAAGATACTGCTTTCTTTTTTGGGGCCATGATGTGAAAAAGGAGGGTGAAAAAGGCGAGGATACCGAGAAAATTACGGAGCACAAACACAGACACTCTACACTATGGGGCTGGAGACAAACTGGCGGATGAGACTCAGACGTCGTAAAGTCGAAACAGCGTAGGTCGAGTACCGCGTAACCCGAGGACCTCCTGTATTTTTTCAGTTTGTTCATGTTATTCACATTGTCTGAAAGGGTAGTTTGTAGATGTAAACCTTTTCATAATGTAATTTTACTTTTTCACTCTTAAACATAGAGAAAAGTTTGGAGTTGACATTATTTATCTATTATTATGTTATTGTTTCACTGGTTCGGCCCACTGCAGATCAAATTTAACTGAACGTGGCCCCTGAACTAAAATGAGTTTGACACCCCTGCTTTAGCGGTTGGGTTTTGGCCCGTGGACCGCATGTTTGGCTCCTGTGCTGTAGACTGACACCATAACTTTGGAGAACAGACATCAGTGAAAGCTAAAAGTGCCAGAGTTTGCAAAGCCCAAAATATTCAGGTTTGTGCAGACATAGCAAGTAGCGCACAGGTGTGCAAAATGTGCTTGGGCAACAAAAAAACAATATGTAAATAAAGAAGAACAGTCCACAGAGGTGAGCGAAGTTCGACCAGGCTGCTCCAGTGACGGTCGACTCGGCGTTAATGATCCACCTCCCACTGGAACGCCACTGGAACAGATGGTCGCCGAGTCGGTGGCGGCGGTCGCTACCCGACTGTCACGCGTTTCGTTGATGGACGGCTTGTAACCGTTAGTGACCCGGCGCCGAAGTAGAGCGGCGAGAAGGTGGATCAGGTTGTTACGGTACGGAGAAGCCAAGGTTGGCGATAGTAGGAGAAACAAAACCAGTGTTGAGCAGTACGAACTCTGGAGAAAGAGCCGAGAAATTCTTCCTCCTCCTCTTCCTCCACAGTGGTATTAATTAGCAGCAGCAGATGAGTGGAGAACGGGAGCCTGAAGGGAGAACAGGTTCATGCCAGGTTAGCCTCTTTCTTTCTTTTTTCCTGCCTTTTCTTCTTCTTCTTCTCCCTCCTCATTTGTACACAACATACACACAAAACCAAAGGAGATGTTAATACTGTACAAATGTCGGTTTCCTCTCATTATTGCCAACGCTATGGATTTGTTCTTCGCTTATAATAACAAACAGCGACTCCAAACCGCTTTTTAGTTGAAACAAACACTGCTGGCGAATCGCAGTGAACCCCAAACCTGACCAATGATCTCTCCACCTCCTCAGGTTGTATCTTGGACATCTGTCTGTCTTTACTCCCAGCACCAGATGTTTCAGACTTCTTCTTCTATCGCGCATTAGAACAGTTTTATCTCCTTTCAACAAAGATACACAACAGAGCTGAACAGAAGGTCACGGAGGCTTGTCAAGTTGATTGGCACCATCGAGAAGGTGTTTTTTTTTTTGCTTTAATTTAGCAAAACACTGTTTTAAGTGTTAGCAAAGAAGCCTCTTTATACCCAACAGGTTGGATGTTTTTCGGAGGTTTCCAACACTGATACATTAACCCATAAAGACCCAAACAACCACCGGAGACCGAAACCATCTACTGATCTAAACTGTTTAATACCTGTCGATCCATTAATCCTATCAATACTTGTAAATAATCAGTGTAAAATACAGTTTGTCCTCTTTTCATGGTCATCAGATATGACCCATTTGGATGTTCAGAGGCTCTGTAGTTGCCATGGAAACACTGTCATCTTCTACAGCATTGATTCACCAGTAAAACCCATGGAGTTGGATCAAGAGAGTGGGTGGAGACACTTGTGTTTACATTCAGTTATTGATATCTTTATTGAAAAAGTCACTTTTTCCCTCAGTTTTCTGTGTCTCTGATTTAATAACCTTTGAATTTACTGTGAGCTTTAATGAACATTTAGATGATCAGTAATTTAAATATCAGAAAATACCTGATTTACACTGAAAAAATGCAAAAGACATAGGATAAAATTATAATAAATGGTGATAAATCACTTAAGAAAGGTTAAATCTACAGAAAAATCCATTCAGAAACTGCCACAAAAGTCACACTTGATCTTTATGGGTTAATACCAACTCCTAAACAGAACATTTCTACATTGTCAATGCTCGGCACACACACACGCACGCACACACACACACACACACACACACACACACACACATATATATATATACATATATATATATACATAAATCTACCAAACATCAGCTGATTTTGGCTGATGGCGGCCCATAACATATTATCTACCCAATTGCAGAGGCTGATATTTATCTGTTGTGTTTTATTAACCCTTTCATGCATAGTGGCCACCACAGTGGACAGTTATTCTACAGCTGTTCTCTTGTATATTCATATATTTTGTTGTTTTAGTTCCATATCAGCCAACACAGTGGACACTTATGCACCATCCCAAACACTGTAATTCAGACCATTACTGTAACTTTGCTGTTCTTTGTGGATCAGACCATTAAAATAATAACATAATAACCTATAAATAGTGTCAATTACAAAATTTTCTCTATGTTTTAGAGCAGGGGTGTCAAACATGCGGCCCGGGGGCCAAAACTGGCCTGCCAAAGGGTCTAATCCGGCCCCTGGGATGAATTTGTGAAATGCAAAAATTACACTGAAGATATTAACAATCAAGGATGCTAGAATCATTTTAGGTCAGGTCAATCTAAAGTGGGTCCGACCAGTAAAATGCTATCAGAATAACATATAAATAATGAAATTCCAAATTTTTCTCTTTGTTTTAGTGTACAAAAAAGTAAAATTACACAAAAATGTTTATATTTACAGACTAGCCTTTTACAAAAATGTGAATAACCTGAAATTTCGTAAGAGAAGTACGTGGAATTGGACCAATGTTCTGCCTGTTACTAAATGTTTTGTGTATTTGTAGATCCACTGTGATTTGTAAGTTGTGATGCATATGGATAAATGATCAACGAAGACATAATATTCTTAAAATTGCACTGGTTTTTCTTCAGAATTTTCAGTTTGTTCATATTTGTTCATGTTATGTTCAAGTACAGTTTGTAGATGTAAACATTTTCATTATGGAATTTGACTGTTTTCACTCAAAAACATAGAAAAAAATTCTGGAGTGGACATTATTTATAAGTTCTAATCCTCTTATTTATATTATTTTACTGGTCTGGCCCACTTTAGATCATATTAGGCTGTATGTGGCCCCTGAACTAAAATGAGTTCAATAGCCTATACTATGGAATTTTTACACTTTGCTGCTGGTATGTTGCCAAAAAGTGAAAATATCACCTATTTTGTATAAATGCAGTTTAAAGCTTAATCATGCAAGATCTTTACATGGTTATAGTCTATTTGTCAATGATCTGCAGATTCAGACGCTGACTTTATCCTCTGTCACTGACCCGGGTATGGTTTGCCTCATTCACACATTTGCATTTCAACCTGGCACTGCACGTATAAAAAAAAACAGGACACATATATTGTTCCCCCCAAGGTTTTCTTACCACTTTGGCTCAATGCGACTCTGCTTTTCTTTATGGACATATACTGTACTCTGTCCTCGTTCTAGGAAATCGAAAAAGAAAGGCACAAATGTGTCCAACCAATGCCTTTGTATGTTCGCCTAAATGCAGCCTTGAGAAATATAAGTCCAGTTTCACAAATGTCTGACAAACAAATGCGCTCTGTGAATGCGACTGTCGACGGCGCTGCTGTGAGAGCTTATGCTTCACCTATAGGCTCCTCCGGCTCAAAGACGCTTTGAAACATTAAAAGGCAGTAGAAGGTCTCACTCTTACTTATAGACAGAATATTTTTCCACAGTCTTACAGCTAACGTCTGGCAGCAGAGTCTCAACTCTATAACTAGTGTCATTTACTAACGAAAAAAGGGACTTTGTTTAAAGGTATTTTAATATTTTTGTTCTTCTCTCTTTTTTTTTTTTCTTCTTTCTTTCTTCTCCCCGTCTGTCTCCCTCTACAGAACTCTATACGACATAACCTGTCCTTGAACAAGTGTTTTCTCAAAGTGCCTCGCTCCAAAGACGACCCTGGAAAAGTAAGTATTTCCTCAACAATGTAATGCGACTGAAAAGCTCAGCTTGAATTACCGTGCAGCACACAATGAAAATGCAAGCCTATTCCAGCGAGCTTACAAATAAGGCCGAGGAGACGGCGATTAGTTTCCACGTGTTTAGATGCCCTCGTGGTGCACACACACACACACACACACACACACACACACACACTGGTGCATAAGTACACCCGTAGACTTTCTTTGTGGCATGCACAAACATACACACACACACATACACACACACACACAGAGCGTCTGCACTTAAAAGCAATTTGTAGCTCCATAACCGGCTGTGCTGAATGCCTAATGCCGCTTTCTCTGTTTTCGGCAGCTCTTCCGATATTGATTCTGCCAAGTAATAATGTGGTACAGGGAGTAATGAATAATAAGTATATGTAGGTACACTCCTTCAGATGCGACGGCATTCATGCATCTGTTATGCTTTATTAGGCCGCGTTTCACTCCCTCTCACACACACTCACACTTAAAAACACACACACACTTAAAAACACACACACACACACTTACACACACACACGTACAATCTGAGGAAGCTTTAGATAAGTTTCAGTTTGTGCATTTAAGAAGCCCGGCTGCCACGTTCACCTCAACGGCATCGCCTTGATAACAACAATTTGTCAAGTCCTTGTTTGTGCTGAATTTTTAAGAAATTGCTCAGATGGGAAAAATATATAATTACAGTTGATCACTGAAGCTTGTCCGTACAAGATTTTTTAATAAAAAGCTCAAATGTATGCATTTCAGGGTTAACGCCAGTCGCAATGCACCGCTTTCACAAACTTTTCATTGAGCACTCAAAACTCGGCTCATTTTGCAGGAAAGGGGATGGGCGGTGGGTGGAGTAGGGGGGGGGGGCTGGAAAGCGTGAGGTGGAGGAGGAGGGGAGGGGGGGGGGTGTTCTCGAGACTGCAGGGATTTTGGAGCCATTGAAAAATGAATTAAGAGGGAAGAAGGTTTAAATAATTCAAACAAAATCCTTGGGCTTGAGTGGAAGCCTATAGTCTGCAAAGACACAAAGAGAGTGGCTCCCCCCTGATTAGCCTGACTTGGACCTGACCAGCACCTTAATTCACACCGTGGATCGAAGTAGTCGATACCTCGGCATGGGGGGAGGTCATGTGTGTGTAGAGGAGTTGAATGTACATGCTCTGGTTTGGAGCCATAGAGAGACGAGAGAAGCTAAATCATGCATGTGCTAACGTTAATTGGCTGTGTACTGTTCAGTGATGTGGGACTGAGAGACAGGGGGAGGAGAAGGGAGGCGAGGAAGGGGTGGTGGGGGGGGGTAGACGGGCTCTGTTTATGTGTGTGTGGCCTAGATGAACCTCCTGAATTCTGTCTGCATCTTTGGACCTCCTTGCAAGGGAAAAGGAAAAAAATGAAAAAATAAGGGGAGGGGGGGGCGGGGGGCAGACCAGGAGGAAATCAAGGACCTAAAAGCAATTGATTTTCCTCTCCTTATTGTATGTGTTTATTGTGGAAGCTGCTCTGTTTTAACGTTGTGTATCAAAAGGATTTGAGCGGATTTTCTGGGAGGAAGAAGCAGGAGGAAACGTAAAAACCAGAGAAAACACACAGGACGCCAAAACCAGAATAACAATATATACAGCACTTTTTTTTTTTTTTTATTGGTACGTGTGAGAGGCAACGAAGCAGAGTGGGAAGACTTTTAATTGTGCTCACACTGGGAAGAGTTGTTTTAGATTGATTATTAAAAAGGCAGGAAATAAATGATGAATGAAATTTACTCAAGTAGTATTCGAGAAAAAAAAAGTAGTTTAGTGGCAGTGGTTTGTGAAAAGTGGGTGTAATTACTGCTCTTTTTAAGATCCGGATTTAGACGCTTATAATTAGAGATGCACCGAGTCTCTGGGCCGATAACAAAGTCTGACCTAAGAACTACAATTGACAACACACACAAACATTTTTGTAACTTATTTTTTATGCAAAGGAGATCAAGTCGCAGTCGAGGGAGTGTTAATTGCTTCTGTTTCCTAGAAAGATCATGGTTTTTTTAATTTAATTTAATTTAATTTTTTAAGGAAGGATGATAAAGAAACAACATGGTCGATGGTTTTCCAACTGAATTCAGCTGTTTTCACTGTTGGAATGAAATCGATGGAGTTGAAGGTTGTTGTTTAGATTATTTTCCATCTTGACGTTCCAACAAAATCAGACCTGTATATTATTATTATCATGAACTTTTAGCCTTGGCTAATGCAAATAGTCACATGAAGGGGTGGGATTAAATAAGTTCTACTTCCTCCCACTCCTTTTCGAATGTGCAAATGAAGTCATGTATATGTATACGTTTTTTTCCATGATTTCTCACTACCTGTTTTATTTCTATAGACAAAGTGAGGTTACTTTGTCTTGTTGCATATTTGAAATAAATTAAAGTAAAAAAAAAAAAGAACTATTAGATGGCAAGGCAAGGCAAATTTATTAAGGCAATTCGAAGTGCTTTACAAAAGGATAGAAACACATAAAATTACATTAAAATCATAGAATAATACTAGGACAGTAGCAGAATAAAACATTAACCCTTTCATGCATGAATTATGAGATTTTTTTCTGACTATTTTTATTCCTCTTTAGGCATGAAAAAAACAAATGTGTTTGAAATTTTTTATGAACCTATTTTTCATGAAGTTACAAAAATGTTCACTCAGCTGGGCACCATGTGTTTCATTTTTGAAGCGACATACTGTGTGAAAACTATGAAATAAAAACATTTTTAATGCTGCTAGACTGATATTTTATCACATTTTAACATACGATAATACTAGTGATTACACACTCAGATAATATGCAAAAAAACATGTTTTTTTTTTTTTTAACTGTTAATTACAGTCTAATAACAATTAGCAATTGATTTATACTCAAATATGTTACTGCAGATCAGGTTTATCAAGAACAGGAAAGTTACAATAATGGGATGAATTACAGTGTATGGGATAGTGCATAAGCGTCCACTGTGTTGGCTGATATGGAACTAAAACAACAAATCCATGAAAATACAAGAGAACAGCTGGAGAATAGCTGTCCACTGTAGTGACCACTATGCATGATAGGGTTAAATAAAAGGAAAGTGCAGAAAAGACAAAAATAAAGAAAGAAATTAAACAAAAATAAGAGGCAGTTAAAACAAAAACTTTAAACAGTTTTGATTAAAATTAAGAATTTAATGTTAAATCAATAAAAAGTGTTAAAATTATCAGTTGCTGTCACAACAACAACAAATAATACTCTAATCAAAGGTAGCTGTAAACAAATGAGTCTTTAACCTTGATTTAAAAAAAAAAAAAAAAAGAAAAAGAGTTTCAGCAGAATATGTGTAAGCGGTGGTGTCGGACTCTGCGTTGTGTTTTTTTAAGGACGAGACCCACATGTACGACTTGGGAGGCAGTCTCCGTTTATTGATTTTTCGTTCCTGACAGAAGTGACAAAACACAAAAACCTCTGGTCAACGAACCCCGTAAAACAAGCTCCTACACAAACCAAAATGATACAGAAATGTGTTTCAGCACATTATAAGCACCTCATACAGCTTGAACTAGCCAGTTCATATAAAAGAAATTAAATTAGCAGAGGCTAAACCAAAAATTTTCATGAGATGCACGGCTGCTTACCTCTCCCACAGAAATCCGGAACAAAAGGGAAGAAGTAAAGGCGCGAAAACTCTGGTTATAGCGCACAGTGTCACACTGTAAATTGCTTGTTGGGGAGCAGACTGAAATTAAAAGTTCCACCTACTGACTTGGAGTTATGGTTAAAGATCTGAAGCTGGTCCGTGAATATTACACTGGGTTACAAAAAAATGTTTTTTGCAAGTTGTCTAGGTTTTTTCAGCTGAATTAGGACCATTTTGAACCACTAAATCCAAAAATGACATCTGGTTTTCTCAATCAGGTCAGGTTTTTTTTTAACTAATTTGATTTTGAAAAATTTGATCTTCTCACAAAATATAATAATTAATACCAAAATAAGATTGGTAAGCACACTTTATGAAACTTGTGACTTGATTCCTGTTAGGTACAATGGTGTATTCAGCGCAGATGTAGCAGAATACGTCAGGCTTATTTTTGCAAGATCTTCTAGTCGAAGCCATTTCATTCACCTGTAATATTAAAAAAAACATTAATCATAAATTGGCAAAAGTAAAATCTTCAGAACTCGTTTATTGCAAGAAATATGAAAGAATTTTATATCATATGATGTGAAAATGCCCATAAATGTAAGCAAAAATGTTAAAAAGCCAATATGTAGCATAGTTCAGAAAGTTGACCTGACTGAGCAAAATGAATGAGATTTTTGGATTCAGCACACCAAAATGATCCTAAATCAGCTCAAAAAACTTAAACAATAAATTTGTTGTTGACCAGTGTAATGACAGCTCACTGTTCCCAGTGAAATTCAAGGACTTGTTTTATTACAAAACTGTGCAAATAATGTTCCGAACCAAACCAAGGTCACTCCCAGACTCTGTTCAAAAGTTTCTGATACAGGAAAGCCGATATGATTTCAGAGGTGTTTGTATGTTTACGGTACAAAAAGCCGTTAAATCAGTGGTTTCCAACCTCTTTTGGCTTGTGACCCCATTTTAACATCACAAATTTCTGGCGACCCCACACATTCAAAGACAGAGACTTTTTTTTTTTTTTTTTGCTAAAACTAATTTGTTTTTGATCATGTAAGTCATCTAATAGTTTGTTATAATATGTTGCAAATTAATGTTAATTTTAGACGACATTTAGTCTATATAATGTATATTATTATGGACGGAGGCAGTAAATCCAGGTGTAGATTACTGCACAAAGTGAGAATTTGATTTTCCTTGGTCAGGATATGTACAGTCAGTCCAGCTTGGATTTACAAGGCTGACAATTAATACTGAACAAACAAGAACTCAAACTATGAATTATGAAAGAGCTGCAGCATCTGAAACTGACCACAATGAACATTTGACAGATAAACAGAACCACAGTGCTTCAGTTTCAACTTCACAGTTTGTCATGTCTTTTATGGATTGGGATTGTCTCTCAACTCAACATATATTTTTTATTAGTACATTTTTATTTTTATGAAGTACTAGAAATTTCAGGTGACCCCATTTGAATTCCAGGCGACCCCATGTGGGGTCCCAACCCCATGGAAAAACACTGTTAAATGTATACAAAGAAGCTGTATTTCTGTTATTGGAGTTAAATTATGGAATGACATAAATATACATGTAAAGATGTGTAATTCATTAATGGTTTTCAAAACATTGGTTTGTAAAGATATTTTTCGAGGAATATAAGCAAGAATGATTTTTGATGTATTGATTGGTTACATATTGATTGGTATCCTAAAACCGATTTTGATTTCAATAAAAGCGAGGCGTATATAAGCGTTTAGCTTCTGCCTAAGCCTGTTCAGTCTCAACAGAATTCACAGTCAGTTAACTTCAAATCAGCCTCATTGATCATATGTTCTGTATTATGGAAGATGACTGAATTATGATGGTGATGAAATTCTTTATTCAGTCATCACATAATACAACCACTGTCAACAGTACAAACATTACCAACAGGTTAGTGAGTGAAAATTTAAGGCACAGGCAGAAGCATAATACTTAAATTAATTCAGCTACCCAGCATTCAATAATGGTAAAAGAAAACCCAAAAAATGCATACAACAAAACAAACAAACAAGCAAAAAACATAAAAAAGTGAAACTAAACCTGAAAAAACAGATTATGGTATGGTATGGTAATTAATGGTAATTTAATGTAGTCAAAAATAAATTATTTACTTTTTACTTATTAGATCTTAACAATTGTAGCCTTCAAAAATTACCCTACATACCATTAACTTAAACCTTAATGTGTTAATGCTAACTGCTAATGCTAATGCTAGGTACTGCATGTTTTTTAGCATTAGTAAAATGCAGAGACTGAATTTCACTACATTTTTTTTTAGAAATGACATGCCTCAGTAATTATAAAAGTACAAAATCTGACATACTTTAATAATATGAACATATATATTGGTTTATGTACATATATACAGTAGATTTCTAAATGTTTCAGTATAGAGAACCTGAAAAGTGAATGGATTGTAATGTGCAGACAGTGTTTTGCTCTGAGACAATCCTTTTGAGTAAAACCCATTCTCTCATTATTTCTCAGAATTTCACATTTTGACCCAATGCTGTATCTTGGAAACTCCAGCTAACCAACATTTGGACTGAAGTTTTCTTTATTAGTGACTCAAACTTGGTAAAGTTTCACTACTGTTATTCTGGAGGTGCTTTACTTGCAGACCAGAGCAGAAAAACTTTTTAACCTTTAAATTTGTACTGTTATGGGGAGTCAAAAACTAAAAATGACTCGGCAAAGAAGAATAACTCATAATGAATCTAGTTCCAGTCAGGTTGTAACGCTGTAAGATTCTCCAAATCTAATGTAGAGGTGGAAAACTCATTTTAGTTCAGGGGCCACATTCAGCCCAGTATGATCTGAAGTGGACCAGACCAGTAAAATAATAACATAATAACCTATAAATAGTGTCAATTACAAACATTTCTCTATGTTTTAGAGTGAAAAAAGTACAATGACATTATGAAAATGTTTACATCTACAAACTATCCTTTACAACAGGGGTGTCAAACTCATTTTACAGGGTGAGTCAGAAAAAACGCTCTTTCCATTTAAAGAAATTGTACTGCTAAAACGGAAACACTGATTTTTCTTTTGACCATACAGTCATATTGATGTGGTTATTGAGCATGTCTGGTGATGTAGTCATAGATTTATTGCATTGCATAAGAGAGAGAAGGTCCATTGTTTATTGGGCACTGAAATACCTGCCAACACAATGTATGCCACAGAGAACAAACTTGAAATTGACAACAATTACAGGAGTCGGGGCTTTGCTTTCACACTCAGGACATAGGCCTACATGACAGTGCCCTGGGAGTTTTCATCATGGCAAGACCACAGCGATTGCAGGTATTTCCTCATCGAGTTGTCTGTTTGGGTCAGGAGAGAGAGTGGCCACCTAGATCCCCGGACTTGACCCCCCTTGATTTTTTCTTGTGGGGGTATCTTAAAAACCGTGTGTATCAGACTGTTCCACAAACTCTTCAGGAACTCCGAAATCGCATCACGGCTGAAATCCAAGCCCTACGACGAACACGAATGGCGAGAAGAGCTGTGTTAGAGATGCGACAACGAGCACAGATTTGCATCAATCTGAACGGTAGCCAGGTTGAAGGTCGTGCCGGACGACTTCGTTGAGACAAAACATTTTGATGGCGAGTAAACATGCTGTAATGGTTGACAATTTCAATTTCATTCACGGTGGCATAAACTGTGTTGGCAGATATTTCGGTGCACAATAAACAATGGACATTCCCTCTGTTATGCTATGCCATAAATCAATGATTCAATCGCCAGACATGCTCAATAACCAGATCAATATGACTGTATAATCAAAAGAAAAATAAGCATTTCCATTTCAGTGGTACAATTTCTTTAAATGAAAAGAGCGTTTTTTCTGACTCACCCTGTAGTTCAGGGGCCACATTCAGCCCAGTATGATCTGAAGTGGACCAGACCAGTAAAATAATAACATAATAACCTATAAATAGTGTCAATTACAAAATTTTCTCTATGTTTTAGAGCAGGGGTGTCAAACATTCGGCTCGGGGGCCAAAACCAGCCCGCCAAAGGTTCCGGTCTGGCCCGCAGGATGAATTTGCAAAAATTACACTTCAGATATTAACAATCAAGGATGTCGAACTCGTTTTAGTTCGGGTTCCACATGCAGAACAATGTGATCTCAACTAAAATAATAGCATAATAGCCTATAAATAATGACTCCAAATGTTCTTAGTTTAATGTGAAAACATAATATTACATCTATAAATAATGACAACTCCAAATTTTTCTCTTTGTTTTAGTGTAAAAACTTACATTAAATGATGAAAACATTAACATTTACAAACTATCCTTTAACAATAAAATGCAAAAAACCTGAAATTTTGAAAGTGAAGTTTAAACATTATTCTTCCTGTTATTAAATATTTTGTGCCTTTGTAGATCCGATTCATAATATGCATGTATCAATGGTAAGTTGAGGTGTAATATTGTTAAAGTTGCACTTATTTTTCTCAAGAAATCTCAGTTTTTTTCAGGTTATTCACATCATTTTTGTGTGGATAGTTTGTAAATGTACATATTTTCATAAATTAATTTTGATTGCACTAAAACAAAGAGAAAAATTTGTAGTTGTCATTATTTACAGGTTATTATGCTTTTATTTTACTGGTCCGGCCCACTGGAGATCAATTTGGGCTTAATGTGGCCCCTGAGCTAAAATGAGTTTGACAGCCCTGTTTTAGAGTTAAAAAAGTACAATTACATCATGTAAATGTTTACATCTGCAAACTATCCTTTACATGAAAACACTGACATTTATTATGAAAAATAAGTGCAATTTTGGGTCGGATTAGACCCTTTGGTGGGCCATTGTTGGTATGTTTGACTCCTGTTTTCTAATGTGTAACTTATATTATCTTAAAACATGACATGAGGGGTCGGTCGCACTATTATTTTTTTCTCTTTTTTTTTTTTACCCCCCATCTTCGGAGGACAGCTTTATTTTTAATTACAGCTTGTGTTTAAGAAACAATCTCCAACTTTATATTCACACGTTCATCCATTCCTTGCTTGTATACACATAAATAGAGGGAGTGAACAGGGACAGGACGAGACAAGACAGTGGGACAAAACAGACATAAGACAAAGACTGACATTTTCTAACACACAGGTGTCAAACATGTGGCCCGGGGGCCAAAACCGACCCACCAAAGTTTCCAATCCGGCCTGCAGGATGAATTTGCAAAGTGCAAATTAGAGCATCAAACTCAAAAATAATATTATAATAACTTATAAATCAGTATTTTTCAACCTTGGGGTTGGGACCCCACGTGGGGTCGCCTGGAATTCAAATGGGGTCACCTGAAATTTCTAGTAATTGATAAAAAAAAGCAAAAAAAACCCCAACTTACTAATAAAAAATATATGGTGAGTTCAGAGAGACAATTGCAATCCATAAAAGACATGACAAACTCCGAAGCTGAAACTGAAGCACTGTGGTTCTGTTTATCTGTCAAATGTTCATTGTGGTCAGTTTCAGATGCTGCAGCTCTTTCATAATTCATAGTTTGAGTTCTGTTTTTTCAGCTGGACTGACTGTACATATCCTGATCATGGAAAATAAAATTAAAAAGTCTAAATGTCCTCTAAAATTAACATTTATTTGCAACATAGTATAGCAAACTACTACATGATCAAAAACAAATTAATTTTAGCATTTAGCTTTTAGCAAAAAAGTCTCCGTTTCAAATGCCTGGGGTCGCCAGAAATCTGTGATGTTAAAATGGGGTCACGAGCCAAAAAAGGTTGGGAACCACTGCTGTAAATAATGACAACACCAATTTTTTCTCTTTGATTTAGTGCAAAAAACATTAAATTCTGAAAATGTTTACATTAACCCTTTCATGCACGAATTCTGAGAACCTTAATCAAAATTTTTTCCTGAGTGTTTTTCTTCCTCTTTAGGCATGAAAAAAACAATGCGATTGAAAATTTTCATCCGAAAAATAAATGAAAATAAATAAATAAAAATAATTGAAAAATTGTATATATATATAAAAAAAATACATAAAAAATAATAATGAAAAAAAAAAATGTTATCCTATCCAAATCTTAACCTATTTTTCTTGAAGTTGCAAAAATGTCCACTCAGCTGGACACCACACGTTTAATTTTTGACACAGAAACATGAATTTACTGATAAATTGTGTGAAAACTCTGGGGAGGGCTTATAATTCTGGGGGTTTATGATCAGGAGAGATCTACATAATGTTACCAATTCATATCAGAAAAGATATGTAGTGTCTTAAAACTTTAATAAAGATATGTGTAAAAAAAAAAAAACAACAACGAAAAGAACAACAAAATACATGAATATACAAGAGAACAGCTGTAGAATAGCTGTCCACTGTAGTGACCACTATGCATGAAAGGGTTAACAAACATCCTTTAACAATAAAATGTGAATAACCTGAACAAATATGAACAACCTGAAATGTCTAAAGAGAATGAAGTGCAATTTTTAAAAAATATTTTGTCTGTTACTAAATGTTTTGTTCCTTTGTAGATCTGATCTGTAATGCATATGTATAAATGATGAGTCGAGGCAGAATATTGATGAGATTGTATTTATATTTCTGAACAAATTTCATTTTTTTCAGGTTATTCACATCGTTTTTGTTTGGATAGTTTGTAAACATAAATATTGGCATAATTGAATGTCATTTTTTTGCACTAAAACAATTTGGAGTTGTCATTATTTATTGGCTATCATGCTATTATTTTACTGGTCCGGTCCACTTTAGATTAAATTGGGCTGAATGTGGACCCTGGAAGAAAATGAGTTTGACATCCGTGTTCTAATGTGTAACTCATGACATATTGTCTTAAAACATGACATGAGGGGTTGATCTTACTGTCGTCTTTATAAAGTGTATGATTTGTAATCTTTGAAACTTATATTCCACTAAAATAGGACAGAACTGGGTGATGTATAGCATCAATACTTACTCAGCGAAATGTGGTCGGTCAGTTAGAACTGGGCGATTAGGGCTTTTTTCAGTGTTACGGACGATTTACCATTTTAATGGATGGTTTTCTGGGTTCATGAACTGAAAACAAAACATGATTCTAAAACACTCGGTCTTTACTAAAACTATATATACACCTTTTACAGCTGGAGAAACACATTGACTATTAATACATTTAGTGAGTTTCCTTTTGGGAATCAGTAAAGTTAATCTGCATCTGTATCACAAGAAGTGAATGGGTTGAATTTTGATTTTTCACTGAGCAACAAAGGTCTCGGGGGTAATAATAAAACAGATTTAGCTGTTTTTGGGCATTTTTCTGCAATTTTCTGAAAGAGAAAGTTAGATTAATGCATGTATTTGATGCATAAATAAGTTTATACATGCACATTCAGACATGTACTTGAAGATAGATTCTGTTCATTTAAATGTTATTTTGTTTTTGTCATATTTTGCTTTTGTTTTATTTTGTTTCTTTGCATATTCGAAATAAATAGATAAATTAAATAAATAAATAAATAAATAAATAAATAAATGACTGAGCCATAGTAGGTCAATATTACAGATTTGAAGTCTTGAACATCATGAAACTTGATTATGTTTGGGTATATTTGCTGATTCAAAGGTGAACCAGTCTAAAATGTATACTAATTTAACTGAAATTATTATTAGGCAATGTCTACTGCCATAGTACTGTGGCGCAAAATATGGGTTTGTCTATTGCCACAGACCAATCAAATGTTAGCATTTATACTAGAGCTAATCAGGGATACTGTTACATGAACTCATTAGCCTCTTGTTTTTTTTTTTTTTTGACACATTATCCTCTTTTTGCCACAGTACTGTGATGATATATGGCGTATGCTTCAGTGCATTCTTTTGTGCATTTTGCTACTGAAATATTATTGTAATTTAGATAGTTGAAGTCTTGAGTTTAATCACATATTAGTCAGTAGTAGTCATGATTCCTTTGTTTCACTAGATTTCTTCGTTTCACTGGTTAGTGGTAAAGTTCTTAGGATAGTATGGGTCACATCTTGGTCAACATACTAAACTAACAGATTTATGAACAAAGGACAGAGGTTTTACCTTAGGCACACTTTTAACTACACATGCCCACAGAGGATTGTAAACCACAGGAGATAGGATGTAAACACACTGTCAGGATAGGGTTTTACATAGAGTAGCACAGTACTGTGGCAATTCAGAGCAGAAACGACAAATTAGTGATGATATATAGTATTGAATAGGAATTATTGTTGTAAATACTCTATATGTTGTTTTATGTTACAGGTGTCAAACTTTCGGCCCGGGGGCCAAATCCGGCCCACCAAAGGGTCTAGTCCGGCCCTTGGGATGAATTTGTGAAATACAAAAATTATGCTAAGATATTAACAATCCTTTTAGTTCAGGTTCCACATTCAGACCAATTTAATTTCAAGTGGGTCAGAAACAGTAAAATACTATCATAATAATCTATAAGTACTTACAAATCCAAATTTCTGTCTTTGTAAATGTAAAGATTCTCATGTATTTTCACTAAAACAAAGTGTAATTTCACAAAAAACGTGTATAACCTGAACAAATATGTACAACCTGAAATGTCTTAAGAGAAGTAAGTACAATTTTACCAATATTCTGCCTGTTATTAAATGTTTTGTGTGTTTGTAGATCCACTGTGATCTGTAAGTTATAATGTACATGTGTAAATGATAAACTGAGGCTTAATATTGTTAAAATTACACTTATTTTTTCAGTTTGTTCATGTTAGTCACAATGTTTGAAAGGACAGTTTGTAGATGTAAACCTCTTCATAATGTAAATTTACTTTTTTTGCTCTAAAACATAGAGAAAAGTTTGGAGTTGACATTATTTATATATTATTATGTTATTATTTTACTGGTTCGGCCCACTGCTGATCAAATTTAGCCAAATGTGGCCCCTGAACTAAAATGAGTTTGACACCCCTTTTTTATGGGGTTCTTTGCTCTGGAGGCTGGTGAAGGTGGGCGGAGCTACATGTTAGATAGATGCGATAGTGTGCAGTGTGACCTCTCAGTTCTGTTTGAAAAACTTTAGGGAAAAAAAAAAAAAAAAAAAAGCTTCTCTGACTGGGAATTGCACCCCGGTCTTCTGCATTGTGGTCCTACATGTTACCCGTGAGCTAAACCTCATCTGTTTTGTGGGTCGACCTATTCGCCTTATGATTACCTTGGTGCTTTTCGGGACATACGTGATGGTCTAGACATGATACAACGAGGGCACTGATTGGCTTTGTGGTAATAGACAAACGGATATTTCATGCCACAGTACTGTGTCAGTAGCCTCTTCCTTATTCTTATGGTCACCTGCTGAATTCATTAGTACATTCCTTTAGTTCAGGGGTGTCAAACTCATTTTGGTTCAGGGGCCATATTTATCCCAATTTGATCTCAAGCGGGCCAGACCAGTAAAATAGTGACTTAATAATCTATAAATAATGACAAATCCAAGTTTTTCTTTTTGTTTTAGTACAAAAAAACCCCCCCATTTAATTATCAAAATATTTACATTTTACAAAAAAGACATGAATAACCTGAAAAAACTGAAATTTCATTTGAAAAATTAGTGTAATTTTAACAATATTATGCCTCGACTTATTATTTATACATTTACATTTACACACAATGTTACCTAACAATTTAATAACAGGCAGAATATTGTTCAAATTGCACATTTCGGGTTGTTCATCTTTGTTTTTATTTATGTATTTATTTGCATTTTATTGTGAAAGAATAGTTTTGTAAATGTAAATATTTTGACAGTGCAATGTTATTTTTTTCACTTAAATTTTTTCCACTTGATTTTTCACAAAGAGAATTTGTCATTATTTATGAGTTATTGTGTTGTTATTTTTACTGTAGATCACATTGGTCTGTATGTGGAACCTGAACCAAAAGGATTTTTGACAGCCTTGACTGTTCAGGTTCGGTTTTGCACTTTCATCCCGCGGACCGGAATGGAACCTTTGGCGGGCCAGATTTGGCCCCTTGGACCGCATGTTTGACACCTGTGCTTTAATTCATTCAGTCATTAGCAATGTTTAAATGTTTTGTATGTTTTACCCAGTTGAAAAGCAGATATTATACATTAAATGTGGTCCATGTGTATTCACCAGGTATATTTATGTAGAAAAATAGCACTGTCATATCTGTGTATCTGTACTGATAAAGTGAGTATTTAAAGTTAAAACTAGTTATTAGAGAAAGTACGAGTGGTAAATGAGTAAACTGAACCAAAATCAGAGCAGGTTCCATGCAACACCAGGGCTCATGGTTTCTTTTACTGGGTCACTCTCCAGGGTTCCTACTGGGCCATAGACACCAATCCTAAAGAGGACACAGTACCCAGCAGGCCCAAGAAGAGACCCCGATCCGGAGAACGGGTGAGTAGCGCATATGTACGTTATCTGAAACCACAGGGACTTATCTCATCTGCACAGACCAGCCCAGATTTTACTGCTGTGATAGTCAGAGCACCTTCCCCTTTTTTTTTTTTTTTTTTTTTTTTTTTTTGCTTTTCTGCAGCTTCCAAATTCTTAAACGAAGTAACTGTTAATACCGGCTAATGTGTGTTGTTAAGATAAGATAAAATGTCAAAATAGTAAAAACCAGGAGCTGCTGATGACGGTTCCGCTCTGTGAGAAAGTACGTGAGCACATTTAGAAAAACTGCTCTGTACACTTGAGATGCTGCAGAAATCTGAGTCCATGAATGTGGACTTTTTTTTTTTTTTTTTTCTCAGCGCAGACACGGTTTGAATACAGATTAGAAAGATGGATCAGCGATGTCAATAAAAAGGCAAGATCTTTTCACACAGAAAGTGCAGGTACAGTAAGAAGGACCACTTAATTCTGTCGAATACAGAAGCTGCAAATAAAGGGCAGTTTTTGTCCAGAATGTCTTATTCTGCTGCTGTGTGTCCACGGAACGCTTTAATATGAGGAACTAATGAATCTGATGAGGAAGAGCAGCAAAAGTCAGCCCTGTGTTTGGGTTTTTACCACTCGACCAGAAATGGCTGGAGGGGTATGGTAAATGTTATGTCTGTCTGTCTCTCCGTCCCCCGTCTCTCCATCTGCCCGTCCGTCTGTCTATCTGTCTGCCCATCTCTCTGTCTGTCCAGATGTCTGTCTGTTTCTCCGTCCATCCGTCTGTCTGTCTGTCCATCTCTCTGTCCATCTGTCTCCCTATCTGTCTGTCCATCTCTCTGTCCATCTGTCTCCCTATCTGTCTGTCCATCTCTCTGTCCATCTGTCTCCCTATCTGTCTGTCCATCTCTCTTTCTCTCCGTCTGTCTCTCTGTCCATCTGTCTGTCCATCTCTCTTTCTCTCCGTCTGTCCGTCCATCCATCTGTCTCCTCATCTGTCCATCCATCTATCTGTCCATCTCTCTGTCTCTGTCTGTCTTTCCATCTCTGTCCGTCTGTCTGTCCATCTCTCTGTCTGTCCAGATGTCTGTCTGTTTCTCCGTCCATCCGTCTGTCTGTCTGTCCATCTCTCTGTCCATCTGTCTCTCCGTCTGTCTGTCCATCCTTTCGTCTGTTTGTCTCCCTATCTGTCTGTCTCTCCGTCTGTCTGTCTGTCCATCTGTCTTTCTCTCCGTCTGTCCGTCCATCCATCTGTCTCCTCATCTGTCCATCCATCTATCTGTCCATCTCTCTGTCTCTGTCTGTCTTTCCATCTCTGTCCGTCTGTCTGTCCATCTCTTTCTCTCCGTCTGTCTGTCTCTCCGTCTGTCTGTCCATCTGTCTGTCTGTCCATCTCTCTTTCTCTCCGTCTGTCCGTCCATCTGTCTGTCTCCTCATCTGTCCATCCATCTATCTGTCCATCTCTCTTTCTCTCCATCTGTCCATCCATCCATCTTTCTCCCCATCTGTCCATCTCTCTTTCTCCCCATCTGTCCATCCGTCTGTCTGTCCATCTCTCTTTCTCTCCGTCTGTCTGTCTGTCCATATCTGTCTCTCCGTCCGTCTGTCCATCTCTCTTCTTCTTCATCTGTCCATCCGTCTGTCCATCTCTCTCTCTGTCTGTCTTTCCGTCTGTCTCTCCATCTGTCTGTCCGTTTGTTTGTCCGTCTGTATGTCCATTCAGCGACATAATCGAATGCATTTCGATATCTGCACCAAATTTATAATGTTGCTGCTTCTTGGCATGGAGCAGAAGAATATTGAAAATAAGTGACCTTGACCTATTTTTTAAGGTTAAATGACCTTGTGCAGTTATAATATATGAGTACTTTCAAATATAAATATGTTTGTAATAAGTTTGACACAAAGACAATCTACTCTAAAGGCACAACAAACCCCGCCCCTTACACATATTGTAGCTTATTTTGGCATCGATCCAGCTGATGTCAGCGTATCAACTGCCTCTATATATGTTCCAAGTTTGAAGTAAATTGAAACAAAATTGATGTTTTTATAGATGTTTTAAATTTTGTCCATTATCAGTAAATGGGAGAAGAAAAAAATATTTATAAAATTCATAAAAAAATGTAAACTTTGATCTACTTTTCCCAAAATGTAATCACATCTATTGTGGGTCACTGGCAATCTATAAACCCAATTTGGTTTGAATTCAAGCAGTAATTTTGCTGCTAGAGTGTTAACAAACGAACAAACAAACAAATAAACTGAACCAAAAACTGTACCTCTTGCCTCCCCTTTCTGGGGGCGGGGTAATTATAGGGCAGTAACTTTCAACAGAATCATATGCTATATTTGGCCGAGGGGTTTTAAAAGTGCATGTTATGTTTTCTTGCTGAATTGTACACTTATGTTTTAGTTTAACCCTTTCATGCATGAATTATGACAACCTTAATCAAGATTTTTTTTCCTGAGTGTTTTTATTCCTCTTTATGCATAAAAAAATTATGTGATTGAATTTTTTTTTTATTTTAATGAACCTATTTTTGTTGGAGTTACATAAATGTCCACTCAGCTGGACATTCATGCGTTTGATTTTTGAAGCAAGGAAACATGCATTTACTGACATACTGTGTGAAAACTATGAAGTAAAAACATTTTTAACCCTCCGGTATCTGGGTGCGCCTTTTAGGCACACTTTGCACTTCGTTTTAAAAAACTTCATATTATTTTTCACAATTTAAATAAGGTTAGAATTCAAAAGTTGTTCATTTTTGCATGATCTTTAAAATTCTGACCATCAACTAAAATTTGCACATTGTAAACAAAAGAAAATTACAAGTCTAGCATCTGTCTCCCAAGTGTGCCTAAAACGCACTGTTTCTTCTATTTGATATGTATGATTAGGGCTGACCTGGATTTACAAAAATAAAATCAAATTAGTGCAGAAAAATAAATCAATATATAATATTTAATAGTTTGATTTATAGGTGTGCATTTTACGCACACTTGGTGACAGATGCTAGTATTTCTGAACATTTGACCTAGTGCCAAAAATAATAATGCAAATTAACCAGTGTTGGAGTTAATCATTGACATATGCCAGGATGAAAAAAATCAAATAATATGTGATCCACTTTTTATGTAGTATATAAAAAAAAAATAATAATAATAATTTATATATATATATATATATATATATATATATATATATATATATATATATTTATTTTTTTTTGCATCCAAAAAAATGGTTTGTTTTCATTACGAACACAGCATTTAAAGGGTTACAAAATGTGACAATTATTGAGTATTTGGTATTTTTATTTACGGCTCAAGTTGATGAAATAGAAAAAAAGTGTAAAAGAATTCAAAACAAACGATATGAAAATTTTTTTGACATTATTCCACAAGTGTGCCAAAAAGGCACACTTGGTGCTCAGTAAGGGCCTTGCTGGACGGGATACTGGAGGGTTAATTTAGCTAATCTGACGTTTTCTCACATTTTAACAATCTGTAATACTAGTTATTACTCAGATAATATGCACAAAAAACCCCTGTTAATTACAGTCTAATAACAATTAGCAATTGATTTACACTCAAATATGTCACTGCAGATCAGGTTCATCAAGAACAGGAGCGTTACAGTAATGGTCTGAATGTCAGTGTATGTGATGATGCATAAACGTCCACTGTGTTGGTTGATATGGACCTAAAACAATAAAATCCATGAATATACAAGAAAACAGTTGCAGATTAGATGAACGCTGTAGTGACCACTATGCATGAAAGGGTTAATGGTCTACTATAATAGAAAAGGTTCAGAATGTTTTACAACATGATGTGTTCGTGTGAATAATACTGCAAATACCGCATACTGGTACTTTTACTCATGTTGACTACAGACTTGAAGTACTTATATTTCAATTCATTACATCCATTTTTCCCATTTTATACAACTTTTTACCTCTATTTCTGCTACTTCTCTTTCCTCCACTACATTTGTTTGTCAACTTTAGATCCTTTTCCAGTTTTCCATCCCCTTTTTTGTTCATTGAAAACCGCATTTCTTCAAATGTGTGAATGTTTGTGATCAGCTGAAGGATGAACTGTTCCTCTGCTGGTTCTCTTCTTTTCCTTAGCTAAATAAACTCACTAAAAAACCCACTTGGTTTAGATAGAAAACACTTTGATACTACTCATCTACTGTTTACTTGGTGTTGATATGATGCTCTAAAAACTATTGATATCAGTAGAAGTTTGTACCAATAGTTGTCGACTGGAAATACTGACTTTTAGGGGAAAAGAACCAACTTTTGCATTCCAGTGTAAAACTCCACACTTATTGATTAATCACTTTGAGTCTGATGCACATTTATTCACATTTGTTTATAGAAGACAGTTAAACAAACAAACAAACACAAATATTTATTAATTTTATTTAAACAAAATAAAAAATGTGTAATTTCAGACATGCATCATTCAAAAATGTATAATAAATAAATACTATTGTTACAATATCAAAATTTTAAAAATCCACTATCAGTCGATTTAAAAAAAAAAAAAAAAAAAATAGACTCATTGGAAATACAGTTCTCACACTGTTTGCTGTAAATACACTTCCATTCCCACTGGATTGAAATATTATCATGATTAAAATGTTCATGTCAGTTGTCTGTAATTATTAAGTTTAAAGTCTGATTTTTCATCATGAGTGAGAGTAGAAGAAACCATAGGGTAACCAATATGTTTTAAGTTACTTTTTGATAGCTCGTTTTTGAACTAATTCTAACAATAAGTGACAGACAAAGAAACAACAACAAGGTTCATCATGGGAAGGACGAAATTCTTAACCTAAACAGAACTGAAATGAAAACAATGGGTTACAATAGTTTATCAAGGCCTGTGGATCCTTTAAAATCCTCACAGGTACAGAGTTACATAAGTTATTGTAATTTACAGTGGTGTCTTTGGTAAAAGCAAGTTAAGTTAACCCTCCAGTATCCCGTCCAGCAAGGCCCTCACTTAGTTCCAAGTGTGCCTTTTTGGCACACTGTGGAATAATGTCAAAAATTTTTCATACAGTTTTTAAAAAAAAAATTCTTTTACACTTTTTTCTATTTCATCAACTTGAGTCGTTAATAAAAATACCAAATACTCAATAATTGTCACATTTTTTAACCCTTTAAATGCCATGTTTGTAATGTAAACAAACCATTTTTTGGATGCAAAAAACACAAAAAATTATTATTTTTTCCATATACTACATAAAAAGTGGATCACATATTTGATTTTTTCATCCTGGCATATGTCAGTGATTAACAGCAACATTGGTTAATTTACATTATTATTTTTGGCGCTAGGTCAAATGTTCAAAAATACTAGCATCTGTCACCAAGTGTGCCAAAAAGGCACAGCTATAAATCAAACTATTAAATATTATATATTGATTAATTTTTCACATCTGAGTATTTATTGCACTGTTTATTGCCCAGAATTGAGCTCGAACCTTAAACATGCACTGCAGTAAAATCCTGCATGTACACTGTAAAAAAACAAAAAAACAAAACCCTATCTACTCAATAAAAATAAGGCAACACATTACAATCAATATTGTTTATTAAATTTCACTCTGTTTGGTATTGAGTAAATGTTAATTAAATGAAGCCCTTAGTAGTTATCCACCTAATATGAGTAGATTTGAATGCTAAACAAAATGGAATTAATTAAAACCTAAACAAAAATATTGAGTTGATACGAAAAAGATAAACTTCTTAATGTGTAATTAGTACTTATAAAAATTTCTTTAGTTCTACGTTTCAGTGTTACATATTTGAACACTAACACTGGGTTACAAAAAAATGTTTTTTGCAAGTTGTCTAGGTTTTTTCAACTGAATTAGGACCATTTTGCACCGCTAAATCCAAAAATGATGTGTTTTTCTCAATCAGGTCAGGGTTTTTTTGCTAATTTGATTTTGAAAAATTTGATCTTCTCACAAAATATAATAATTAATACCAAAATAAGATTGGTAAGCACACTTTATGAAACTTGTGACTTGATTCCTGTTAGGTACAATGGTGTATTCACAGCAGATGTAGCAGAATACGTCAGGCTTATTTTTGCAAGATCTTCTAGTCGAAGCCATTTCATTCACCTGTAATATTAAAAAAAAACATTAATCATAAATTGGCAAAAGTAAAATCTTCAGAACTCGTTTATTGCAAGAAATATGAAATAATTTTGTATCATATGATGTGAAAATGCCCATAAATGTAAGCAAAAATGTTAAAAAGCCAATATGTAGCATAGTTCAGAAAGTTGACCTGATTGAGCAAAATTCATGTGATTTTTGGATTCAGCACACCAAAATTATCCTAAATCAGCTCAAAAAACTTAAACAATAAATTTGTTGTTGACCAGTGTAATCGTCTACATTGATCAGTGCATTAATTTGAATTCAATCAATGCAATGAATTAGATCTAAATATTCTTTTTTCGTTGGAATAACAGCAATGTAAGAAATGTAATTATGCTCTACTCAATTTACTCAAAGAAATATGTTTACACTTATATTTATTGAGTAAATCTGAAAGCTGTGAAATAATTTAGATTCACTGTTTAAATTTCGTAAAATGACAATCATAGATGAACTGTTTAAGACATTGTTCAGCCTATGGCTTTCACTCATGGTGCAACGCAACAAAAATACAAAACAAACACAAAAAGGGCAATAAACATTACCATACACATATTAACCCCCAATTCACACAAACACCACAACCCTGCACTTTGGCAGGAAGTGCTTTTCAATTAAAAATTGCCTGATTACACTGATTGTAATTCACTCAATATTCTCTGTGTTTGGCATTAAAAAACCAAAATGCTTATGTTTTATTTAACTACGATGATTAGATTTTATTTCAGACATTTTTATTTGAAATTGAATTAAATAATTGCCACAAAATCAAAGACACAATTATATTGAATATATTTTACTTAATATATTAATTCAAATCTACATGAGCACAGAATCATTCATTACAGTGTACAGGGTGGGGAAGCAAAATTTACAATGAACATTTAGTTGTTTTTTCTCAGCAGGCACTACGTCAATTGTTTTGAAACCAAACATATATTGATGTCATAATCATACCTAACACTATTATCCATACCTTTTCACAAACTTTTGCCCATATGAGTAATCAGGAAAGCAAACGTCAAAGAGTGTGTGATTTGCTGAATGCACTCGTCACACCAAAGGAGATTTCAAGAATAGTTGGAGTGTCCATAAAGACTGTTTATAATGGAAAGAAGAGAATGACTATGAGCAAAACTATTACGAGAAAGTCTGGAAGATACTATTAAAGAAGAATGGGAGAAGTTGTCACCCGAATATTTGAGGAACACTTGCACAAGTTTCAGGAAGCGTGTGAAGGCAGTTATTGAGAAAGAAGGAGGACACATAGAATAAAAACATTTTCTATTATGTCAATTTTCTTCTGGCAAATAAATTCTCATGACTTTCAATAAACTAAGTGGTCATACACTGTCTTTTAATCCCTGCTTCAGAATATTGTAAATTTTGCTTCCCCACCCTGTATATTAATGTAGCGCTAAAATGAATGAAACTTTTCTTCTGTACAATGACCGCTTCGACTTTGCATACTTTAAGTACATTTTACCGATACATACTAAGCTTTTAATTGCAGTTGTAGTGGATTGCCTTCACAGTGTGGTACTAGTACTTTTACTTCTTTATCCCCCGCTCCCCGTGTCCAATCATCGATACAATAATTAGAGCCTTTTCTTCCAAACCATGTGGTTCGACTTACATTTTACAGTAATTCATGAAAACCACAGGGTGTGGGATTTGCAATTTTCAAGATGCCACAAAACCAGCGGGTACAAGCTCCAGAACAGATGAGAACACACAGGTATGATTTTAGGGAATTGACTGACAGAAGCGGCGTCTATAAATATATGTAACCCTGTGTCGACCCAGCAGAATGTGTTTGCTGTTGAGTCATTAACCCGGAGACGTGAACGCAAAGCCACTGCAGAGCGGTGCATTGTGGGTCCGCTTCCAACCGCGTCTGCTGTTTTTGACTTTGCCTCTTTATCATCGGAGGCCGTTTTAATGTAACCATCACTACTGCTCTTTTTTTCTTTTTCTTTTTTTTTTTTTTTTATGTTTTCCGTCTTCAGTCTCTTGAGCTGCTGATTAACACGTTTATAAGAAATGCTCTTTGTGAATGGAATTTAAACAGTAATTCCAAACTAAAACCATCAAATGTAGTATAAAAATTGATGAATATTTATGGCATTCAGTGCAGTTCAGCAGAATACAAATGAGGCCTGAGTTTGACAAGGGAATACATACTATACATGTATTAAAACATCTCTGAGAGCATGTTCCTTTTAATTTGGGTAATGTTAGCGAAGCCAAATAAATCATGGAATAATCCTCAGAGCCAACAACGACAAGCATCTAATGAAACGCAAAATGATTAATCCTTTAATCAATCACAAGGAAATTAACCATAAAACAGTACTTGATTCGATTTGCTTCTTTTCTTAGATTTATGGCACTGTAAACTTGATCTATCTAAGGCAAAGTTAGACATGTAAGGACAAGACTAGAAAATAGGAATGGAAATGTTTCACTATTGAGTGTATTTAAAGTAAAATTAAAAAAAAAAAAAGGTAGCTCAGACCAAGTATAGTAGTTAAAGCCAGTCTGCTCTCATTTGAGGTGCTGAAGCAAAAAAACTCAAATCTGGTTCGTCTTTTGTCACAACACAACATCTGTCTTATTCCCACATTGGCCAAACAAACACAAACACTCATTCCTGGTGGGTTTCAGGTTTTACTCATTCATATCCACTATTTATCTCCCTGATAAAAGATGTGACTTCCTTATAGCTGTAGAACTGAACTGCCTTAAACTATGATCATCTGAGTAGAGTTGACTGGATCAGTGGCTCCAAATAATTGAATAGAATTTCAGCTTTCGAGTGATATTTGATCGAATAACAGAATGATTCTTCTGTTAATTGTTAACAGGATTTTTCAGGTGATAATGCCAAAAAGTTGTTTTGTGGTTTTTGTATTGACTGTCCATCAGTACTGGTGTGATTACTCTTCACCAAATCGTCCGATGTCCTTCATCTTTGGTATTTCGGTAGGAACTTTTGGATGAGTCTTTTTGATATCGACCTCGACTCTTATTTTCATTAGCCCCTGTTCCACCGTAGGAACTTTTCCAGGAAGTTGGATTTAGAAAAACCTCTGCACATTTCCACTGAAATTAACTGGTTGAAAAAACTTTCCCTTAACCCCTTACTTTCCCTGAAAAAACGTTCCCGGTAGGCAGTTTGCACTTTTCAGATTCCCTGGAATTCCTGAGGGGCGGGGCTGGATTCTGAAGATCGCTGATTGGTGGAACATACTTGTATTTTTCCACACTTATGTTCACCCATAATCTGGGGCGCTGCTAAGAATTGTGGGCCCCATGAAAGGTAACACTGGTCTACAAGGAAAATGCTTCCAGAATAAAAGTAATGAAATTTTACCACATGAGAGTCACTCATAAAGAAAAATCAAGTCAAAAATGCTGGTTGGCTGAACTTTCCAAGATACAGCCTTGGGTCAAAATGTGAAATTCAAGAATTAACGAGAGAATGGGTTTGACTCAAAAGGAATATTTGTCTCAGAGCTACAAGATCTACTTCAAAACACTGTCTGCACATTAGAATACATTCACTTTACAGGTTCTATTTAGTGGAAGATTTATAAAACTATTATATAAATGTACATAAACCAATAAAAATGTGTAATAACACTTAATCATATACCTTGAAAACATCAGCAAACCGGCACTTTTGTCATTTATTTTCCAATTAATCTTATTAAAATACGTAACATTTAGCACATTTAATGTCTGAAGCCAATCATTTCTAAAAAAATTGTAGACCAGTGTTACTCTTCACCAAATCGTCCGATGTCCTTCATCTTCGGTATTTCGGTAGAACTTTTGGATGAGTCTTTTTGATATCGACCTCGACTCTTATTTTCATTAGCCCCTGTTCCACCGTAGGGAACTTTTTCAGGAAGTTGGATTTAGAAAAACCTCTGCACGTTTCCACTTAAATTACCTGGTTGAAAAAACTTTCCCTTAAACTCTTTACTTTCCCCAAAAAAACGTTCCCGGTAGGCAGTTTGCACTTTTCAGATTCCCTGGAATTCCTGAGGGGTGGGGCGGGATTCTGAAGATCGCTGATTGGTGGAACATACTTGTATTTTTCCACACTTATGTTCACCCATAATCTGGGGCGCTGCTAAGAATTGTGGGCCCCATGAAAGGTAACACTGGTCTACAAGGAAAATGCTTCCAGAATAAAAGTAATGAAATTTTACCACATGAGAGTCACTGATAAAGAAAAATCAAGTCAAAAATGCTGGTCGGCTGAACTGTCCAAGATACAGCCTTGGGTCAAAATGTGAAATTCAAGAATTAACGAGAGAATGGGTTTGACTCAAAAGGAATATTTGTCTCAGAGCTACAAGATCTACTTCAAAACACTGTCTGCACATTAGAATACATTCACTTTACAGGTTCTATTTAGTGGAAGATTTATAAAACTATTATATAAATGTGCATAAACCAATAAAAATGTGTAATAACACTTAATCATATACCTTGAAAACATCAGCAAACCGGCACTTTTGTCATTTATTTTCCAAATAATTGTATTAAAATACGTAACATTTAGCACATTTAGTCTCTGAAGCAAATCATTTTGAAAAAATTGTAGACCAGTGTAATCGTTGTGGGCCCTTCATATTCAGTATGTTGTCGATTTGTCAGAGCGGGGAGGGGGGTATGTAGGTAGGCCTAAGGGCAGCAGTTATATACGTGGGGGCGTGGTCCATAACTAACGAAGCTAATGCTGGCGTTAAGCAAAAGTGAAAGTGAAACCTAACGTTTTTTTCAATGTCTGACTCCGGGCTTCTATGCCTCTATTATACAGTGGATCTTAGACGAAATTTTTACAACTTCTAACCCGTATCCACTGGACCCCCTCCACTGCTCTACGGGCCCCATGAGTTTCTCTCATTTACCCTTCCTTTATTGCAACCCAGCCCATAATGTGTAACCTCCTCAGACCCAGCTATGGGTTTTCTGTCCACATTTGTGGACAAGAGTTTCACAACTTTATACAAAAACAAAAGAAAAGAAAACTGTCCACCACAAAGAACATTCCATAATAAAAATTTTAAAAACTGCATCTGAAAAAACTGTTGCATCATGATGTTTCCAACATAGGCACTTATTTAATACAAAACAAAAAAGCTTGTACTTTGGTGACATTTCCTGGATCTTAGGAGGTTAAGCAAATATGTTGCTGCAAACTCGTCTATTTAATTTGTACAAGCTTCTCTTTGTTTGTGTCTTCATCATTTGGAAAATGGAGCCAAAGAAGAGAAGCTACAAGAAGTGGCCATAGAACAAGGTCAATTGGTCGAATATGATCTTTTGAGTTTTTGAGAGTATTCTTCTTGCTCCTACAAGTCCATTACAATCATCTGTCTGTTCATCTGAATACACTGAAGAGCATCTTCAGCAAATACACTCAAAAGAGCCTGGAACTTGTTGAACATATTTGCTGAAAACGCTCAAAAGAAATTCAGCAGGACTTAGAGTTGGCGACTGAAAATGACCGACCCTGATTGAGGTGTGGTGGAAATGCAAACCACACAGATTACCAGGAATTCTTTTACCCAGGTAAATAAATCCCTGTAATAAAAGTTCCTGGGAATGTTGGTGGATAAGGGGCTAAAGTCAAATTGAGGCTGATGAGATAAGATAAGGTTTATTTGCCATTTGTACACTTGCTCAGGTACATAGGAATTCTTGTGCAGAGGACTCAGTGTAACTCTCAAGCATAAAAGATTACAATCAAGATTAAAAAAAAAAAAAGATATAAGCAGTAAAAAAAAAACCTAAATACAATAATACAGTGACTTGTGATAAATATCTGAAGTTAATTATTTACACAAATTGCACATGAAGACATTTGTACATTCCATTTCCTTTTATATTGTCCATGAACAGAGGTAGGTAGTGATGGATCAAATTTGGCAACAGTGTCAATGCAATTACCTCCACCAAATCATTTAATCTCTGTCATATTTGGTATTTAGATGCAACTTTGGAAGCTTTTGGACGACTTCTTTGGGTGTTGACCTTCATTTTCAAAGTCAAATTGGGGTTAATGTGTCAACTTTGGATGCCAATGTTGACCAATAATTTTTTAGGTCTTTTGGGGTCAGTGCACAGTCATGGGGTCAGACAGAAGAAGCACAGATGAAGTTATAGTGATACTGATGGAGGAGCAGGGACCAACAGGGGTATAGGTGCAATGAAGCCAAGTTTCGGGGATATAATACTTTTACCCCGAACGCTGGCAGATCTGCTGGATATTCTTCGTGAGAACACGATAACTAGGACAGATTAGGTTGGATTTCTTCTCCCTTGATAACCAACATGGGGGACCACTAGTGGAAGAACCCTATCGATTTCAGCTTCTCTATAAATGTTCCAATGCTGCGTTTCCATCACGTGGTGCTGGCTCGACTCGACTCAACTCGACTCGACTCGGCCTTTTTACGTTTCCATTACAAAAAAGCACCTGGAATCTGGTACCCAGTACTAGTTTTTTGGTATCACTTCCGCCGAGGTTCTAAGACTGGGGAACAGATCCTAAAACATGACGTGTAAACACTGCAGACCACTGATTGGTCAGAGAGTCGTCTCTGTGACCCGCCGTTTTACAAAGAACAGATGCGGTAGTTGACAGTAAATATAGCGGCAGGTTAATCCACATGATGACAGCCCGCAAAACTACACCATGGTCGGAGGAGATTTAGTCTTTGGTGGCCGACATAAAAATTCAGCATGAGCTTGACAAGACAACACGCAACGAACAAATTTATCAGCAAGTCTCTGAGCAGACAACTCAGAAGTAACACGCCACATCACTATGACGTCCAGGTACTGTAAAGTCGGTCGTATCCTGTAATGGAAATGGTCTCCAGGAATAGGACCTGGTATGGAGTCGAGTCGAGCCAGTTCCATGTAGTGGAAATGCGGCATAAGTCATCCACATGGTGTCGCCGTAGCTGAAAATCAGTTTTTTGGACATTAATCAAGCAATAATAGGCTGATTGAGCTAAAATTTGGTTCATATTGATCATCTTACGAATATCCATTTTCTGGCTAGCATCCAGAGTTCATATGGTGCCATTTTCATTCACTAGGGGGAGTTTTGTGGGGAAAAATTGGTTCGTTGACCATTATTATACCAGTGCTCAGGTCTCTGCACTGGCTGCCTGTGAGCTTCAGGATCGATTTTAAAGTGCTTTTGTTGTTTTTAAAACTCTTAATGGTTTTAGCCCTATTTATTTATCTGATTTGCTTTTAACATATGAGCCCTCTCAGACCCTCAGGTCCTCAGGTAGTAATCTTTTAACTGTTCCTAGAGTCCACACTAAGACTCATGGTGGTCATTCAGCTTTTATTGCCCCAAACTATGGAACAGCCGACCTGAGGACCTGAGGTCCGCTGCGAGTGTTCATATTTTTAAAAGTAAACTTAAAACTTACCTTTTTAGTCTGGCTTTTAATTAAACCCTTACTGTAAACTTTACTTTGTTGCTTGTATTTTCATTTGCAACCGCGGGACAGTGGGGGGTTTTGTTGTGAAGCACTTTGTGCTACATGTAACGTGTATGAAAAGTGCTATAGAAATAAAGTTTGACTGATTAATTGATTGATTATTCTGCCACTATCAGGACGATTTAGCCTAAATTGAGTTCATATGTTTTTTGTTGTGTTTGTATTTATCTGTTTGCTTTTTAATGTGGACCATGAGTCTGTAATAAAGTCTATCTATCTGTCTGTCTGTCTGTCTGTCTCTCTCTCTCTCTCTCTCTATCTATCTATCTATCTATCTATCTATCTATCTATCTATCTATCTATCTATCTATCTATCTATCTATCTATCTATCCATCCATCCATCCATCCATCCATCCATCCATCCATCCATCCATCCATCCATCCATCCATCCATCCATCCATCCATCCATCCATCCATCCATCCATCCATCCATCCATCCATCCATCCAGATTATCTAACAGTTATCGTGGATAGATTTACATATAGCAGAGGATTGCAGAGAATTCGGGGATATACCCTTGCTGTCAGCTTCCGACAGCGTAAGCCTCATCATCAAAAGGGGCCGAGGGGTCATTCCAACATTTATCATTGGTTTTGTTATGATTAACTAATTTGGGCAAAAGTGAGTGTTTTAAGACATTTGCGCTATTTTTGACACAATTTCAATAGTTAATGAAGAAAATAATCATCAAATGGACTGAGGGTAGAAAATTGAATACGTGCATGCACAGTAGGGATATTAAGATTCACAGATTCCCATTGTGGATGCCTTATACCTTTATTATTTACTTGCCAATAATGTTGTATTCATCAGTAGTTTGTTTCTTCCTCTAAACAGTCTCTTAAGAATGTCGCTCACCTTCAGTTCTGTCTCACAAAGCATTAAATCTTTCTGTGTGTTCTAGAAGTCTAACTGGAGACTGAAATGGAAAGAAGGACTCGTTTTATTTTCTTTTAGTGTTGCTTAGAAGTCAAAAAGAGAAATAAATATATGCTGCGGCACTAGAAAAACATGTGAAGCAAACTCGCACCTTCTCGTTATGTATGATTTATTGATTTGCTTTAGAAGAACCAAACAGTTTCAGCCAAAGTGAGACCAAGGCCTGAGACTGGAGTGGATTGAGACCAGACACAGGTCAGTCCAGATAATTTTCTCACCAAAATGTTGAAAGAGCTGTCATTTTTAAGGTAATTAAAGCCCTATGGAAACTGTTTATAGTAGTAACTGAAACCAGCTCCCTGAAACATACAGTAAATCCGCAAAAAAAGCTGCCTGTAAATGAGGGTTGTGTGTAATGTGGTAAATAAAATGTAAAAAAAAAAAAAATAGCTCACCTCCAACACATTCTGATACATCTGGGATCTATGTGATATAATTCTAATCTATAATTCTAATAATATAATTATAATGCTGCATCTCATCACCTGCCATCTGTACAGTGAACTGGGAACTCTGGGAATAAGACAGCACCACAATATCATACCTCTATATACAGGTTTGTTTTTTTTCTCACTTTACTTCCATGCTTTCTTTAGTGAAGTGCTTCTCAAACTTTTTACAGTGGGGTACCCGCTGTAAAATATTTTTTAGCCAAGTATCCCCAACTCCCGCTTCAGCATTTTTGATTAAAAAATTAGGCAAAATTTGTTCCTGTGCCAAAGGAGTCTGTTTTTATTTTCAAATCTTTATAAACAAACAACATATATTTGACTTTAATACATTAAAAATAACAACTCTTTATTAGTGAATTTTGTGTAAAAAATATGAATGAATGAATGAATGAATGAATAAATGAATGAAATCTTTATTTCGAACATGTAGACAATAAAATCAAAACAAAAATCAACCAACAAAACATAAGTACTGGTACATAAATGATTGATAAGCAAACAAACAACAAAATAGATAGACAGATAGATAGATAGATAGATAGATAGATAGATAGATAGATAGATAGATAAAATAATAATAATAAGTAAAAACTTATGTACTCCTATCCCCCAATTTCTATTCCTTCTGATCATTATATAGCAATTAATATTTTGTATGAATATAATAACAACAACAACAATAGTATAACGATATCACACATCCTTTTACCTATATACACTAATAGGATAATACCCATTTACAACTTCTCCTACCAGATATTAATATAAACTAAAAAGAACAAAAACAAAAACCCTCAAACAAAAACACATATACATACATAACATAAATACATATAATATTCTATATTGTCCTATATAGTAATAATGTATTCATATATCCATAAATAAACTGAAAAGTACCCTCTTGATAAGAAAAATAAATTAATTGGTCATTAAGGAATAAATTAGCTTTTCATCAACAAAAAATTATAACTTAATTACTTAAATAAACTCGTCTTGGATAATAAAAAATAGAGATGTTCTTAAACTGTTGCCGAAGCTTGGGGAGGAGCTCAGAGTTTTTTTTTTAAATACTGAAATAAAATAAGGTCAGAAGTGTCAGTATTATTATATGAATGCATTTATTGTATTTTATATTTCAGTATTAATTCTCAGTATTTATTTTGTATTTAGTACTGTACATGATGACTTGTTTAATGTATTTTTCTGGGTTTCTTGGGTTTGAATTCTTCATTAATTCAACTCCACAGTTCCATCTTCAACTCTATTTCTGAGTAATGACACCAGAAAGGTCGTTTTGAGCGCTGGCCCTTTAAATACAAATGAGCCACTTCACGTGCCACCCCCTCCAGGTTGTTGCTCTGTTCCGTTCAGCCACTTGTGTTCATTCATACTACCAACAACTCAACATTTTAGGTATTCGGCTTGAAAATTTTCAGTTTTTACTACAACTGCTGCTGCTGACAAACAATTATGTCGTACTCAGAGAAATGTTTGTCGGAAGTCTTAACCTTATATGTGCAAATGTCGTGATGCAACTAGTTATAAACGTAACAAATTAAGCAGAAACTGAAACAGCTTGTAGAAATCCACTTGATTTTTGCCAAAATGAATATAAAGATAGCTTTGCAGCACCTGGAGGGTTCAAATTCAAACTTTATGAACTATTAAGGTCTAAATACACAAATAAATGAACCAAAGATTAATAAAAGTGGGTTTAGATCACAGGTGTCAAACATCCGGCTCGGGGGCCAAATCCGGCCCGCCAAAGGGTCCAGTCCAGCCCTTGGGATGTTTTTTGTGAAATGCAAAAATTACACTGAAGATATTAACAATCCTTTTAGTTCAGATTCAGACCAATTCAATGTCAAGTGGGTCAAATCGGTAAAATACTATCATAATAACATATAAATAATGACAACTCCAAATTTTTCTCTTAGTAAATGTAAATATTTTCATGTATTTACACTAAAACAAAGTATAATTTCACAAAAAATGTGAATAACCTGAACAAATATGAATAACCTGAGACATTTTAAGAAAAGTAAGTACAATTTTAACAATATTCTGCTTGTTACTAAATGTTTTGTGTGTTTGTAGGTCCACTGTGATCTGTAATTTATAATGTACATGTGTAAATGACAGACTGAGGCAGAATATTGTTAAAATTACACTTATTTTTTCAGTTTGTTCATGTTATTCAAATTGTCTGAAAGGATAGTTTGTAGATGTAAACCTTTTCATAATGTAAATTTACTTTTTTCTTTTGTAAACATGAAGGAAAGTTTGAAGTTGACATTATTTCTATATTATTATGTTATTATTTTACTGGTCCAGCTCACTGCAGATCAAATTTAGCTGAATGTGGCCCCTGAACTAAAATGAGTTTGACACCCCTGGTTTAGATGAATATGACCCCTTTAACTCATGTGGCCAAACAGCTGTTAGCAGAGACTTCCCATATAGTATGTAGATGATGCTCTTAACCAACATCTGAAAAGCAGCAGGTAGTGTTAAAAGACAAGGAGGCCAAATAATGTAAGAGTCTCATTTTGGGAAAAAAAAAAACATTTCAGCCATTCTAGGAGAAAAACGGCAACAAAACACACCAGTTTACTCTATTAAAGCCATATGTTACATAGACTATACATCCAACTTGTGAGAACACGACTCCAACCAGTTTATGGAAATGCTTGTCATTTGCATTTTCTTTTATGCAAATTTTATGCTTTAAATTCACTTGACATTTAGTGAAATTACAGTTGTTGCATCGAATCCAAACGTGTTGAGTTGCCACAGTCGTGAATCATGTCGCACCACATTCTTCGCGCTTCAAATCCATCTTTAACCCATAAAAACCCGGTGTTACTTTTGTGGCAGTTCCCAAATAAACTTTTCTCTGGATTTCACCTTTCTTAAATGATTTACCACCATTTATTATAATACTATCCTCTGTATTTTGTGTTTTTTCAATGAAAACCATGTGTTTTCATATATTTAATTTACTGATCATGTAGATGTTCATAGACACTTAAATTGAAGTTGAGGGTTATTATAACAGAAACAGAGAAAACTGAAGAAAAAGTGACTCTTTCGGCAAAAATATCATTAACTGAACATAAAAACAAGGCGACACGGTGGTGCAGTGGATAGCACTCGTGCCTCACAGCAAGAAGGTCCTGGGTTCGATTCCGACACCAGTCGATGGGGGTGGGACCTTTCTTTGTGGAGTTTGCATGTTCTCTCCGTGTCTGCGTGGGTTCTCTCCGGGTATCCAAAGACATGCACTGATAGGTTAATTGGTTAATCTAAATTGCCCATAGGTGTGAATGTGAGAGTGATTGTTTGTCTCTATATGTTCAGCCCTGCGATGAACTGGCGAAATGTCCAGGGTGTACCCCGCCTTCGCCCGTAAGTAGCTGGGATAGGCTCCAAGCGACCCCCGTGACCCAAGTGAGGATAAAACGGGTTCAGAAAATAAATGAATGAATGAAAAACAAGCTTCTCCATCCACTGTCATTTGTCAAACTCCATGGGTTGAACCAAACAAAACATCAATGGGACACCCGCAAGAACACTGATGTTCACTGCAATAACCTCACCATACCCTATAACATGTGCAATATCTGTCAAATGTTTACAGTCTTCCATATTATTTTATCTTTTCACACTATTTATCTTACAATATTTATTTTCTCATGTCATTTGCACAATTTCCAATGTCATTTGCACTACTTAATTCTATTTTTTTTTTTTTTTTTTTTTTAACAAACATTCCTAATTGCAATACTTATATACATTTTTTATTTTCTCTAATGTAAAAAAGTGTGCCTTTGTACTTTTATTTGTTGTGCCTTGTAATTTCTCTGTTTAGACATATTTATTAAATTTTAAATACAGAATACACACAGGTATTCAAACATAAAAAAAAAAAAAAAATCAAACAAAACCCACTTAACCCTCCCAAACCCCTTGCTGTCACCAATCTATATGCATATACAATATGGCACTGTAAATATAAATAAAGTCACATATCAAGGTGTTACATACAAATACATCTTAACTTGTTAAGGACATTATACATGTGTCATAGGATTGTCAAAGAAGATTAAAAAAGATTTCCACACTTTATGAAACTTCTGTTCAGATCCACGTAATGTATATTGGATTTTTTCGAGTTTAAGGTAGGAGATCACCTCTCTGACCCAGCGTCCAACAGAGGGTGAGGCAGGTTCCTTCCACCTTGTAAGAATAAGGCGGCGTGCCAAAAGAGTACTGAAGGCGACCACCTTGAGTCCTCCTGCGGGTAACTGCGGCCTTCCAGGAACGATACCGAACAGTGCGGTTAAAGCACAGGTGTCAAACATGCGGCCCGGGGGCCAAATCCGGCCCGCCAAAGGTTCCAATCCGGCCCACGAGATGAATTTGCAAAGTGCAACTTAGGACATCAAACTCAAAAATAATATCATAATAACCTATAAATAATGACAACACCATTTTTCCCCTTTGATTTAGTGCAAAAAACATTAAATTATGAACATGTTTACATTAACAAACTATCCTTTAACAATAAAATGTGAATAACCTGAATAAATATGAACAACCTGAAATGTCTAAAGAGAATTAAGAGCAATTTTAACAATATTCTGCCTGTAACTAAAAGTTTTATGCCTTTGTAGATCAGATCTGTAATGCATATGTATAAATGATAAGTCGAGGCATAATAATGATAAAATTGTACTTATATTTCTTAACAAATTGCATTTTTTTCAGGTTATTCACATCCTTTTGTTTGGATAGTTTGTAAATGTAAATACTGGCATAATTGAATGTCATTTTTTTTGCACTAAAACAAATTGGAGCTGTCATTATTTATTGGCTGTCATGCTATTATTTGACTGGTCCGGCCCACTTCAGATTAAATTAGGCTGAAGGTGGGCCCCGGAAGAAAATGAGTTTGACACCCCTGGGTTAAAGGGTCAAGGGGGATCGTAACTCCTAGTATAAGTGCCTTGTAATTTCTTGCACTAAACTGGAGAGCTCTACCTCCATTTTGTTGTACTTGTACAATGACGATAAAGAGGTTCTGATTCTGGTGAAACAGTTGCCACTTTTGCACAGAGATCCCAGAAAAAAGGTGAGATGCGATCCCACCTTTTTTCCACCATTGATCGATTTCCACAGCCAAGCCGAAGGAGTAACAGAGGTGAGACAGGCTGGACTTTTACACAGCGGACTTGTGTTACGGAATTAACCCTTTCATGCATAGTGGTCACTACAGTGGACAGCTATTCTACAGCTGTTCTCTTGTATATTCATGAGTTTTGTTGTTTTAGTTGCAGATCAGCCAATACAGAGGACGTTTACGCACCATGCCATACACTGCAGTTCATACCATTATTGTAATTTTGCTGTTTTTTTTTTGGATCAATTTTTTTATTTATTTATTTTCATTGTGCATCTCCAAAAGCACAATATACAAAAAAGAAAGAAATTCAGATTTTATGATACAAGATTTTGTGACACACAATGCCCCCCCCCCCACCCCCAGAACCAATAGTGACCCCATACCAACCCAAGTAACTTTGCTGTTCTTGATAAGGCTGATCCGCAGTAACATGTTTGAGTGTAAATCAGTTGCTACTAAAAATTGCAAATATAATAAAAACATAAGATTAGCTGCATTAACTCTTTCGGTGGCAGACAGTTAAGGGGCTAATAAGCCTTAAAAGTGCCATCTATTTCTATCTGTTTACCTATCAAATGCAACATATTTTCATTGAAATTCCATATCAAGACATATTTACCTGCTGTTGGAACTGGAATCATTGCTATCATAATCTGAAGACTGGGAATCGAAGTCTGAATCGTCATCAGAACTCATTTTCTAGCAGATGGGACTGTTTTGACAGATCGCTGTATTTACGATATTACTACAAAATGGCCATCTAATTTGCATATGATTTCATTCATAAATTCATTCATAAAATTTCCCAAGCAGAAAACGAAACGCGAGCTCTTCAGTGGTCAAAAACTGCTCGGTAACATCCGACCGATTGCTAATTAGATTCAAAACGCAGCCGATTCATTATTGATCGTAATTTGCATAATTTATTCGGTCGCGTGACCTCAAATTCCCGTCTGATTGGTCTCAAAAGGGGGACACAGAAAGAACGTCATCAAAATGTGAGAAAGAAATGGGGGTGGATGGTTTGTTTGTACACAAATATGGCGTGTTCTCCAAAGCTGATCTGATTGGCCCGTGGCACTTTAAAGGTTGTATTCATAAAGCCGATTTAATCGGCCCATGGCATTGAAAGAGTTAAAGGTGATTTTATTTCATAGTTTTCACACAGTATAACACTTTCTGATATTGTGTTTTAAATACAGGTTTCTTTGCTTCAAAAATTAAACACGTGGTATCTAGCTGAGTGGACATTTTTGAAACTCTATGAAAAAAAAAAAGGTTCATTAAAAAAATTCAATCGTATTGCTTTTTCATGCCTAAAGAGGAATAAAAACACTCAGGAAAAAAATATTGACTAAGGTTCTCATAGTTCATGCATGAAAGGGTTAAAGAGGCGGCGATGCAGTGCAGTGTAGTGTGACGTATCACTTCCGCATTGGAAATACCCAGAGCATAGCGGTGTTGCTAACCTCTCCAGAGCATTTCACCGTTCTACAAATGTTAACATTGACAGAGTGCTCGTGGATCTCGGCGTCTCCCCAGTTCGGCATCTTTCTGGTCGTATTGATATGTTTGTTTACTGTACACGACCAGCGCTCATTTTTAAATCCCCTCAGCTTGGGGGTCACACACACAATACGTTATCAAAACAACACTTTAGGGATGAGTCTGCAAACCATAGACATGTATTTTGGAAGTATCCCCTTTTAGACAATTTTTGGAGGGAGATATTTGATGTATTGGACAAAATTTTTGCTT